>NC_140590.1:1134691439-1135051439 GCF_964204655.1 Triturus cristatus
CACCAGCTGCTGGAAGGTGGCAGGAGCGTTTTTCAGTCCAAAGGGCATCACCCTAAACTGATAGTGGCCGTCTGGGGTGGAGAAGGCAGACCTCTCCTTGGCTTTGTCCGTCAGGGCGATCTTCCAGTACCCTGATGTGTGGTCAAAGGTACTCAGGTATCGGGCAGCCCCCAGCCGGTCAATGAGCTCATCCGCCCTGGGGATGGGATGAGCATCAGTCTTGGTCACAGAATTCAGTCCTCTGTAATCCACACAGAACCTAAGTTCTGGGGTGGTGCCCGGTGGGGCAGCTTTTGGTACCAGAACCACCGGACTGGACCAAGGGCTGTTGGAGGGCTCTATCACCCCCAACTCCAGCATCTTAGTGACTTCACTCTGGATGCTGGCCTTCACCTTGTCTGACAGCCTGTAAGACTTGGACTTGACAGGGAGGCTGTCTCCTGTGTCTACATCATGGGTACACAGGTGGGTAATCCCAGGAATAAGGGAAAACACGGAAGAGAACTGCTCCAGGACCTGGCGGCAGTCCCTCTGTTGCTCAGGAGTCAAGGATGGGGAGAGGACCACTTCCTCCACCGATCCGTCCTTCTCTTTGGAAGCAAAGAGGTCCGGGAGAGGTTCACTCTCCTCTTCCTCTGCCCCATCAGTCACCATCAGTAAGGTGAGCTCAGACCTTTCATGGTGGGGTTTGAGGCGGTTGGCATGTAGTACCCTGTGGGGCTGCCTGGGGGTCTTAAGGTCCACCAGGTAAGTGGCCTTACCCTTCTTCTCCAATATCTCATAAGGGCCCGTCCAGCGGTCCTGGAGGGCACTGAGCTCTCCAGGCTCCATGACCCACACCCTCTGTCCAGGCTCTAGCTCCACAGGGTGAGAATTCCGGTTGTACCATTCCTTCATCACCGCCTGGCTGGCCTCTAAGTTGTCAGAAGCTTGCTTCCACAACTTAGCCATTTGGCTGCGGAAGGCCAGCATGTAGCTCACTACATCTTGGGGAAGCCTCCTTGGGGTCTTCTCCCACCCATCCTTCACTAAACTGAGAGGTCCCCTGACAGGGTGACCGTACAAAAGCTCGAAGGGGCTGAAACCCACCCCCTTCTGCGGTACCTCCCTGTAGGGAAACAACAAACAGGGCAAGAGGATGTCCCACTTTTTCCTCAGGCCCTCAGGCAGACTCCTGATCATGCCCTTTAGGTTCTTGTTAAATCTATCCACAAGACCATTGGTCTGTGGGTGGTAAGGGGTGGTAAACTTATAACATCGCTTGCATGTAGGCAGACATAAAATTGGTGCCCCTGTCGGACACAACTTCCTTGGGGAAATCCACTCTGGTAAAAATCCCCAACAGGGCCCGGGCCACCGCAGGTGCAGTGATGGTTCTCAGAGGAATAGCCTTTGGGTACCGGGTGGCGTGGTCCACCAGAACCAGGATAAACCTGTGACCAGAAGACGTCGGCGGATCCATAGGCCCAACAATGTCGATGCCCACCCGTTCAAAGGGGGTGCTAACGACCGGTAGTGGTTCCAGGGGAGCCTTCAGCTTAGTCCCTGTTTTCCCACTAGCTTGGCAGGTCAGACAGGTCCTGCAGAATGTATCTGAGGAGACCCTCATCCGCGGCCAATAAAAATGTGGGACAAGCCTAGCAAAGGTCTTGTCTTGGCCCAAGTGTCCTGCCAATGGGATCTCATGAGCCAATCCCAAAAGAAAGGCCCTGTAGCATTGGGGACCACTAAGGCCCTTGATGACCCATGCACAGGAGCCTTGGGCTCACTGTAAAGGAGGCCATCCTCCCAGTAAATATGGTAGTTCCCGGAGGCATTGCCTGCTGCTTGGGCGTCGGCCTGTCGCCTCATGCCCTCAAGGGTGGGGCACTCCTTCTGTGCCTGTCAAAACTCCTCCCTGGTGGGCCCTCCTTCCACCTGCCACTCTGCAGGGGTAGGTAGGTCCCCCAAGGGAGCAACGTCCCCCTCCGTGGACTCCGGTGCGACCTCCTCAGGTGCCCCATCCATCTCACGGGGTGACCGCCCCGGGGCGGGCTTCCCACGCCCTCGGGCCCCTCCCTTCTTAGGAGCTGGCTGGGCCATTGCTCCAGGCTCCAGCCCTGGTCGACTTCCCTTCCGGGCAGCCATGGACCGTGTGGTAGCACAGATCCGCTCCGGTAACCCCAGCATCTCCACATGCGCTTTGAGCTCTACCTCCTTCCAGGCAGTGTGCTCAAGGTCATTCCCTAACAGACAGTCCACTGGCATGGCAGGGCTCACCGCAACTCTTAGAAGGCCGGAAACCCCTCCCCACGCAAATGGAACCTGTGCTACGGGATAGTGACCCTCCCTGTTGTCAGCCATCACAACTGGGTGGAATGCATCAGGAACGATTTGCTCTGGGGACACCAACTGACTCCTTACCATAGTCATGCTGGCACCTGTGTCCCTCAGGGCCTCCACCCCCTGACCATTGATGGTGACCCACTGCCTATACTTGGTAGTATTTGAGGGCACAGGGATCTTAGGAACCATCTCGCTGTCTCCCAGGGATACTAGGACAAGCCCTGCCCCCTCACTCCCATTATCTAGGGACAGCTCCTCTCCAAGCGCTACACTAGCCACGCCGGGGTTTTTACCTCCAGTGGGAGGTGGTGTTCTCTTGCGACACTTGGGATCCCCCTTGTAGTGTCCAATTTCACCACACTCGTAGCACCGGACAATTTTGGGCTGCTGACCTTTGTCAGGACAAGTGGGCTTTTGGTGGCCAGATTGGGGCTGGGACCCAGACCCTTTCCCTTGTGAATTGTTTTGGGGGCCTTTAGAGAACTCTTTCTTTTGTATCTCCCCCCTCTTTCTTCTGGTTGTAACTCTGACCACCCCTTTTGGAGTCCCCCCCAGAACCCTTGTTGGACACCCTGGTACTGACCAAGGTGTCCGCCTCCTCTGCAAGCTTCATAGGATTGGTCAACTTGCGGTCAACCAGGTGTTGGCGCAGCTTTGGAAAACATTTCTCTAGAAGGTGCTCTCTTAAGAACAAGTCATACAACCCTTCATAGTCATGCATATCACTGCCCCACACCCAGCCCTCCAAAGCTTTACTTGCGTAGTCCAGGAAATCTACCCAGTTCTGTGTGGGAAGTTTGTGGCTATTCCTAAACTTCTGCCTGTACCTCTCAGGAGTAAGACCGAACCTTTTGAGCAATGCTGCTTTCATGACAGAATAGTTGGTCTGGTCATCCTTTTCTAGGCAAAGGAGTGTGTCCCTCACTTCTGGAGGTATGTACTTGTACAAACCACCCCCCCAGTAACTCTCTGGGACCCAATGGGCTCTCAGGGACACCTCATAGGCTGCTAACCACTTGTCAATATTACTCCCCACCTTAAAACTGGCCATCACATCTTTAGGCATAAAGACCTTGGACTCACGGGAAGCTTCAGTAGGTAAGCTGCCACCATTCTTGTTGCTGTTGGCCCCTACTTGTAGGGCTCGAATCTCCAGCTCCTTCAGGCTGAGCTCATGGGCAAGTTTCCTCTCCTCCATGGCCCACCTTTCTTTCTCGCGCTCTCTTTCCAACTTGGCGAGCTCCAATTTAAACTGTCTCTCCTCTCTTCTGTCCTCCAATTCCTCTGAGGACAGGGTCCTTACTGACACACTACTGCCTGCCCTGGAAGGTACCCTTGTACCTGGTAACAAATTGCCATTTTCCACCAAGGGCAGTAGGTCAAGATCTCCTGTGGCGTCTTGCTCTGATTCCTGCCCGTCCCCTTCTCCTTCTGGGTGGGCCGTTACCCATGCTCTCAAGGCTTTCTGAAGCTCCGCCTTCTTGGCGCTTCGCTTGAAGGGCACCCTTTTCTCCTCGCAGAATTCTTTGAGCTGCGCCACCGTGTAAGCTTCCAGATTGGCCAGCTCAAATTCCATC
Organism: Triturus cristatus; assembly: GCF_964204655.1. Taxonomy (NCBI): domain Eukaryota; kingdom Metazoa; phylum Chordata; class Amphibia; order Caudata; family Salamandridae; genus Triturus; species Triturus cristatus. Next base: position 1,134,695,342 of record NC_140590.1, read on the forward strand.
TTGCTAGGTTGGACCTCAGATGTTTTGCGGAGAAAATCAAATGGGACCTAGGCAAAAGGACTTCGAAAAAAAAAAAAGCAGCCAGTCAGGGAGAATTTAAAAATTAAAATGCCAATTGTAGAGGGTAGACGAAAAAGGTTTCAGTGGAGTCAGGCGTAGGGTTGTGGTGTACACTGAGCCACTGCGTGGTGTTACACAAGCACAAGTCCTAATCCCACCGCTCGATCACCAATGTTAGAACCGGGGTCTCTAGATGGCCAGAGCATGTACCCTAGTCCAAGTAGGGACCACCGCTTCCGACCGGGTAGCTTGGTGCAGAGTAGGAAGGCGTTACTTCAGAGGCAATGTGTAAAGTATTTGTATAACACACACTGACAGTACGCAGTAAAACACACACAACAAGACACTACACCAATGAGTTAAAAAATATAAGTATCTTTATCTAAGATTAAACAAAATCCAAAACGACAAGAATCCAGCATATCCAATTAAGGATGTCAGTCAAACGAGTGGTTACAGATATTCCAGTAAGGGCCGCCCTTCAGCTGAAAAACATTAGGGCAAAAACACTTCCTCAGTCACTTGGGGCAGAATCAGCCAGCTCCTGTTATTAGCACCATTCGTCCTTCAGATGGAGAACCTCTCAAGCAGACAGTGCGGTGGCTTAGGTCCTGTTCACAGTCTTTATGGGCTTGTACCACTTTGGCAGGGCAGAGGTTTGCCTTACGGGTAAGCAGATCTTAGAAGCCTGTACTCCTTGGCGGGATAGTTCTGTTCATTCAAACCAGTGTGAAAAACCCATTTGGGCCCCTACTAGGGGGAATACGGTAATACTTGAGACGATCGACACACAGACACGGGCCGTGGGTGTCCCCCAGAGCGAGGGCCTGTTCCCACGTGAATGCCCCACGAGTCTCTGGCGGTCCGCTATTCAATAATATTTGAGTAAGGCAGAGTCACACCAGCCTTCGGCCCGTTCTGAACAAAAGGCCCCAACCGTCTTAAGCAGGCCCGCTACTAAGGCTCCCAGGCCCCGGCAGTCCGTAGGCATCCACCCAACAACTGTCCTATAACCCACCCGCGGTAATACGAAGCACCAGAGCTCGGTGCACAAGGAGGCACTGTTACCTGCGGGGGAAGGACGAGGCTGGCGTCTGCTTAGGGCTCCCGGTTGCTGGACGACCCTTCTGCTCGGCTCCCGCGTCACTCCAAGCTACAGCGGGCCCAGGCCAGGTTGCGTGGTGACGTCTGCGCTTCTTCGGTTCCAGCGCAGCTCTCAGGGTGAAGCTCCTGCCTCTAGCGCCGGCGCCCAATCACAGTGCGGCGGGTCCCTGACGTCACAAGGGATTCCCCAAGGGCTGCCCGCGGTTCCCGGGGCCGGCGGCGGTGACTACAGCCAAACAGCGCTTCTTCCCTACAGCGCTGCCCAGTGCTTGAAGGCCCCGGGCGGCGGCGGTGATTGCGGGCACTTAGCGCTTCGCTGCCTCAGCGCTTCCCAGCACACTCAGGTCCCAGGCCGGCGGTTGTGGGGTCTGTACATGCAGCGCTTTCCTCTGCAGCGCTTCCAGTCACAGAGCTTTCCCCGCCACGGCGCCACAGTACTTCAGGAGTCCCCAGGCCGCAGGGGTGCTTACAGGCTCACAGCACTTCCCTGACACAGCGCTATACAGTTCCTCAAGAGCCCCAGGCGGCAACAATAACTACAGGGGCACAGCGCTACAGAAACTTGGCGATCTTTATGAATTCTGCAGGGGTAGTCTTTGCAAAGGTAGTAGTCCCACAGAGGCAGTTGTTGGAGTTTGTTGTGGAGACACTCTGGGAATGTTTCTTTAGGTCTCCCTAGCAGGGCAGGATCAGCAGGCAGTAGGGCAGCTCAGCAGGTTGGGGCAGCAGTTCCTTAGAGCAGTCAGGCTCCTTCCAGATGGCAATCCTTCCTGGCGCAGCAGTCCTCACTCCAGCAGAGATTCTTCCAGGTCCAGCAGTGTAACAAGAATGTGAGGCCACGACCCTCCCTTATATATCCTGCAGTCTAGTGACTGGAAGGTGGTAGAAGTCTCTGGAAGGGTCTGGGGGCAGGGGGTTTCTGGAAGAGTCCAGGGAGTTCTGGGATGTTCCCTGCCTTCCCTGTCCGGCTGTCACGGTGACGAGATACAGGGTCGTTAAGGCTACAGTGGACAGCCATTCACAGCCCCTTCAAGGGGGAGAAGGTGCGAATCACCACTCCCACCTCCCAACCCAGGCAGCTATCAGTGTGTAGGGGGGAGTCTGCAGTGCCCAGACTAAGTGTAGGCAGGAAAATATCTACTTTCTAAAAGTGGGATAGCTAAAGGAGTAGTGCCCAAACCCCATATATCATTGGAAAGGGTTTGCCGCACCGAGTCCAACAAGATCAAACACAACAGACTTATTAGGTCCCTGTCAGAAATTATCCCATAAGGGGGGTTCCCAATGTTAGCCTATGGAGGGTTCAGCCTCACTGCAGTAGCAGGGGCTTGTGGCAGATATGCCGGCGTCGCAATGTTTTAGGGGAGAGCACCTGCACCTCAGCACTGTTTAGCAGTGGTGAGGCGCCCAGAGGCCTAAGTCCAACAAAAAGGTACGGTGAAAATGGGAGGCACAAGGGCAAAAAGGTAGGGGAAGACCACCCTAAGGCTGACAGGTCCAACACCCCTGCAGCACAGACACCCTTGCAAAATGGTGCAAGGGTGGCTGCGCTGGCGCTAGGCAGCTTCTTTAGTGCCAGTACTCGGGGAAATGCAGGGGTGCATCGCATTCTTGAAATATGGCGCATTCCTGCCTTTTGAAACTGACGGACGCGACGTTACTAAGTTTGGCATAACACCGTGCTCCGACAGTTTTTAGTAAATATTCCCCTCAGTGTCACTGATGGTAGAATGCTATTGGCATTGTAAATGACAATGCCTTTTATTTATCTGTTTTAAAAACAACAAATAAATTAAAGGCATTGCCATTTACAATGCCAATAGCTCAAACTCTCATAAATGCGAGACCTATTGCTTTGAAAATGCTTGTTTTTTAATTACCAATGCAATATGATAGAAGCTACTTGGATCGGTAAATAGAAAAAATAACTTTTTTAGCCCAACAGTGCTGCTTAAAAAAGAAAGTAGGGGAGGGGTGGCAATGGGGCAGCGGTGGGGAAGGGCAAAGCAGCACACAGAGGGCGAGGGAAGGGAAGCACGATTGGCAGAGGTCACCACAGGTGAGAGAGAACAACATTCAGTGTGTGATGGGGGAGGTAAACACAGCGACAAGAGATAGAGAGAGCAGTGTGGAGATGGGAGAGAAGCACACAGACTAAAGACAGCAGAACAGGAGGAAGAGGAAAGCACACCTGATATTGCTGGAAAACAGATGCACTCATGGAGTGCTCATGCAAAAGAGAAACAAAAGAAGCATGGAGCAGGGGAGAAAAGCACACAGAAAAGAGAGAGAGTGTAACACAGAGTGGAAGGGTGGAAGAGAAACACATGAAGGAGGCAGCTGGTAAACACATGCACTCTTGTGGAGTTCTTAAGCAAAATGAAAAAAGTAGTTCCCTAAAATGTGAACAGTGGAAGGACACAAATAAAAAGTATATGCTCCAGGGAAGAATCGGATATCAGATGGAAAAGGCAAGCCATTAAATAAGAAACAAGTGAATAAAAGTTTCAATAACGCCGACCAATTGTGAACAATGGGCATCCTTTAAGCCCACTATAAGATCTGGTAACCTAACAATAGGTCTATTTATCCAAAGAGCTTGCACTTTTTGATAGAATCAATCTAAAAAGGACATTTTCGAAGGGTTTTCTAGGAGTACAATAGTAAATGCAGTGATGATCAAAGAAGAAAATAAAGTTTATGATTGAAACCAAATGTAGTACTCAGTGTAGGTGGTTAAAGGAAGTATAAAGGAGTACTTGGGTATACTACTGAAACAGAAAAATTGAAATGCAATAATTGTTATGGGTGATTCCTGCTTTTGGTTCCAGTAGCGGCTCCTGGAGGGAGTGCCATGGGGCGGTGGGGGGGTGGGGGAGGGGCAAGGTGGGGGTAGTAAACTCCGGCTCACAGCCGACCGGAGTAATGTAAATAAATAAATAAATAAAACAAATGTCATTGTGCTCGCTGAAACGTATTTGGCGTTTCAGCATGCACAATGAAATTCGTTTTATTTATTTATTTACATTACTCCGGTCGGCCGGGAGCCGGAATTTACTAACCCTCACCCTGCCCCTCCCCCGCCCCCCCACAGCCCCACGGCACTCCCTCCAGGAGCTGCTACTGCTAGGTTCACTATACTTGGAAAGAAGCTTGCGTACCAACTGGGATGGGAATAAGATTTTGCCCACTAATATGTTGCCCGCTGTAGGAGAGTAGGATCTGCTTCTTATGGTTATCCCCCACTTTTTCCTACTGTAACATTGTTTTTCGACTTTAGTCTGGCTGGGGCCCTGCTATTCAGGATCCCAGCCTAGCTGCTTCCTCTCTAAATTGATTCCATGTACCCTAGGTACATAACAGATTGGATTCTGAGGTGCCCTTATAAGTCCCTAGTATATGTTATACTATGTACCCAGGGCAGAGGTACCCCAGAGGCCTACCAGGGGGCTGAAGCATGTATTATGCCACCCCTGGAAAGCCCTCCAAAATGACACCACAGGTCTGCTACTGCAGCCTGGGTAAGGTGGTGCATGCACCCCTTACTGAGATATAGGTTCACTATATCTCACCTATCCCTGCACATAGAAAGCTATCAGTCACCCCTATGGCAGGCCTTATGAATCCTGAAGGCAGGGTGCTTGGTTGTGTGTGAGGGGTGCCCAGGCATGAGCTGAGCCCCTCTGCAGCCTTCGGAATCTCTTCTCTGGGGTTGTCTGTGATGCAGCCTGACCATATACTCTTAAGTGCATTATAACCAAACGGTAAATGCTAACTTTGGACTGGCTGCATGGAAACATGTCGTGTTTGGTGTCAAACACCTTGGAATCGTACCACCACACCAGTAAATGGTGTGGGAGTATGATCCCACCCTTCTAGAGGGAGAGACATGACAGCACCGGGATATCCGGTACCAACTTAAAAGAGCCCTGGCATCACAAAATGGATGCTGCAGCCACAGACACGAGTCTGGCCTCCTGAAGCTGACCGAAACTCCGGCTAGGGAGGCCTGGACAATAGGTTTCCTGTCACAGGGAGGTGTCACCACCTCTCAGACAGGCTTTAGTGTATTGGGGCTGGGTTAGTGCACTCTGAGAGTGCTTTGAAGTCCTGCACTGGGGGCACATTTGGTGTCCCTGTGCATAGTCCAGCTGAAACCAGTTCAGGGGCTACCAGCCACTGCTCTGGTGTGAAACTGGACAAAGGAAATGGGTGTAACCACCCCTCTTTCCAAACCCTTCCATAGGTGGGTCCCCTGAGTTAGTCCAACCCCTTCCTTGGGTATAAAGAAGGAACCCCTGGCAACGGGACTTTAGATATCCCTGGATAAAACTCTGCAACTGAATCCTGGAACTTCGACGCTCTACTCAAGACTAGAGGACTGAAGAAATCTCCCATGGGGTCAAGGAGTGACTCCTCTACTTGGCAGGCACCAACGAAGCAATTGCCAGTCTGCATCACCGAAGCTCCCGACAGACTCCGAAGTATCTGCAGCCCAGGAAGAGGATTTTCAGACTTCTCAGAGGCCGACCCGAGTCCCCAGCAAAGCTGAGACCCGCAGCCCTCGTCAGTGACGTGGAACCGGAACTCCTGGGCACTATGCACATTTGCAAGTGCATTGACTTCTCGACGTCTCTTGAAGTTGTGCTTTAGGTTACTGGTAGCCCAAGCCCCGAAGATTGTGGGCCTACACTCCACGAGTGTTTCGTGATTCCGCTTCATGCATTTCCACTTGAGGCTCCTTCGCGATCCCTGGTCTTTCGACTGGTGGGTCCCTGTGAAGGCAACTCTGATTTTCCTTGGTCATCCCTGGTTGCTCCAGATGTGTCCTGACTCCCCACCGCTTGGTGAGTCCCTCAGACCTTGCTGGTCTGCACCAAAGCATCTTTCTCCTTTCTGCCTGGGTTGCTGTTTCCAAGGCTTGTTGTGTCCAATCCGGGCACCGATGCTGCAGCACTAGACATCCTTCGTGGGACCGCTCAAATCCAGCTCCTGGTCATCCTTGATGCCTCCTGGTCCTCGTGACGGAAGAGTCAAGCTTCACCTTCTTCACCTGAAACACCCGACATCGGTGGGCATTTGTCTATTGTGCCCCTGGTCACTGGCAAGTGACCCAGACTCTGTCCCCTCTGCTTTTAGGTTCTTCACACCTTCGATCCAGGCTTGGAACTCTTCGGACACTTTGCATCTTCCTGGCAGCAGCACTTCTTCATCAGCTTCCATTGAAAATGACGACGCGACCCGACACCATTTGACACCTATGCACCCGGCTTCCCTGGGTGAGGTAACTCGAGTCCTCCGGTGCTCCCTTGGGTGTTGACCCTAGAACTGTCTAAGTCCAAAAGGGTTTGATCCTAGTCCATCTCTAAGTGTCCCTAATCTTTAAAAATCTAACCGCGACTTTCCCCATAGAAGCTAACGGGAGCTCGCGGCTGTGTTCTCACACTGCACACGGCCCCCGTGGGTCCCCTATGTCACCACCTTGGGTGGTTCCTTGGAGTCCCAGTGATTATACAGGCTCTAGGCCTTGTGTCTAGTTAAGTCGTGGTTCTTATACCACTATTTTAGTATATGGTTTGGTTCGCCCCAAGGGCCTAACGTGTATTTGTGCTACTTACCTGTAATATTTGAAGTGTAACTTATGTGTTTTGACTGTTAGCCTCATCCAGAGACTAGTATGGTGTGTTTAGTAATAAATACACATATTTTATATATATACCTGGTGTGGTTGCCTTTCATTTAGCCATTCAAGAGATTATAGACTGGTAAAACAAGCTGCTTTACATTCCTTCGAGACTTAGCCTGGAGGCTGCTCTCCATAGCTACCACTAGGATAGCTTTCAATAAAGGTTGTCTTTAACCTATCATCAGTGAGGGGTTGTTTGGACTGGTGCAAGGTGCCCACTATAACTAGTGGACAGCATATACCAGGCCAACTTCTCACATTGGTGTGCAGCGGGTGGAATACCAGCTTGCTATTGTTTTACCAGATAATCTCAATTGAGTGACTAACTGAAAACCACTAAAGGTACCTAAGGTACATATAATACAAGCTTTAGAATACAGTAAGATCTACTGAACTTAGAGTTGTGTGTCAAGGGCTTAGCACACCCTTTCTACAACTCAAGAGAGTTTAGTAGGCCACACTAGAGTAGGTAGTGCAATACACCACACCTCATTAGTGATGTCTTGAAGGCCAGGAACCAGTGGGTCCCTGTCAGAAGCCACTGGGCTTCTTCCAACCAAGTATGATAATCTCCCATTCTTGGAATTGAGAGCATTATGCAGTACTAGGAGACTGAAGACAGGCAAAAGTGCAAACACCCAATGCTTCATAGAGGTACTTCTGTTGGATGATTTCAGAAGACCTATAGGGTCTGAAGGGGTAGGCAGAGTAGGTGGGGCAACAGGCGAGGAAGGGCCTAGGTGTGAAATTCCCCATGACCAGACCTCTGATGCTGACCAGGAAGAAGACAATGATCATGACCTGGAAAACCCAGCTCCCCTGGAAGATGAGGAAGAGAACCACAATGGTCCTCTCTTTGTCCCTCCTGGGAGAGTTGGTGGTGGGCTTTGAAGGTCTGGATCTCCCTCAGTGGAGTCTAACCATTCTGGTTCATCCATAGGGACCTCTATCTGTGCTCATAGGAGGGAAAACTCCCAGGAGAGGAGAAAGAGACTGCTCCAGTATGAGCAAGCTCAGCTGAAAATTAAGAGAGAGCAGATAGCCCTAGAAAGGGAATCCGTAGAGCTCCATAGAGCTAGACAAAAGACAGGACTAGAGTCCCATGGTGGCAGCAAAATCCCTAGTGTTAGGGAGAGGTCTCATGACCATAGAAACCTAAACAAGATTGTCCCTCCCTACCAGAGTGAGGATAACATCCACAAATGGATTACTGCACTGCAAAGGGCCTGTAAAGTACAAAGGGTCCCCCAGGAGCAATGGGCAGCAATCTTGTGGCTCTCCTTTGCAGACAAAGGTAGAGATAAGCTCCTCACTGTTAGAGAGAAGGATGCTGATGATTACTCCAGTCTGAAAAGTGCATTGATTGAAGGGTTTGGCCTAACCACTGAACAATATAGGTTAAAGTTCAGAGATACCCAAAAGGCACAACATTAAGACTGGGTGGACTTTGTAGATTGTGCTACTAAGGCTCTGGAGGGTTGGTTACTTGGCAGCAAGGTGCATAACTTTCAAGGATTGTACAATTTAATTATGAGGGAGCAGATCCCTAATAATTGTCAAAATCAACTGTTGCATCAGTACCTGGTGGACTCTGATCTGACCTCTCCCCAAGAATTGGGAAAGAAGGCAGACAAATGGGTCAGACCGAGGATGAGGCAGAAGGTTCAGGACTAAGGTGGTGACCAGAAGAAGCAAGATTCAAAGAACTCTGACAAGGGTGGGGAGAAGGGTAAAGACCAGAAGTCTTCACAAGGTCCCCAAAAATCTTCTTCAGGGGGGGAATCCCAATCTAATAAAAGAAAGTCCAAAAGAAATCATGGTGCAAGATCTGTAAGCAGAAAACTCACTGAACTAGTGATTGCACCAAGTCCAAAGGCTCAACTCCAGCCACCATTGCCCCTAAGGCAACTGTTACCCCTAGTGCAGCTATAATTGGTGGTGGTAATACTCAGAATAAGGGTGCAGTAGGGTTAACCCTGGGTTCTGAGATGGACTCTGGCCTAGTCAGAGTTCCAACTCAGGCTGTCCTGATCTGTGATGGAGACATGGACATGTCCTCCTTTGTGAGTCCCAGTAACTTGGGCAAATACAGACAGCAGCCTTTGATTAATGGAAAAAAGGTTTAGGCATTCAGGGACACTGGAGCAAGTGTCATAATGGTGACAAAATATCTTGTGGATCCTGGGCAGATTATACTTGGTGAAATGTACCAAGTGACCAATGCTAGCAATGCCAGGACAGACCATTCCTTGGCAGTTGTTAATTTCTCCTTTGGGAGTGGTAACTGGCCTCAAAAAGGTTGCGGTAAGTGCAGACCTCCCTGTTGAATGCTTGCTTGGCAATGATCTGGAAACCTCAGCTTGGGCTGAAGTGGAGCTCAGGACACACGCAGAAATGCTAAGGATCCCTACACATGTATTTGCTGTGACTAGGTCACAGTCCAAAATGTCTAACACTGGACAGGCCCTGGATTCTTGAAGAATGGACCAGGTGCCTCCCAAGAGGAGGAGCAGTAGGGTTAAGGCAGTGCCTCCCCCCCTGACTCAGAATACAGATCAGCCTCCTGAGGGAGATGATCTTGGACCTGAAGAAGGAACTGTCCCAGAGGAGCTTGAACCTGACCAGGTTGAGCTCTTGGGGACAGGGGGCTCTTCCAGGGCAGATCTGAGCCAGGAGCAGAAAACCTGCCCCTCTCTTGAACCCCTCAGAAATCAAGCTGCTGATGAGGCTGCTGGGAATGCTAGTGGCACCCATAAAATCTATTGGGATGATGGACTCCTTTATTCCAGGAGGTTGGTAATACCTTAGAAGTTTAGGGGCTTCCTACTGACACTAGCCCATGATATTCCCTTAGCAGGACACTTGGGCCAAAACAAGACATGGGACAGAATTGTTCCTCACTTTCATTGGCCCCATATGTCTGAAGACACTAAGGAGTTTTGTTGCTCCTGTGTAACCTTTCGAGCCAGTGGCAAGGCAGGTGGAACCACAAAGGCCCCCCTGATGCCACTACCTGTGGTGGGGTTCCCTTTGAGAGGGTGGGGATTGACATGGTTGGTCCCATGGATCCTCAAACAACATCTGGGCACAGATTTATCCTGGTGGTGGTGGACCATGCCACTAGGTACCCAGAAGCCATTCCACTTAGTACCACGACAGCACCTGTGGTGGCAAGGGCCCTCTTGGGTCCATTCTCGAGACTGGGTTTTCCTAAGGCGGTAGTATCTGACAGGGGTGCAAACTTCATGTCAAGTTACTTGACTGCAATGTGGAAGGAGTGTGGAGTTAATTACAAATTCACCACACCCTATCACCCACAATGCAATGGTTTAGTTGAAAGATTCAACAAAACCTTAAAGGGCATGATCAAAGGTCTCCCAGAAAAGCTTAGGCCTACATTGGACATCCTTTTGCCCTGCCTCTTGTTTGCCTACAGGGAGGTGCCACAAAAGGGGGTTGGTTACAGCCCTTTTGAACTTTTGTTTGGCCATCCTGTTAGGTATCCTTTGTGTCTGGTGAAGGAGGGATGGGAGTTACCTATCAAACCACCTAAACAGGACACAGCACCCTCCTCAAGAAGCCCAAGGCAGACTCCAAGGACCTCAAGAACTTCTGGCCCATCTCCCTACTCCCGTTCCCGGCGAAGGTCATCGAAAAAATAGTCAACATGCAACTGGCCCGCCACCTCGAAGACAACAACATCTTAGACCCCTCCCAGTCCGGATTCAGACGAAACCACAGCACCGAGACAGCCCTCATCGCTGCCACAGACGACATCAGGCGCCAACTAGACAACGGCGAAACATCAGCCCTCATCCTCCTGGACCTGTCAGCCGCCTTCGACACGGTCTGCCACCGCACTCTAAAGACACGCTTTCAAGAAGCCGGAATCCAAGAGAAGGCCATCGACTGGACCACGTCCTTCCTATCCGGCAGAACCCAGAGCGTCCGCCTCCCACCCTTCCGATCCGAAGCCACCGACATCATCTGCGGCGTCCCCCAGGGCTAATCCCTCAGCCCGACGCTGTTCAACGTCTACATGGACCCCCTCGCACAAATGGCCTGCCAACACAACCTCAACATCATCTCCTATGCCGACAACACCCAGCTCATCCTCTCCCTCACCAAGGACCCGCACACCGCCAAAACCAATCTCCACGAGGGAATGAAGGCCATCGCCGACTGGATGAGGAGCAGCCGTCTGAAGCTGAACTCGGACAAGACGGAGGTCCTCATCCTCGGACCCATCCCCTCAGCCTGGAACGACTCCTGGTGGCCGACCACGCTGTGATCAGCACCGACACCCACCGACCACACACACAACCTAGGATTCGTCCTCGACTCCTCCCTCTCCATGTCGAAGCAGGTCAGCGCCGTCTCCTCCTCCTGCTACAACACCCTCCGCATGCTCCGCAGGATCTACAAGTGGATCCTGACCAAAACAAGAAGAACAGTGACATAAGCCCTCATCAGCAGCAGGCTGGACTACGGCAACGCACTCTACACAGGAATCCCAGCCAAACACCTGCGTCGACTACAACGCATCCAAAACGCCTCCGCCCGACTGACCCTCAACGTACCCCGCCGCAGCCACATCACCCCCCACCTGAGAGACCTACACTGGCTCCCTGTCGACAAGAGGATCACCTTCAAGCTCCTCACCCACGCACACAAAGCACTCCACAACGCCGGACCAGCCTACCTGAACAGCAGACTCAGCTTCTACACCCCCACCCGCCAGCTCCGCTCCACCAGCCTCGCCCTCGCCGCTGTCCCCCGCATCCAACGAACGACCTTCGGTGGCAGATCTCTCTCCTACCTCGCCACCAAGACCTGGAACACCCTTCCGACCCACCTACGGCAGACCCAAGACCTACTCACCTTCAGAAGACTCCTCAAGACCTGGCTCTTCGAGCAGTAGCGGCACCCCCCTCCCCTCAGCGCCTTGAGACCCTCACGGGTAAGTAGTGCACTTTACAAGTACTTTGATTGATTGATAGTGGACTATGTACTTGGTCTCCGCTCCAGGATGGCTGAGTATATGAAAAAGGCAACTCAAAACCTTGAGGCTAGCCAGGAATTGCAAAACACCTGGCATGACCAAAAGGCTGTGCTGACTGTTTACCAGCCAGGGCAGAAAGTGTGGGTGTTGGAGCCTGTGGCCTCAGCAGCCCTCCAGGACAAATGGAGTGGCCCCCATACAATTGTAGAACAGAAAGGGGAGGTCACCTACTTGGTAGACCTTGGAACCCCTAGGAGTCCCCATAGGGTACTTCATGTCAACAGACTAAAATCATATGTTGACAGGGCGGACATGGGCTTGCTCATGGCTTCTGATAAAGGGCAGGAGGAAGAGAGTGACCCACTCCCTGACCTGCTCTCTCAGAACCCTGATCAGCAGATGGTGTAGCCTTGGCAGGCAGCCTGACTGTCCAGCAACAAACTGACTGCAGAAAACTTCTCAGCCAGTTTAGACATATGTTTTCTCTGACTCCAAATCAGACCACCTGGTGCACTCATGAAGTGGACACTGCCTGTGAAGAATAAGATCTACAGACAACCTGACCATGTCAGGGACAGTATAAGGACAGAAGTCCAAAAGATGTTGGATTTGGGAGTCATTGAACCCTCAGATAGCCGTTGGGCTAGTCCAGTACTCCTTGTGCCTAAACCTCACACCAAAGATGGCAAGAGAGAGATGAGGTTTTCTGTGGACTACAGGGGTCTCAATGCAGTCAATAGGACTGATGCCCATCCCATCCCAAGGGCAGATGAGCTAATAGATACTTTGGCCTCAGCCAGGTTTCTAAGCACATTTGACTTGACAGCTGGCTGCTGGCAGATCAGACTAGCTGATGATGCAAAGCCAAAGACAGCATTTTCTACTCCTGGTGGGCATTACCAATTTGTGGTGATGCCCTTTGGTTTGAAGAATGCACCTGCCACTTTCCAAAGGTTGGTGAGTCAAGTCCTCCTTACAGGCTTGGAAGACTATAGTGCGGCATATCTAGATGATATTGCTGTCTTTAGCTCCACCTGGGAGGATCACCTAGTCCACCTGAGGAATGTTTATGAGGCCCTGCCAAAAGCAGGCCAAACTATCAAGGCTACTAAGTGCCAGACAGGGCAGAGTCAGGCTGTTTACCTGGGCCACCTTGTAGGTGGAGGCCAGGTTCAACCATTGCAGAGCAAAATCCAGACCATAATGGACTGGGTTGCTCCCACTACCCAGACTCAGGTAAGAGCCTTCTTAGGCCTGACTGGTTATTACAGAAGATTTGTAAAAGGTTATGGATCCATTGTGACCCCACTGAATGACCTTACTTCCAAGGAAATGCCCAAAAAGGTTCAGTGGACAGTTAGCTGTCAAAAGGCAATTGATGACCTGAGGCAGGCCATGTGCACTGCTCCCATTCTGCAAAGTCCTGATTACTCCAAAAAGTTAATTGTGCAAACAGATGCATCTGAGTTGGGAGTAGGGAGTAGGGGCTGTACTGTCACAGTTGAATGATGAAGGTTCAGGATCAGCCAGTAGCTTTCATAAGCAGAAGGCTGACCTCCAGAGAGAAATGTTGGTCAGCCTTTGCTGTGGTTTGGGCTCTGAAGACGTTGATGCCATACTTGTTTGGTACTCACTTCATTGTTCAGACAGACCATAAGCCCCTCTTATGGCTAAAACAGATGAAGGGTGAAAACCCCAAACTTTTAAGGTGGTCCGTTTTCCTACAGGGGATGGACTATACAGTGGAACATAGACCTGGGAGTAACCATGCCAATGCAGATGGTCTCTCCAGATATTTCCACTTAGAAAATGAAGACTCAACTGGTCAAGGTTAGTTTAATGTCCCTGCATTTGGGGGGGGGGGTTGTGTAGGAGAGTAGGATCTGCTCTTAGGGTTACCCCCACTTTTTGCTACCGTAATACTGTTTTTCGAGTTTAGTCTGGCTGGCACCCTGCTATTCAGGACCCCATCCTAGCTGCTTTCTCTCTAAATTGATTCCATGTACTCTAGGTAAATAACAGATTGGATTCTGAGGTGTCCTTATAAGTCCCTAGTATATGGTATACTATGTACCCAGGGCATAGGTACCCCAGAGGCCTACCAGGGACTGAAGCATGTATTATGCCACCCCTAGAAAACCCTCCAAAATGACACCACAGGTCTGCTACTGCAGCCTGGGTAAGATGGTGCATGCACCCCTTACTGAGATATAGGTTCACTATATCTCACCTATCATTGCACATAGAAACCTATCAGTCACCCCTATGGCAGGCCTTCTCAATCCTGAAGGCAGGGTGTTTGGTTGTGTGTGAGAGGGTGCCCAGGCATGAGCTGAGCCCCTCTGCAGCCTTCGGAATCTCTTCTCTGGGGTTGTCTGTGATGCAGCCTGACCATATACTCTTAAGTGCGTTATAACCAAACGGTAAATGCTAAATTTGGACTGGCTGCACTGAAACATGTTGTGTTTGGTGTCAAACACCTTGGAATCATACCCCCACGCCAGTAACTGGTGTGGGAGTATGATCCCACCCTTCTAGAAGGAGAGACATGCAGCACTGGTATACCCGGTACCAACTTAAAAGAGCCCTGGCATCACAAAATGGATGTTGCAGCCACAGACACGAGTCTTCACTCCTGCTGCTGACCGAAACTCCGGCAGGGGAGACCTGGACATTAGGTATCCTATCACAGGGAGGTGTCACCACCTCCCATACAGGCTTTAGTGTATTGGGGCTGGGTGGGTGCACTCTGAGAGTTCTTTGAAGTCCTGCACTGGGGACACATTTGGTGTCCCTGTGCATAGTCCAGCTCAAACCGGTTCAGGGGCTACCAGCCCCTGCTCTGGCACGAAACTGGAAAAAGGAAATGGGTGTAACCCCCCTCTTTCCAAACCCTCCCCTAGGTGGGTCCCCTGAGTTAGTCCAACCCCTTCCTTGGGTATAAAGTAGGAACTCCATGGAAAGTCTTTAAACTTCCCCTCGACCCCCTTACCCACCTGTATTTTTGCGCTATAAAGTAGGAACCCCTGGCAACAGGACTTTAGATATCCCTGGACGAAACTCTGCAACTGAATCCTGGAACTTCGACACTCTACTCAAGACAAGAGGACTGAAGAAATCTCCCTTGGGGTCAAGGAGTGACTCCCCTGCTATGTCCTCTAGGGAGACCCCCTCTTATTCGGATGATTATATAAAAAATATTCTTAGTGGGCCCTCTCTTTTATCCCATGTTTCTACCCCTCTTTCCACAGCACCTAATAACTCTAGAATTTTGCTCGAAAAACTAGAAAATCTTAAAAAGAAACAAATTCGTACTGATTTACACACTCTCATGCTTACTGAATATCTGAAATCAGATATTATACCTTTGGGATTACAAATTCGCAACGTCCCTGCAATTTTTACGCAGGACCCTAAATTCCGCACTGGCTTCAGTCATCTAGCAACAACATGCTCTAGGCACTGGATGGTTCTGGGCATTGAAACAGCTATAGAACATAGCAAAAAGGAATTGGACGAGATAGCTGAACTTGAGAAGCTTATTTTGGCTGATACCACCATTTCTGACGCTAAAAGTCTTCTGGAAAGAGTTAATAACACCATTACTACTTTCCATACCTTTGAGCAGAACAAGAAAATAAATAAGATTCAGAAAGATATCAAGAATTACAACATAAACCAAACATATCCGTATTTACTTGATACATTCTACAATACTTCCTATCAGCCCCCGAAAACCAAGAATTGGGGCAGATTTCGCAACAACCAGGCTATTACCTTCTCTGATTCATCCAATACCTCCATTGAGGACTCAGATAGTGGAGAAGGTACAAGCTCTGGTCCACTCAGACATCCTCCCCCTCCTCCTCTTCTTCCACCAGTTTTTTTAGGACCGGATCGCGGTCGCGGACGCGGCCGCAGGAGACCAAATTACCAGTACCAATACGCAGGCGAGAGACAGACTCGCCACAAGTTTTATCAATGGGGTCCTCAGCAATAACATCTTTATTACATAATACCCCTACAGAAATGTCAAACTCTCCTCTCAACACCCCCTGTAGTTCCTCTCCTGTCCTCTTCCTTTCACCCCTTGTAGCTACTAATGAACATACATCTGTCACTGATAGGACTATACCTATCTTCAATCTTTCTAATCATGCCTTATCTTCAGATGAGATTTCTTTATTAAGTAAGGGTCTTTCTTTTGTTCCTACCGCACGTAGTGATTTTTTCAAACTCCAAGAAGACTTACTTTTATTTTTCAGACGTATCCGTCTTAAACAATTTTTCTCTGAAAAACCACAAAATGATACGCCTTATGAGCCACTATTCAGACCTGCCTCAACCTTTTTACCACCTTCTTCGATGATGCCACACGTGATTCTAACTTTTGAGAAACTTGTTCTATTTGAAATAAAAGAATTACAACAACAGCCTGAATTTGTACCATACAATCTGCCACTCACCGAAAAGTTAGCTATCGATAGTCTGAGCAATAATTCTAATCTAGTTATCAAGCCCGCGGACAAGGGTGGTGGAATAGTGGTGATGGACCATGATGATTATGACTTAGAAATTCTCCGACAACTAAACAACACCATGCACTATCGTAAACTAAGTGTGGATCCACTTATCACCATCCAAACTAAAATTTCTGACATTACCTCCTGGGCCCTTAGAGACGGTATTATTAACAAGAAAGAACATGCCTTTCTTAATAACCCTCACCCAAGGACACCGGTAATTTATACCTTACCGAAAATCCACAAAAATCCAACTTCCCCTCCAGGCCGCCCCATAGTTTCTGGGTGCGGCTCTGTTCTGGAACCTTTGGGAAAATACGTGGATGCCATCCTTAAGTTATTTGTTCCACTTACCAACACCTTTGTCAAGGACAGTACTCATCTGATCAATCTGGTCGAAGATTTGCCATTTGACGCAGAAAAAGAACTCATGGCCAGTCTGGATATCGAATCCTTATATACAAATATCCCCCAGACCGATGGCCTTATGGTCATAGAACATCTATTAAACACACGACCAAGACCCATACGTATTCCCACCGAATTTGTAATTCAATTACTACACATTGCTCTTACTAATAATTATTTTTTGTACAAGGACACATATTATCTCCAAATTAAAGGAGTCTCGATGGGCGCTTGTTTTGCGCCAAATTTTGCGGTTCTTTACGTTCATCATCTTGAATCATCAGTTATTTTGACAACACCAAATCCTTTTCTGAATAACATCACTTTGTGGCGCAGATATATAGACGACATTCTTTTACTGTGGCAGGGTACACATGACAAATTGATTTCTTTTATCCTGTGGTTGAATACCGTTCAACCCCATTTGACATTCACTTCAGACATCCGACAAAATGATCTCCCTTTCCTAGATCTTATTCTACATGTTGAGGACGGCTCCATTGGAACATCCCTTTATCGTAAGCCAACTGAGCGCAATACTCTTCTCTTGTATTCCAGTTACCATCCTCGTGGCCTACGTGATGGCCTACCCTATGGGCAGTTCCTTCGTATTCGAAGGAATTGTAAGTGGCGTAAGGACTACTTTCGTGAGGCAGCAATACTTTCTGCAAAATTAACCTCTAGAGGCTACCCCAGACATTTGGTCAAAAGGGCTCTCAAACGTGCATGGTATAGTCATAGAGAGGTTATTCTGGCACCCTCTATCAAACATGTTAATGCACGTATTCCCTTTGTCTCGACCTACAGTCCTTCAAGTAACAAGGTGAGCAAGATAATCCAAAAAAACTGGAAATTGCTACGTACCTTTCCACACTTTTCGGATCCCCCCTTGTTATCTTATAAAAGGGGCAATAATTTGTCTGACAAATTAGTCCATGCTATCACATGGCCTTCTAAAGAGAAACAGGAACAGTCTGTCACCACTCTGTGGGGCCTTCCACCCGTCATTGGTCATTTTAAATGTCAAAATTGCAATGTTTGTGACCTTACCATTAACACTAAAGTTTTTGCTACGACCTCACACACCTACCAACTTAAACAATTTTCTAATTGTCGCACTACCAATGTTATTTATGCGATTCGGTGTCCGTGCAATTTACTTTATATAGGTCAAACCACTCAGATGGTGAAACAACGCATTTCACAACACAGGAGTCGCATTAGGTGCAATGTCACTACTGCACCTTTGGTCATGCATTACAAGGACCATAACCACTCTGAAACTGACATGGTATGGCAGGTCATTGATCGTCCACAACTATCCAGTCGTGGCGGTAACTTACAACTTCTTTTGAATAAATGTGAGTGCAGATGGATCACACGTTGTAACTCTGTGATACATGGCCTTAATTCCCTTGATGAGTGGAATTCTGTGATTACTAGTTCTTGAAGCTTCATCTAGAACTCCATTACCATTCATATAGGAATACCTGATGGTCATTTTTTTACTAATACGCTTCCCTTTGTCCCTATGTATTGTCCTCCAATGACACCTGGGAATGGCTACAATACATTTAGGATCATAGGTATATACATACCAAAATCGCTTGTTTGAGGTAATCCATTTTTGAACCTGCAGCAGGTGTCTATAGGAACAACTGATGGGTATTTCTTGTTAATACACTTACCTCTGTCCCTATATATTGTCCTCTAATGACACCTGGAAATGTCTACATTATTATTTTTAGGATTATAGGTATATACACCCAAGAATCGCTTGTTGGAGGCAATCCATTTCTGAACCTGCAGCATTCTGCATTGTATTACATACAAATGTGTTGCGTTTAAATGTTTATTGTCCAGTTATTTTGCATTGCAGCTGCGTTGTAGTGGCTTGTTGCTTTCTTTGTTTACCCAGTGCCAGCCTTACCTATTATGTAATCCCATGTATCTATTGTTTTTGTTAACATGGCGCTGACGATCGGCTCAGCAATGCTTAAGCTGGCTGCTATACAGTTTTGTACTGATGTGTTTTTAAACTATTGCGATCAGAAATGCAGACTGTATTGTGATTTAAGTACTTTATTTATTCTGGTGCTGTTGATGACTTAATATTCTTTTCTCCCTTGTCTCTTTCCTGATTCATTTTTGTTCTTTTTCTGTACCCGGTTGTTCTCGGCAACCGTTCCTTTCGTTATAGTCCTCTTTCACTTTCCGTGGTGGAATCCCCTCGCTCCTTGTCACGTGGTTTGTCTTCATTTCTTCCGGGTATGCCGCGTTGGTTCCCTTAGGCGTTTCATTTGTGTTCCTGCCTCCCCGTCGTCCGGACTAATCCCGGTTCGCGCAATTATATGGACTTGTCCCTTGTTAGAGTGTGATTTATCTGGTAAGCCTTATTAGGTTCATTGACCACTGTTAATTTAATTACATTCATTATGCCCTTGTCCCGGCCCCTGCAGCCCTTGTCCTTATCATGCCTTTTCAATTGCAGATTCGTTGTGCATATCCACGAGAATTCCCTCGGGTCCGTTTTTACAAGTTGTGTGCTTTGACGCACCTTTTCATCTCCAGGGCAAGGTTTCCCCTACGCCTCTCTCCCCCCTTTTGGTATCAGTTACCTGTTTCAATTGGGACTATCGTTTTCGTTTTTGTATATTAGTAAGTTTTTCCTTTCCCTTTATCAGATTGATATTATTCAATTGCCCCTTTTTGGATCGTTTGATGTCATCTCGCCCCACGGGGGGTTTTACTTCCCTTCCCCTTCTCCTTTCAGGTAATTTTACCTATCTTTATTCACTACGCAATTTCATGGTTTTCTTTGGGTCCCACAATCACTTTCTTCTTCCTTTTCTTACCCTTATAGAAGCACCTTTGAATCACCGTAACCATTAGTCCTGATGATGACCACAATTCAAAGTGGTTGAAACGCCGTCGACTCCACAACGCAAATTGCGGCTCTATTAGAGTCATACATAATTTGAATAATCAGTCTATTGTAAACTGTAAATTTCTTGTAAATACCTGTGTATGATCTCTATGTTTTATGTGTCTTATGCCATTTCACGTTGTCTCTTAAACACTTATGTCACTGCGCCGTTCACTTATCACGTCACTCTCAGTGCACATACGGTTGTTATGGTTACTGTAAATTAATTGTATAATTTGTGCTTCTATTTTACAAAATAACAACCTTTCATCCTTTTTTGGTCTCCCTGGTTTCCCTTGTGTCTTGGATTGATTCTTATATATAGTGTTTCCCTTTGTATGATTTTCCAGTTGAGACATTGTTCTTCTGTTATCCCCTGCTTGGCAGGCACCAACGAAGCAATTGCCGGTCTGCATCTCCAAAGCTACAGACGGACTCCGAAGTATCTGCAAGCCAGAAAGAGGATTTCCAGACTTCTCAGAGGTCGACCCGTGTCCCCAGCAAAGCTGAGACCCGCAGCCCTTGTGAGTGACGTGGAACCAGAACTCCTGGACACCGTGCACATTTGTAAGTGCATTAACTTCTCGACGTCTCTTGAAGTTGTGCTTTGGGTTACTGGTAGCACAAGCCCCGAGCAGCTTTTGCACCGAAGATTGTGGGCCTACACTCCACGAGGGTTCCGTGAGCCTGCTTCTTGCATTTCCGCTCGAGGCTCCTTCGCGATCCCTGGTTCTTTGACTGGTGGGTCCCTGTGAAGGCAACTCTGATTTTCCTTGGGCTTCCCTGGTTGCTCCAGACGTGCCCTGACTCCCCCACTGTGTGGTGAGTCCCTCAGACCTTGCTAGTCTGCACCAACGCATCTTTCTCCTTTTTGTGTGGGTTGCTGTTGCCAAAGCTTGTTGTGTCCAATCCATGCACCGACGCTGCAGCACCCGACATCCTTCATGGGACAGCTTGAATCCAGCTCCTGGTTGTGCTTGACGCCTCCTGGTCCTCGTGGTTGAAGAGTCAAGCTTCACCTTCTTCACCTGAAACACCCGACATCGGTGGGCATTCGTCTATCATGCCCCTGGTCACTGGCAAGTGACCCAGACTCTGTCCCCTCTGCTTTCAGGTTCTTCACACCTTCGATCCAAACTTGGATCTCTTCGGACACTTCGCATCTACCTGTGCAGCAGCACTTCTTTGCCAGCTTCCATTGAAAACGACGACGAGACCCGACACCATTTGATGACTATGCACCCGGCTTCCCTGGGTGAGGTAACTCAAGTGCTCCAGTGCTCCCTTGGGTGTTGACCCTAGAACTGTCTATGTCCAAAAGGGTTTGGTCCTAGTCCATCTCTAAGTGCCCCTAATCTTTAAAAATCTAACCGCGACTTTCCACATGGAAGCTAACGGGAGCTCGCGGCTGTGTTCTCACACTGCACACGGCCCCCGTGTGTCCCCGTTGTCACTACCTTGGGTGGTTCCTTGGGGTCCCAGGGATTCTACAGGCTCTAGGCCTTGTGTCTAGTTAAGTCGTGGTTTTAATACTACTATTTTAGTATATGGTTTGGCTCGCCCCTAGGGCCTAATGTGTATTTGTGCTACTTACCTGTAATATTTGAAGTGTAACTTATGTGTTTTGACCTCTAGCCTCATAAAGAGACTAGTAGGGTGTGTTTAGTAATACATACATATATTTTATATATATACCTGGTGTGGTTGCCTTTCATTTAGCCATTCAAGAGATTATAGACTGGTAAAACAAGCTGCTATACATTCCTTCAAGACTTAGCCTGAAGGCTGTCCTCCATAGCTACCACTAGGAAAGCTTTCAATAACGGTTGTATTCAACCTATCATCAATAAGGGGTTGTTTGGCCTGGTGCAAGGTGCCCACTATAACCAGTGGACAGCATATACCAGGCCAACTTCTCACACCCGAGATTTACACAAGGCACTACTCAACTTGGCAGAATATTTCTGGGAAGCACTGAACTTTAGAGGTAGAAGAACCTGAGACAGGGTCTATGTTGCTGAAAGAGGAGACCCAGTTTTAGGGTGGTCAATCTAAGAGGAGAAGAGGATCAAGATATATATTAGAACAGATCCCCTGGAGTATGTGATCAAGAGTGAGGATTGTCACAACAATGTTGGTCTTGAACAAACAGCCATTAAACTGAGAGTTCAAGCAAGAGGTTTAGGGCCTGATTTAGAGTTTGATAAATGGGCTACTCCCACATCCTGCCCACTATATTACAAGTGCATTATAGTCTATGGCACTGATAATACAGCGGACGGGAGAGCTGGCAGGGTTTAGCAGTGTATCTTACAGCTAATCTACAAATAAAGCTCTTTGTTCTATTTTCAGGAATATTTGGGTGAGGACATTGATTTGGTTATCGTATTACAGTAAAGAATGGTGCTCTGCCCATTAGACATAGCGGGCCCGAATCACAGAAGTAAACTGAGACAAAAGTCTAACTTTACGACTTTAGATACTCACAAAGGGCATTTACGAGTACTAAAGTTAGAATTTTGGTCTAAGTTTAGACTAAAAGTCTAACTTTAGTACTAGTAAAGTTAGACTTTTGGTCTAAGTTCTATGTTTGTTCAAAACTTAGACCAAAAGTCTAACTTTCTTAGTAGTAAAGTTAGACTTTAGGTCTAAGTTAGACGTTTGGTCTAAACTTAGACCAAAAGTCTAACTTTCGTAGCAGTAAAGTTAGAATTTAGGTCTAAACTTAGACTTTAGGTCTAAACTTAGACTTTTGGTCTAAGTTTACCGTTCTGAATCAGGCCCAGAGTCTTTAACATTCAGTGGAAACTGGAGATGTTAGAGAACTTTTGCAGGAAGCACATATTTGAACCCATCAAGTCCTCTCCTGAGGTTCCCCAGTAGTTGTATTTTTTTAAAAAAAGCTCTTTAAGGTTTAAGGTTATACATTGATTTATGCAGGATTTCTGTTTGATGCCAACTGGGTTGACAGACCACCCTTCCAAATTTGTAATGAAATGGTTTCTGCTTTCGCAGGACCTACCGTATTTTCTCCTCTGGATTTGGCAAGCACATTTCTTCATGTGGGACAAGATGAGAACATGAAACGCATGGCTTGTACTTGTGACCCCAGAGCTCATGAATCAATACAAAAGAATGCCTTTTGTTTGGGAAAGTGCCACATTGGTTTTTCAAAGGATCCTGAAGAAGAATTTGAATGGCGTTCCCAGTGCTGTAGCATTTCAATATGACATTCTAGCCCTTGATGGAAAGCAACATGAACTTGATTTGGCGTTGCAGCGCACGCAATGTAATTCGTTTTATTTATTTATTTATTTACTCAACTTCGTTTGGCCGTATGCCGTAGTTTACTACCCACCACCCTGCCCCTCCCCACTGCCCCGCAGCACTCCCTCGAAGAGCCGCCTCCGATGTTGTGGGTAAAGAATATATTATTGTGGTGGATTCCAGCAATGCTGGTGTTTGAGGGAGTGTTCCCACTGTTTTGTGGGTGTGATGAATGAATTGTGGTAGATGGTTGAAGGACACTACATGGAACTGAAAGACACTATTCTGTAACTGAGAAAGAACTGACAGTGTTCCTGAGATGTTTTGCAGTACAGAATAAATTTAAGTTTGTAGATTTATATAGCGCAGCTTATTACCCGTGAGGAAATCCAGGCGCTGTCCATGGGCACAGGGAGATCAGGTGATTTGCCCAGAATCCCTGGATGTTGTGCCAAGACTCGAACCCGAGTCCCCAGCTCCTGAGCCGGAAGCTCTTGCCACCGTTCAGAACTAAAGTTATACTTCGGACTGATCATAAACCTTTAGTAACCATATTGTTAGAAGGTGTGGGAAGGACACTGCAAGGTTAGCTGCGAAACTTCAAGCCTTCCAGTTCTCTGTAGAATATGTGCCGGGGAGGGACACAGTTCCATGCAGACCATGTCTTGGATTCAACTTCAAGAGTATCAGTATGAGTTTGAGTGTCTGATTTCTTACTTGAAAACGTTGAGAGAAATAAGTTGTTTTCCATTAAAGTAATTTTGTCAAAGGAGTGGAGGAAGGAGATGTGGCTATTCCAATTAATTTGCAGATATTTTATTTAAAGGATGTTTGGCCTGAAGAACGAAATCTATACAGGGCAGAACAAAAACCTTTGTGGGATTTATTTGATATCATTTTATAAAGTTCAGGGTGAGCTAACTTTGAAAGGTGGAGTTTTGATGAAGGGTAACAACATAATTCTCCTGTTTGATCGGTGTGAGGAGATGCCTTGGAGAGCAAAGGAATGAAGGACATCTTGAGACGTCTGGGACCAAAACAAAGCCAAGTACTGATTCTGGTGGCTACTGGGATGGATGAGAAGATAGACTGGTTTGAGATTGCAAGCTATGAAAGATGACTGATAAATCCGGGTAGCCTTTTAAATCCTCGTGTAATAGATTCATACCTGATTGAGTTTCCAGATGACCCATGGTGGGATTTGAGGATGAATAGCGCTGGTCCTTTCACTAGCTGGCATAGGACGAAATCTATGCTTTTTGGGCCGTCGACTATTTCTCCAAATGGCCAGACTTAAGAGTGGTTAAGAAGGTTACTACTGACTCTGTGATTTAATTTTCAGAGGATGTTTTCTGTAGGGAGGGGTTACCTGACTATTTGGTGACGGACAATCATCCTCAAATCATAAGAAACAAAATGAGAGAATTTTAAACAGATGTGGGATTCTGCACAAGAGAACAGTAGTGTATTATGCTGAGGCTAATAGACAGGTTGAGCTCTTCAACAGAGTCTATACAATTAGCATTAAAACATGGCTTATGAAGAAAGGTTTACAAACGGCACTTTTACCATAAAGAATGATTTCTACTTCTGTTATGGGTTCTACTTCTTTTCAGCTACTGAGGGGCAGTAAGCTGGGTTATTTTTAACTCTTTGGTGGTTGAAGAACATATATAGAGTTACATGTGCATTTGTAGTCACAGAGTTGAGTGTAAAAGTCAAGGTTTACATTGATAAAATGCGTGAATACAGGAACCACAGGAAAGGCAGATATACTTACAGCGAGATCTAGTAAGGGCAGCAGGAAAGCTGACAAACTGAAGGAGTGGGTGCACTCGGCACAGACCCTGTCCAAGTTATTGAAATATTGAATTGTAGTGTGAGGTAGAAGATGGTACTGTTTAGAATCTTGAAAGGATGTGTGATGCAGGAGAGGGATGTTTTCCAGAGGTCAAGTAACTCTTTTCGAAAGTAATGTGTTCATGACCTTGGGAAGATGCACTAATGTCATTGCCCAGAGCAACCGGAAGCATTGAGGAGGGAGATGGCCTGACTGAACAGAGCAATGGTTTCTGCGAATTCGTCGAAGGAAGCATTAAACCATAATCCCTGTATGGGGTCTGTACTGTCCATCCTTGTGCTTCTCCAAAAGAACTGCCCATCTACTGGCCTGCTGTGCTCACCTTGCTTCTCACCTAAAGTGGGTACTACTCATCACCCTTCGCTGAACCAAACAGACCCCAACAAGTACACGGCGACTCACAATTCAACAAACGAGGCGGGTGGATCAAAAGTACTAAATGGAATTCTGCTCCGCCTGATCCTGAGAGGGCAGATTGTCCCAGACCATTTTTTCTAGGTGCTGGAGAACCAGTCCTGAACTTTCTGGATGGAAGAACTGCAGAATGTAAATGTAAAAATGTAAATGTAAATGTCTTGTAAAGTGCACTGCTGCACTGAGGCGTCGTGGCGCTGTAGACCGCTGGGGAACCTGTCCTGGCTATCCCTGTGAGATGGTCCCTCCAGGGTATCTCCAAGGTGAAACCAGGCATCCCTGGTGAATGTGGGGGGCCGTTGTGGAGATGAGGCAAGCTAATGCCCAGAGTTGCCAAGTGTGATCCCTGGTTAGAGTAGGCACCAAAGCGAGAATTATCGAGTCCGCTGGCCCTGGTCCACGACCCTGCCGCGTCGGGCATTGAACCCTGGTCCCGGGCAAACCTCTGCTTCCGGGTCTGCTGCCTCTAACCAGTGAGCCACACCACTCACATTGTCTGCAGCAACCACGCCTCCTGCTCCATTTTCTTCTGACAGGGGGAGCCTACAATGCCTGAACTTTACATTCCTTTACCTCCCCTACTCTCTATACCCCTTCGCTCCACTATCACTCCCACACAAAGGCCCATATATATTTCAAATTCAGAGCAGGTGGCAAATGTTATGTCTAGTCAACAAAAGTATGAATTACTTGTGGTTTCACAACTGGAAAAAAACAGTTTCACACGGCAATTCCCCATACGATAGGCTTCACTTGTAATTGGACAGTAATAGGGCGCGTCGACCGCAAGAGAACAGTAACCTTACATGTAAATGTACTCTTCCCACAGCACCATTCAACACATAATCAGGCCCTAAATAACCCAGCAGATCTGCGAGTGGACCCTCCATGCACAGCACCACCACAGTATAAGCCACTTAGAGACCTCACTTAGTAATAAGAATGGGAGTAAGGGATAGAGAGGAAAAACATAGAAAGTCACAAGATGGAGGACCTTGAAGACAAAGCAAATCGGCTTAAACACTCTGCAGCAGAGATGGGATTATGAGAACTAGGCCTTTGGGAAAGAAGTGACAATGTGGAAGAGGGAGAAACATGAGCCCAGGGACATTGGCTGCAACAAATACTAATCAGAGCCTAGGAAGGATCAGAGTACCGATTGGCACACTAGAGATGTGGCCTAAGGGTCTAACCCTTAGCTATAGGGAAGATCAGGCCACTCTCCTAATATGCCAGCAGATGGAACAGCCAAAAAACAACAAGGGCCTGTAGCAACGTGTACTGGCAGTGTACCACAGAGGAGAACAAAAAAGTGATGGGCAGAATGCTTGACTCAGTTTCAGCCACTGATAATGACTCTGGGCTGCCTTCCAGGTCACCTTATTTTGCTTTGCCTGCCACCTGAGATAGGAACAGCTTATTGCCCTCTACTCAGGTCGCGAAACCAGGTTAACTCGCTACAAAGAGCATTAACAGCAGTTAACTGGCAAACTTGCCATAGCTATGGGTCTGAGCTGGCTGCAAGAATGCTTAAAAGGGGAGAAGGTAATTAACATCTGCTAACTCCTGGCAGTGAGTGGGCAAAAAAAGCTAATAGCACACATCCCCATTGCCATAATCCATTGTTTAACTTGTAAATGAATAAGTGCCAGGGCCCTCGTCAAAGGCCACTGCAGCTTGCACCATCCATTGCCCCCGCAGTGCTGCCAACGACAGTACAAACAAACCTACTAACCATCACACTCATACAAGTGTGACACTTCAGACTATTCCAGGTCCCCAAAGCTATAAGAATAGCTTGGGCGGCAGGTTTAATTGTTTTTAACATATATCGAATTAATATATAACTGTTGCTATGCTCACCACTAAATAAACAAACAGTGCCACCATCTGGCAGATTGTCATAAGTGCGGGTGTTCGAAATTAAGTGCCGGTGCCAAGCACCGGAAACCACCGGCTCAAATTAAGCACTGCCATAATCTCAGTAAACTGGAGTATACAATAAAACAGTCTTGGGTTGCCAGTGTTCTGGTTCAGAGAGGACCTGGCTTAGCAGTTCAAGCTGGACTGTTTCCACAGGAGCAACATCAAGGCTGATTTGCATATGGCTGGGTCTAATCTGAGGTGGCATTGTCGGCAAAAAAAGATGGACTGGGATGTGGCACCAGTGGTTTATTAATTCCAGCATCCCAGGCATTACTTTTTTGTCCGCTTTAATCTCAATCGAGACGGACATATAAGCAACCCCTTGCTTGTCAGGTTCATGTTCCTGAACATAAAACACATGCAAACTACAGCAGGTCAAGTCAAAAGTTTGCGCACTTGGATTGAATGACCCAATCTCACCATTAAATATATGGTGCTCATTTTTGGTTAGTTGCGCTTTCCATACTCTGGCTGCTCTTCTTTAGTAAACGGATGTGTAAAGGGTACAGAATTCTCACCTACCCAAGTAGGCAGCACGGTGTTCTCTTGTCCTCAGTTTGCTAAGTGATGTCTTTGCGGTTTCTCTTTGCTTGATGTGTCTAATCTTAGTAACTTTAGGTGTTTGAAGCGTAAGGGGCCCTCTTGCAGAGATATGATATTCTATGTAGACTTGCTACACCATTTAACCCAAGACCTAATCCATACTAGTCATTAGAAAGAACAGTGTACAGACAGGGAGACTTGGAAACAGGATTACCTCTTTGCAAGCTATAAATGTGTTTTTCAATCTTTGCAAATGTCTGTGTAAAAATTGACAACTTTTCAGAGATAAAGTTGTTTGATTTGCTACATTTGCATAAAAATTGTGACTTATGTGAAAAAAATGGTATTGCTTACATTCTTTGTAAAATTACCAAAATGTGTCTACAGGAGGTTTACTTCATAGAGAATAGTTAATGTCCTATTGCGCAATAACTTTGTGAATAGGAAAATTCCAAAATATACATGATCAATGGGAAATTCCCTGTACATTTGCCATTGCATGGAGGAAAGCTCTGCAAAACAAAAAATTAAAGAGAAATAACCTGTATTTGTTTTCCAACTTAGTTGGTGTAGGAATGTGGAGTATTATGTAGTGTGGGAGTGAGTCCTCACCATGTGATGCTATCACAATACTATGAAGATGGTCCTTGGATTCACAGTAATAAATCTTTAGCTCAGTCCTGGTCGAGTGGCAAAGAGCAGCCAGGCTCTACTAGACGAATGTGTGTTAAGCATTTCAATATACCAACATGGATGATACATAATTGACATAAGTTGTGAGAAATCCTAAATTAGTTGATAAAAATAGAGTGCATTTTTATCTTAATTTAGACACTGAAACAAATGGAATAGCATACATATAACCGGAGTTATAGATTTTAGAATTAATAGAAAATTAATGCAAAAATAATAAAGGAAAATGTAATTTTGCTGTCAATGAGAAAAACCACTAGTGACAATTGGTCACTTGCAGGTCGATGTTGCATAGTACCCTTGGAGGGTATAGGTGATGCGGGTCCCAGAACCAAGACACAACAGTAAGTTCAACTTCACTGGGTCCGGGAGAATGAGGTAGCTCCCAAAATGCAGTAGACTACCTGCATTTGGGCGATCCTACTGAGGGCCCAGTGGCCAGCGATTCTTTGGATCCGATGAGTGTTTTTATCACAGTTTGTAGGGTACAAGTGCCACTAGTCCAAAGGAGTCTGATGGTGATTCTGTCTTCCAAGGGGTCCCTCTCTTGGAGAGAGCTGAGTTTTAGCTAAAGGCGAGGGTCATTCACTCTGTTCCAACTCTGTTGCCACAGGAACAAAGTATCCCTCTTTTGCTTTGGTGCTGTGGGCAAAGTCCTGTTGTTGGTGCCACAGGTCTCCTCTTGGTCCTTCCTTGATGCAAGTTGTTCAGATCTGAGGTTCTGGTGTCAGAGGCGTCCCGTAAATCCTAGAATTTCAGAAGTTAGGGGTGTGGGAGCTAGTAGCCAATGGCAGCTATTCCCTGCAGCTAATCTGCCCCTGAGGTGACCACATTCAGGGGTGTAGGTCAACCTTTTCACCCAGAACCCTCTATTCAGCCATTTCTAAAGATGGCAAAAATCTAATTGTGGTGTACAGACCATGCTGCTCACCCTGGAGGTGTGGCTAGCATTCTGGGAGTGTACACCTCCCTGCATAGCTAATTTCCTGCCTGCTCAGATCAAATGTGTCTGGAGCAAATGTGTCTGTTTTTTCCACTGGGAGTCAGCCCTGATGCATATCAGCCTTTGACACTCACCACCTTTATGTGCCTCTTTACTACCCTGGGAAGAGGGAGTTGTGACCTTCCCGCCCAACCCATTGTTCCTGACTCCTTGGAGAGATCATACTGTCTGGCAGGAGGTCAGAACCCTGTCTTGGCATCAGCAGGTGTGGGAATGCGCGTGCCGGTCAGCAGAGAACAGAGAAGCTGTGTCAACCAGGGGGGCAACCTGTAAGGTGCCACCTGGGTGCATGTCATGTCCCCCAGAGCACAAGAATCATGTCAGGGGTGAAAAGGCACATTGTTTGATTCCAAACCTGACATATTTTAGTGGTATCATAATGGAGCTGCCAATCTCTAGAGTGCCCAGTTGGCAGCCCATGTTATTCTATGAACTGCTAACACTTATAGTAGTTTCCCATGGTTAACACCACTAGAGGGACATATAGGCTTGGACTTATAGGTCCTCACTTTTAATAAATGGCACCCTGGCTCCTGGGTGGAGGAGGCCTAATATAGGGGTGCCTTACATACATCAGAGGTAGTGAATGTGGTTGTGCCACACATTGTGAGGGCACAGTCAAGTTCAAGCAGTTTATACTCCTCCTGCAGTCTGGAATGACAGACCTGCTGTTAGTAGTTTGCTTGTGTCACCCAGGGTGGCACAAAACCATGTTGCAGCCCTGGGGATCCCTTTACCACCCACACCCTGTGTACCACTGTTACCATGTACTAAGGCCTTACAAGGGGGTAAGGTCCTTGCTAGTTGGGGTTACCAATGCACACAGTACAGTTTCAGGGAAAGAGCACTGACCCTGGGGCCTGGTTAGCAGGCTCCAGTGCACTGTCAGAGTGGAAAACAGCACCTAGTATTCCAAATGGGGGCAAAAGGTGTGGGGGGGCATCAGCAAGGAGCCCTGTTTTCTTAGAGGTGGGTTAGAGTAGAATGAAACTTACCTCACTTTGCACTTAAAAAGGTCTCACTTTGTTCAGAAAAACATAATTGCACAAAAGTAAACTGGGAATCTTTCCAAACTCAGCTAAGAAAAAACGTTGCCCACCCCTATAGAGGATATCTGACACCATGCAAAACCGGGAGACAGGAATTATTCACCAACATGGAGCTCTAAAACAATAGGCCAGAAGCCAATGATTCCCAAGGGAGCTAGCATCTAGCAATGCTACGTGGAAGAGTACATAGTGAAACTTTGGCTCCGTAGAACTATTTTAGGAATCAAACACAATGAAATGTCACATACACTGCACTATGAAAACTCTGTCCAATACCAGCATGGAAAAAAGACAAGGACATCATATGATCCATACATGCTGGTGCTCTCTTGACCTCCAAGAGCAGTAGACAACCCTTGAGTAGCTCACACAGTTAGAGGGTTAAAAGAACTTGCAGAACACCCCACAGGAAAAACCCATGACATAGTTCATACATGAATTAGGATAAAAGATCACAGGATGGGTTTGCCTACCAAGTTCCACTATAAGGAAAACTCTCAACCTACAAATGGCACCTCTACGTTTCTGTTCAAGGGTGCAATGGAGTGACGCAAAATGATGGCGCCCCCTGCAGAATGTGTGAGGGACGGCTGAGTCTTCCATATCTCATAGATACTCCTTGGTCTTTGGCTGAATGGGGGCTCCCTAAAGGGTCAAGGGTTCCCCTTTTACCGCTGGGGCTGCAGCGACATGCATTGTGCTCCTGTAAGGGGGCTGTCTCCCACCTAAACGATATTAAAAAACTGAGGGAGGTAGGAGGTAAACTTGACGAGAAGTCCCGTCCTCCTACTGATTAATTTCTAACAAATAAAAGAAGGACTGTCCATTCTGGCATAGATTGACTGTGGGTGAGTGTTTGATTTGCTCTAACGCTCCGTCCATCATCCCCTTTGTATCGCTTTGTTCGCCCTAAGTTGTCAGGGTATGCCCAGACGTGGGTTCCTTGCTCACTTTGCCACTGGATTCAAGATAGCCTGGGTGACGAGGGCTATGAACCCGAAACCGGTCCCAGGATGCTTGTTTCCGGTCCAGGGAAGACATGGCTGGGCAGTTCGGGCTGGACTGTTCCCATAAGGCACAGGGTCAGACTGATTTGCATATGGCCATGTCTGAACTGGGGTGGTGGAGTGAGCTAAAGAATGATGATGGATTAAACCCAGATCAGTTGACTGGGGGTGAGTGTTTTATTTGCTCTAACTCGCCGTCCATCATCCCCTTTGGTATCGCATAGATTAACCTTCCACAGCATGATGGGGGAAAATACGTCTTTTTAGATAGCCCTCACTCACCAGTTTTGCCCCTTGTTGGCATGCTTCATCATTGGGTTCTTTCAGTTCCGCTGCGAAACAGGTCGTGCTGCAACCTGCGAGATACGTAGAAGCAGTGAATAGTAAAATAAGATGATGGGAGTGAATAGGAGTCGGAGGGGCCATTTGTAGAAGTTTACAAATACCTGCCTAGTAGGTTGGTGAATCCTTTAGGTGGTACCCCTGCTTGTTTCCAGTCATTATATGTATTTTTTCCACATTTTTCTATTTTTTCAATTTTCTATCGTTTTTCCAGACATTCATTTTCCAAAAGTAAATTCCTTTTGCAAGCTAGAGGCTTTCTTCAATTTTTTGTGAAAGCAATCATCTGCTCTCTCTTTTTTATAAAAAAAATATATTTTACATATAAAAATTCTTTATATAATGGAACTTCCTTTCCCAATGACATGAGGAGTAAGTGTCTCCACATTTATACCATTTTGTTCTGGGTCTCCACATTTTTTACCATCATTTTTTCCAAAATCCATATCCAAACACAAGAGGAATCAGGAAGTGATACCCCTGCAGCCGCCAATGTTGGAAAGTCGGCAGTCTAGTCTTTCCCTTCGCTGGACGCGGTGCAGCAAGGATTTGCTGCACATGTCCCTTGAGAATACACTACAAGCTATTTCAACTACAGACTGAAAATGAAATGGTGATAACTAGACCCTGGGGAATTAACCTAGGTTAATAACTCAAGGTGCCGCTTTGGTGTTGTGAGTACGGCATAGCCGCAATGGTACCCTTCTCTCACTACCTTTCCAAATCAAATGAATGCTTACGATGTGATTGGGCAACTCTCTCTTTACTATGTAGAGCATGACTACAAGCGTACCTTACCACCAGAAGACCCATGAGGCAAACTTTTGGCTACTTACATGTGTTGTTATGGTTTTTGTGTTATGTGTCTAACAAGGTTTAGACTGCAAATTCAAAGGGGATAACTACTATACTAGATGTGTTCACCTCGATACACGGTATAGTTGAATCCACATGATTGATCACTTTGAGGTATTTGTTTGCTATATAGCATAATTTTACAAAGTGTGCAAGAAAGAGATTTTATTGAGAAACTTCATTGACAAAAGCATGTGAAATGACTTATGCATCCTGCCTCGTCTCATGGCAGTTAACTCTCCCATTATATATTACAGGTATTAAGCAGTATGCCAAGTAGGACTTAAGCAACAAAACAGGAGCAATCAATCCTTATTTATTATTTTAGCATACAGAGTGTGTGCTGGAGTCATTTATGAGCACTACCTTAGGGGTGGAATCAGGGAGCTAATTCCCTTGGTCCTGATGAAATGCCTTGGGTATAGGCTTGAAACATAGAGACCCACAGGGAGGCAGGTATATTATCACCTAGACTTCCTACTTTCTCCCCGTTTTTTATCATACCACCTTGAGGATAGATTAAAGAAACACTACACAAGACTCCTCCTACTCCTACTCACTTCCATCATCTTAATATATTATTCAGTGCTCCGGTGTACCTTGCAGGGTGCAGCACACCCCATTCTGCACCAGAACAGGAAGAACCCGATGATGAAGCATGCCACCAAGGGGCAACCCAGGTGGGAGAGTGCTATCTAAAAACATTGTTTTTTTCCCATTATCCTGTGGAGGGTTAATCTATGCCTTCTTTTGTTTGTTCCCACCTAAAGAAACCTTCCCAAGGAAACCGACAATCATAGGACAAACTGCTCGCTCACCTAAAGTGCCAAGAGGGTTGGCAAATGGTGCACTTCTGGACTTTGATCCATCAAAATGCCAGGGGTAGCATAAGAGACATCCCCACTCTTTGATTCCCAATTACATCACAGTACTGTCCTCTTGTTCCATCTCTAACCCGTGAACAACCACCAATTTCCTGCTTAACAGCTTTTCCCACCTCTGCCTCCGTGACCCCTGGGAGCAGAAAGTGGCCATGGCTGGGCAAGCTAGGGCTCGTTCGTGTCTCTTACCCTGAACTGCACCTTAAGGGCAACAGTGGGCTTGGTGGACACAGAAAGGTAAAAATTACTATTCTAACTCCAATCTTAGAATATTTGGGGAAAGAACAACTTTCCCCCAAATATTCCAGGAGACTTATTTAGAGTTCCAACTTCAGTCCTGGATTATTTTGGGGAAAGTTATAAATTTCCCAAGCATTTTTAGGAATGGTTGAAAAGTAGTCATTTTGAATGGCAGAAAGTGCTGCCCTGGGGGTGTAGCTCAGGGCAAAAAAAACTAGGAATACCCAAGTGAGGTGTAACAACTGATATCCCAGGCGATATCACTAATCGTCGTCCGTGGCTAAAACAGTGCAAAAAAATCATAACTTAGCGTAACACTGTGGAATAGGAGCACTTTTGGCCTATAACTATCTGGCAGCAGTCTTACCCCCTTATTCTATGATTCGCGTTAAACCCACACTGAGCTAAAATATCGTTTTCACATGATTTTTGATTGGAATGATCTAAAATTATGCTTAGGCCTTTAAATTTTATCCTATGGACACCCCTCCATGAAATGGATGGAGTATTTTGAGTTAGAAAATTAGAAAAAGGAATTAAATGTCATTTTAACATTCAGTAAAAGCATATGCTATTCCCTGTTCTGATTTGTGAAACTTGGTATTGGTAGGTAAAACCTCTAGTTTAATACCATGACCATGTGCTAAAGGTATTTCTCAAGGTTAGTGTTACATCTCGATAAACCTGCCAAGGTCAGAGTGAGGACCTTGAAATAGGATCTCCAATGGTTTCTAGAGTCAGAAGCCACAGGGTGAAAGGTAAAAATAGGAGACCCTCATCCATAAAGCAAAACCAAAATAGGGTGGAGTACTGCCAGCTAACCCTGGGCGTAGTTCGCGCTACGCGAGGCTACGCGAGGCTACGCGAAGCTGTAAAAGCAAGTAAAAGCAAGCATGCGTAGTTGCTTGTATTGCCCGTTCGTGATGCATTTTTCTTGTCCGGGAACGCATATTGTGTGTTCGGGACGCTGTTTGCATGCTCGGGGATAGTATCTCGCGAACTTGCTTATGCGTTCGCCTATGGGCATGGCCATCTTGATTTTCACTTGTCCCTCCCGTTCGCGATGCCTTATTTCCTGTTCCGGGTCGCGTATAGCGTGTTCGCGATGCGCATTTCATGTTCAGGAACGCGTTTTACATGTTTGCGATGCTGTTTGCGTGCTCGGGGGAAATATCATGCAAACTTAACCATGCGATCGCGATGGGCACGGCCATCTCGTTTTTCAATCTATGCTATGGTTCTGGTCCTGCTTTTCTATCCTCTCTCTCTATCTTTGCACCCCTTAGGTTTTTACACTGTTTTTCTGATCTTTTTTATTTATTATCTATCCCTCTCTGTCCCTAAGTCTATATTTTGCATTTTATTTCTACTTTTACAGCGGTCTTTTTACTTTTCTACTGTTTTATTTTACTTCCTTCTTTAAGCTCCTACTTCTTCCCCTAACTTAATTTTTTTCCTTCTAAATTTTCTTTTCTGCCTCCCGCACACCCCAGAACCATGGCTAAGGGTACCACCACTACCGGCTCCAAGGGCAAGGCACCTGCACCCAGAGCCGCCTGCCTTGCGGCAGACTGCGCCCTGCAGGGGTGCAGGCCTGGGAGCTTTTCTGCGAGGCAGAGGTGGCCGCCCTTGTTTATTTTGTACAGCGCCACCTCCCCTTGACCTTGGTAGCAGGCGGCAGGCCTGGCTCTGGGTATTCTACCCAGGAGCGTCACCGCCGGTGGGCGAAGGTCCGCTGGGCAGTGTTTCACTGGTCAGGGGTCCGGCGCACCCATAACCAGCTGGCCCACCGGTGGTCAGACATCGTGGACCGGGAACAGGACCGATGTCGTGGGGCTTGGTGAGTAGCTAATATACTAGTAGTATAAGTATTGAATATATTTTTTTTCCGAATAGCAAGAATGCTGCTGCTTACATTGCAGGTAAATGACGTTTCAAAATCTTCTGTGATTGTAGGACACAGGTGCTCAGCGCTACTAATCTTACTTGTTTGCAACTTTGCGCTCGCTTGGGCTGATTATGTAAGAGTTTACTTTAGAGAACTTAAGTTAGGTAATGCTATTGCTAGAGAGACTCTAGTCCTTCCTTCGTCCTCCTGTCACTAAGAAGAGACAGTGGTGGATGGATTAATAGGTTTAGTTAGTATTAGTTGGTAATTTTTTAGCGGTTTGAGTGACGCATCCTCTGTCACTGAGTGCTGCTTACACCAGTCCTTAGTAGAACCTTTTGTAGTTTGTTTAGTGAGTGGTAAGGCTTAGCAGTGTCACTAGCAGAACATCAGACGCAACCAACCAACAATTTGGTGTATGCACAAATTTATGCATGTGTCCTCCATCTATGCATTATGGAAATGCAGACTTAGTGAACAATTGGCCCGTCTGGAATAGGTGGGCTAGCTAGGTGAGGTGGTACTTAGGCTTAGTTGGTATTCTGGAATTAGAATGGAACACTGGATTAATGTTCATAAATAATAACTAGACCGTCCGCGAATCCCGCAATACTACTAGTCGACCATATTAGATAGGTCAAATTTATTGCAATTGTTGTTTCCATAAATGTTTTTTGGAGCGTTTTTTAAAATATTTTAATTGTTTCACACCACTCATCAATGCTTGTCTCTTTCTTTCTTATATCTTTCATGATCAGCACCCAGGGGCAAGAAGACGGGGTCATCTGAGGGAGCAGCTGATGACCACCAGTACCGTTCCTCTACCGAGGGTTCTGCTGCTGGCCCCAGTAAGTCCTCCTAATATTAATAATTATACCTCCCTAACTTTTACTGCACCTTATTTTTTCCAAACTATTATTTCTGTTTCCTAATTCTACTTTTTACAATATGTTCTTCGATCTACACTATCTGTTTCTAAATTCTTGTTATCACTGGCTCCAACTGCCTCTGCTATGACTCTCTGTACTACCACTATCCTATTAGTCTGTCTGTAGCTAAGCTTGCTCAGTTGCCCACTCTTTATTTAAAAAGGTTTTAAATAAAACTCAGATTCACCAATAGACCTAGCCACTGAGTCCAGTCCTTTGGGTTGTACTCTTCTAGTCTTCTTAATCTTGAGGCTTTTTGACAATTCCCACCAACGAAATGCCCAACCAGATATTTGACTATTTTTGATAGGATAGGACATACTACTGTTGTAGTGATTCTGCACATACACAAAGAACTATGCACAAGAAAATACTTAGGATGTTGGCGATAGGAGGTTGGACCGTCCTCACACCTCAGAACCCACAATCCCCTGACCGACTAGCTATAGTGTCTCATTAGCTCCCCGAACCCCCTGAAGATACCCAATGATTAGACAACCCAGAACATAACACTCCCGACCTCTGAGAGTCCTGAAAGGTATGCACAGCCTTTTGCTCACTCACTCGTGTAAGTCCAAACCAAATACCACAGAGTCTATGTAAGTTCAAAAGGTTTATTTTCAAATAACAACATCTGTATGTTGTTCTATAACGCAGTATAGGAATACGAGCCAGCACCAACAGCAAAATGCATAAGATTAAAACAATAAACATTGTTACAATTCCACAGAAGACAAAAGGGGAAATTATGATAACTGAACAGTGGTAGAAGAACCACCCTCCCCTTGGTAGGAATATAGTTTATATAAATGAAGGTCTGCGAATTCTGGGGGAAGCCTCACCTTAGAACCTATAAGTACTGGACACCATAAGCTCTGCAAAGCTCTGGTTTGTAGAAGGGAATCTTCCATCTGTTATGAGAAAAATGGTGTGCGCTAGTATAATGCAAGCATTTCTCAGTTGTGCCAAAATGTGTAGCATGTTATGGCTAAGCAATAAGGACTGACCAGAAATCCATAACAAAGTGACTTGTTTTTCGACCTTGTACGCAGCGCTCAGACAGTAGCAGTATGAGATCATGTGGGCTCAAACTTCTCAAAGGCGTCTTACACAACAGCAAGCTGCAAGGTAACATGCACAAAAATAAAAGACACAAAGCTAAAATGGTTGCATCATGGCTCAGGCTAACTTAGCAAAGACTAGAATGACCCTAGGGAACATCTAACACTACTAGTGTCTACTCTACTGCTCCGGTACCCGATTTGTAGTAGCGATGTATGTTGTATAAATTAACTTTTTTTTTCAATCTTGCTAGTGAAAAAGAATAAATAGGGGGAGGTGTATATGGCATCTAAAAAATGTGTAATGTTTTTTCTAGCAGTACTACCGACCACCAGTGCCGGGGACAGCAGCGATGGCGACACGGCCACTTCGGAGGGAGCAGGAGATGCGGCAACTGAAGGAGCTGCAGGGGGTGAGCCACTAGCAGTGGCTGGTGGTGGTAAGTTATATTTCTTACTTATTGACATTACACTCGCTGCAAGGGTGTACACTGTACTGTTGAGACTTAGTAAGAAGTTGTTGTGAACAACTGTTGAAGAAGACACCCTTTACTTAGCATTACCAAAAGCATTCGCGGCGGGAGTTGAGTAACCAATGTCCTCTTCTATCTGACTTCAACTCAGCTGTGAAAGTTTTATGGAGAAGACTAAAAGTCAGATCAGATGACTTTGATGGATGGGTTGAACAAAAAGGGAAAGAAGGGTGGAATGAGGAAGGACGGGCGAGATGTCATATTTATGACTGGCAGAGAAGGATACGTGGAATGCATGCATAGGTGACTGATGGGAATCAGATGCATGTGGGGTTGAAGGATGGGTGGAAGGTGAAAGAAAAAGATGCCTGCCTGGGTGGATAGCAAGAATCCTACGGGGTGCTTGGGTCAAACTCAAAGCCAAGGCAAGCAAGGAAGGAAGAACACATGGGTGGTGGTTTTAAAAAAAAAGAATAAATATTTGTTGTTGGTGAAACAAACTAAGGTTTGTTGAGAGATGAAGAAAGATAGACATTTACTTTGAATGGATGGATGCCTGGATGGTATTCATCATAGATAGCATAGGTGGAAAATGTCACTGGATGAAGAGCCTTAGTTTGAAGAGAATGTAAAAGAAACCGTTCCACGGTAGCAAAGCCGGGGAGAATAGAAGTTGTATTTTCAGAATAATCCCTTGACTCACAGTACTTTGCAAGCACAGCATATATATTGTGTATGTATGCAGTTATCATTATTAAGCGCCTTCCTCAGACTCCGAGGCCCACTCCGTACTTATGTTATTTTATTTTCTAAATTTCGACTGTCAGCCAGCCTGCCATGGGTGGTCTAACGGCTGGTTAGTTACAACATCAATCAAAACAAAGTACCTCATGTCGTCCCACATATATAAGCAATGTTCATGATTGGATCAGATATCATCTACCTTTATAGTCAGGGCAGGGTGAAAGTGACATTCAGCAGTTGCCCTTGATGTAACAGAGTATGCCAGTGCCACCTATGATAGAAAAACAATTCAGAGCTTCCCCACCTGCAGACAGTAGTAAAATAAAACTAATGTGAGTCTGCGACTCTGCGTCATGACTCGTGTATGTTTGCCTTGGGCGCAAGCTGACTGAGCTGGCATGCCGGCTACAACAAGGTTACATAATTTCGCTAAACTAGAGAGAACAAGAAGACTGGTGTACTACTGCGTACTCGAGTCCATAATGGTAGTATAATGCCTGAAACTCCCCCAATTGTTAGAGGAAGAGGAAGTGGGAGGATAGATACATACCACAAATGTTATGTACTGTGCTTGCTAGTGCTACTGTGCCACTATGTGTTGAATTAATTTTGTGTTACTGTTTTGCCAAGAGTATTGGTTACTATAGTCTTTTTCTTTCTTGATATAGCTCCTCCTTCCCAAGCAAAACCAACCAGGAAGGAGTTTGCAGCACTGGCCCGGCGCCGGAAGCTGGAGGCCATCTGCCAAGAGTACTGGCGACTGATGGCTCAGGTGCAGGAGGAGGCGGCAGCAGCTGCAGCCTCCTCCAATGCCCCGGGCCCCATCCAGGCCCCGCCTCCAGTGGCACGGCGCCACGGTCAGGCAGCCGCCCACCACCGCATTGTAACATCCAGCACTGCTGCCCCCCCTCGCCCCCCGGATGCAACTGCAGGGCATTTTGCAGCTGTATGCTCCTCCAAATGGCACGCCTAGAGGAGCACCTAGAGGAGTGGGTCAAGATCCTGGTGAACAAACATCTAAGAGCCCACAGAATCTAAGAACTATGCCCCTTTCTTATTCCTTTTTGGTGGGTGGGAATTGGGAGTTGGGGTTTATTATTATGGACATTGGTTGGCCTTTTCAATTTGGACATTGGTTGGGGAGGGGTGGTTCAGGTGTTGTGGGATAGTTTATTTTTGTTAGGGGAATAAATTATATTTATACTTAAACATACAATGTTAATGTTTTGTGGGGGGTTACTGTTTTACGAATTTATGTCACATGGTTTCCTTGCAGCTGCAGGGCCGCAGCCAGTATTTTATTTAAATAATCTGCCGATTTTGTAACACACAAACAAATAGATACAGTACCCCTCACTGAGTGATTTGTCTTATTAGTGCTGTCAGTCTCTCCTCCTAGTCCATTATACCTCCCCCAAACTTATTTTCCTACCTGTGATTGATGATTAAGTTAGGCACAGCGATGGCTGCTGGCAATGATGGTTTGTTTTCCCAAGAGAATGGGGATGCCATGGTTGTGTGGTAGTAGTAGACACTGGCAGTAGCATTTGCAAAAAAAGAAAATGAGACAGTCACTCGCCTGAGAGAGACTGTGGGAGGAGTAGTAGAACAAAGTTAAGTACAGTACACAAGAAAACTGCCAAACAAACAATAATATTGCAAAATCTAAAGTAAAATAAAACATAATGGTGGTGGGGACATCCTAGTAGAACAAGTTACAAACTGTAGTTGTGTCGAGTCACTCAACATAATCGTAACATTTACTGCTGTGTAGAAGGATGTTGATGATGAATCCAATTGATGCCGGCAATTAAGTATGATGTATTAGGTCCCTTTGGAAAAAAAATTGACTTGCACATAGACTAAGCATGGGTGGGCAAGCATAAGAAGATCCTCGTCCTGTCTTGAATTTGAATAAGTGTTGCTTTCACCACATCTGCCCCAGCAAGCGTGTGATCAAT
This sequence comes from Triturus cristatus, assembly GCF_964204655.1. NCBI lineage: Eukaryota > Metazoa > Chordata > Amphibia > Caudata > Salamandridae > Triturus > Triturus cristatus. The sequence continues at coordinate 1,134,736,188 of NC_140590.1, forward strand.
TGTTGGTGTACATTTAATTTAGTCACACCTCAATATAAATCACATAGCCCGGGGGAAGAGGGTTAGGGTTTGATGAATGGATGGGAAGGGGGGTTTGGGGAAAGGTTTGACAAAGAAAAACAGTACGCATGGACACAACAAAAGCAAAACACAATCTTGGCAGACAACCATCATATCCATAAATCTGTTAAAGGAGAAAAAGGAAATGCATGCATGATGAAGATAACTTGATGGTTAATGATAAGTAGTACTTACTAACTACTACTAGACAATTAGACACTACAGGGCAGCAGTATATTAATATGCAATTTGCCTTGCCTGTCTGTCCTCAGAGAGACCCAAATTACATGTTGTACCAGGCTTACTTTTAAAGATAGCAAAGAAAATTAAAAAATAGTTGTAGGGATCAATTAGCAAACAAACAACAACAACACACAGTCATAATGTTTGAAGAGAGAAAATGAATCAAATTAGTTAAAAGACGATGAATGATACTAAAGTTACTGTATTATCCTGGTCAAATTGTGGAGTTGCATCTCGGCATTCCTCTTGGTCCTCCATTCCATGGATGCTCTGCCCATCAGTCTTGGGTGCCACTGCCTGCCTGGCGGATGCGGGTTGGTAAGGTAAGTGTGAGTTGTTTTTCCCATTATAGCACAGGGTAAAGGCCAGTCTGTAAGTGTAGATGGAAAAACAAAAGGGATATTGAAAAATCAATGAATAAAAAATGCATCAATTACGGTGGAGTGCAACAAGAGATGAAAACACTTTCAGACTGAGGCGGCATGGATACATCATGTCTATTCTGTCTACAGCATTAAGCTACCACAACAACAGGACAGAGCAGGCCCACAGCACCGGGCCGTGACCAAACCTCCATTTAGCTTAAATTTTGACAGAGCCAGACAAAGCACACATACAGCAACCTAGCATTTTCAAAATTAAGTGACTAAATCAATGCACCGCTGTCAGTCATACCACTACACTTGACTTCACCACTACACGGACATGTAGGTCTCTTTGGTTCTTGTTTACCTTTTATGCCACTTCATGTAATGCAGTTATTCCATCAATCATCTCCGATCCTAAGTACTGACTGACTGCGAAGCCATAAGTATGTGGTCATCATGATCATGGTGTCCAACTCAGTCTGTAGTGTACCGAGTGAGTCCAGAGTCCATATTCAAATATCCAATGGATCGCCCTGCAATAGAAGTACAATTTTGTTATTTAACAAGTCTGTTTCCAGCATTAACCTGAAACAGGACACATATACAGACATATAGCATCTTCCAAAGTAAGTAACTAAATCAACACACGGCTGTCAGTCATACCTCCACAACTACACTTGTGACTACTCAACTCCACCACTACACATACATGTAGGTCTGCTGTTGTTGTTGACTTATTTACCTTTTATGCCACTTGATTTGAAACGCCCTGAGTTATTCCATCAATCATCTCCAATCCAACTGACTGACTGCGAAAATAGCATGGTCATCATCATGGTGTTGTATGTGTTGTCCAACTCCAACTCAGTCTGTGGTGTACCGACTCCAAGTAAGTCCATATTCCATATTAAAAAATGCAACAGATATTGGCCTGCAGTAGTAGGAGTACAATTTTAGTTATTAAACAACAAGAAGGGAAACATTGACTGTCACTTGAGTCACTTTTAGTTGGTAGATTAATTACTAGTACAGTTCGACTTCATGCACAACGTCAGCAACACAAAAAACAGCAATCACTCAGAGTCAGCATCCAATGCATGCCATCATTACCTGTCTTGCTCTTCTCTTTGGCTGTCAGATGCCTAGTTCTGACAGGTGTGTGTGTTTTTTACCGAGGCAGTGGCCTTATTATTACTCCACATTCATTTTGAGTGTTAGTCGCTGTTTCGGTTTTCTTATTAATCTGTGGCACTTTGTCGCAGTTGAAGTTGGTTCACATAGTCAGCGCTGTGATGGGCCGCAGCCTGGGTAGCGGTCATGGTCAATTGAGTTTGCAGAAATGTGACATGTCAGCAAGTTTCTTCGAAGAGTCTTGTCTTTCTCTGCCAAGTACCTTCTGTTCTGACAGTGATGAGCTTTGGATGCCTGCCGAGGCTGTAGCCTTCTGACAGTGATGAGTTTACTTTTGGATGCCTGGCGAAAGCCTTCCGACAGTGAAGAGTTTTGGATGCCTGCAGAGGCGGTAGCCTTCTTAAAGTGATGAGTTTCAGCTTGGAAACAAAAGGAGGATAGCTATAGTCATGTTCCACTTCTTCTGGAGGGACTGTTAGAGGGAACATTTCTTGTACTATTCTCCATCCAATGTCTGGCTTAAGGGAAATATATTTAGGGTGAGTCAGGATGATGGAGCAGGACTCTGAGGAGTGGACAGTTCAATGCACAGAGGTGAAACTCCAATATGGAAATAAAAAGAGAAGACGGTGGTGATGGATTTGTTGTGATTCGAACCATAAAGACAGAGACTCACACAAATAAAGAAAGGAAGAAAGTAACAATTTGAAAGCCTAGTTGTCAGGAGAGAGGAGCTTGTCCCCAAACTCTGGTGGTTCGACCAGAAGTAGGTCATCTAACACACTACTTCCGTCACCTAAGTCGCTCTCCTCTTCCTGCTGTGATTCAGGAATTTTGTACTTCGGTGGTATAAAGTGCTGATTCATTTTGATCATGGTTAACCTCTCCACGCTTTTGGGCGAGAGACTGGTCCTTTTCACAGTTACAATGGCACCAGCAGCACTGAAAACACGCTCAGAAGAGACACTTGCGACAGGGGAAGCCAGATACTTTATCGCCAGCCTGCTGAGCACTGTCCATTGGCTTCTTTTCCCATACCAATACACCAATGGGTTTCGATCCATGAAGAACTCTGTTGTGTCCTCCAGATAGGCCTGGACCGTCCACTCAATGCCCAAGAGAGCTCCGATTTGCTTGGCCTCTTTTGCCTTTGCATCAGCACTGGACTTACCATACCCATGCCGTAGAAACCAATCAGTTGCCGATTGTACTGTGGCTGATGATCCTGTTTCTGCTGTTGTTGATGTTATTGGTAGTGTTGGTGACTGCTGGGAGGCAAACACACTGCCCTCAGGCTCTGAAGTAGAACATGACTCTGGATGCCCTGTAGTACTTGTTCTGGCCTGTGGTGGCGGGCCTCTAATTACCAGCTGTTCGTTTTCGAAGTCAGTGGCTTCCTCAGCTATCCACGTTTTGTACTTGGCAACATCCACTTCTGAAAAAGGAATTACTGCCTTGCTGTTCAGAAATACTTTGCACCATGGATCCAAAATTGTGGCAGTAATGTAATCTTGATGTGACACAATGGTATTTTGAATCCTTGTATTTTCAGATAAGCGAATGGCTAAGGAGTCCGCCAAATAATATGCGTCTTGTTTGTCATCCACACCTGCGTACATTTCAGACACCTCCTTCAGCTGTTGCTCTAGCATGTGCAACAATGGGATAGCTTGGCCCATAGTACAGTCCTCCCTGCTGACTTCACGTGTGAAGACTTCAAAAGGAAGTTGCATCTCTGTTAGGTATTTAACGAGGTCACATTGACCCATCTCAATGATCATGCCTCTCACAGTAGGATTAATTGTATTAATTTTTCAGAAAGTCTTGAACAACAATGTTAATGCAGTGGGCCAAACACAGCACCCTGAAATAGCCACCATCTTTCATGGCCCTAACTACATTACTGCCATTGTCCGTGGCAACAAAACCAATGTTAAGCCCTCTTGGGCGCAGCCACTCAAAGACCTTGCTGTTAAACTCATCCAAAATGTTTGCAGCAGTATGAGATTTCTCCGTGGCAAACATGGCTACAGTTGCATGTTTGCGAGTGGCATAAAAAATCTCAGCAGTGTCAACACCAGCAGATATCTTTTCTCTAAACCCCACAAAAGAGATCCAGTGTGCAGTGATGCACATGTAATCAGAGGCTTGGCAAATGGTCCACATGTCTGTTGTCAGGTGGATACTCTGAACAGCACTCTGCTTCAAGGCTTTTCCAAGCAATTCCAGCACGTCGTAATGTAGTGCTGGAACAGCAACTCCGGCGAAATAGTAGCGGTTGGGAACATGCCATTTTGGGCAGATAGCTGTCACAAATTCCAGAAAACCCACCCCTTCAATAAAGGAAAAAGAGAGAAGGTCCAGTGCTAACATTTTAGCCAGCTTCGCATTGTATAAACGTGCTATTGGGTGGTTGTGTTCGTACTGCCCCTCCTCCCTAGTAAACATGCTGATAATGGTAGGCTGCATGGTTGTCCTTTCTGTTAGGCTCAACGACACACTTTTTTTCATTGCAATACTCCTTGGTGTCTCAGGCTGACACTTACTCTTGCGCCACTGAGATGTTGCTGAGGATGTGGGCGGTACCACTGCACTGCTGGGGACAGGGCTACTTTGTGTACCACTACCAGAGAGAATATCTCCCTCTTCTTCCTCTTCCACCGTGATCGGATCTTCTACTCGTTTATCCCCACCAACAGCAATGGTTGCACTTTTTATGCGGCAAAGGTGGTCCTCCCAGCCGATCAAGTGGTGTTTTTTCAGTTGAGTTATTTGGCCTCCGATACCATAGTTTGTACCAAGCTTACCCCGACTAACAGAGGTATTACAAATGGAGCATATAGCAATGTTCTCCTCCTTTTCGCTACCCGTAAAGAAGTCCCAAACTGGGGAGCTTAACTTTTGTCTCCTGCTGGAGGTGCCACTTCCAATGCCGGATGAACTGGAGGATGTGCGTTGAATTTGACTCTGTGCAGTACTACTACCTACTTCTACTGAGGTGGTGGTTGTGCTAGATGTAGGTTGCTGCCGGGCCTTTGCTAATGCAAATATGGAAGCTGTAGGTGGTGTTGGTGTTACCTGTGTTGGTATTATCCGTGCCACATCCCTCACAGCAATTTGGGATGTGGTAATGTCGGTCTCCACTGGGGTGGGAGTAATGTCCATGATGACTGGTTCATCATCATCCTGCTGTTCTAAATCGACCTCCATAAGTGTAAAGCTTTCTGGAAACGTCCTTTTCCCTAGCCTGGTCTTGGGACGTGTCTCCCTCTCAGACTCAGTTTGTGGCTCCCAAGTGGCATCTAGATCATTAGAAGGGGTGCTTGGCGAAGAACTCAATGGACCAACCCTCCTTTTTCTTGCTGGGGATGTGGAAGACAATGGATCTTCTGAATGAGTGGCTTCCTCTTCTCCTTCCTCTGCATGAGGCTCAATTTACTGAACTGCCCCTACTTTGGGAGGAACAACTACTATTGTGGGCAGTGGTTGCGGCTGTTGTTGACCACTTATCTGCTGTGTTTCCTCCTGTGTTGATTGGGTACTACTTTGAGATAGCGATAAGTTTATCTCAGGCTCAGCATCACTGGTTTGCACCATTAGGATGGTTACCTCTTCCACACTCATGTGCTTGGGCCTGGGTTGGTGGGTTGGGCCCACTGATACGGAGGTGCTGCCCCCAGCTTGCACCCCGGACACTACTGCTGCAGGTGTAATTTTTGGTTTCCCAAAAAAGGTTTTGGGCAGCACACCAGACTTAAGTGTCACTTCCTTCTTCTGTTCCTTCTTCTCAATAGCAACTTTCTTGCTACTGGAGGACCTGGTACCTGCTTTCTTTAGGGCCATCTTCTTCAGATGTCAGCAGCATTCAGTTGCACAAGTTGCAGAGATGTCTGGTCAGGTCACACGTCACGTCGTGTACAGCAGCAGGACGTCTGTCTGGCAGTACAACGGGCGACGATGACACCTCCTCCTCAGTCTTTTGTGCTCCTAAAAGCAAAAAAGCCAGAAGAACATCAGTCAAATGTGGAATTTGCTGTGCTTAAATTACTACTAGTACAATCAAACAAATATAATATATAATATATAACTCAGTGTGTGGAGGTCACAATTATTAAATTTTAGTAACTCAGTTAACAACAACAGTGTAGCCATTTATGAGACTTTGACAACAAGGGCTTTCCTGGTGTACTGTGTACACTCAGGAAGAATAAGAATAGCAAAGAACAAAAACAAAAATACAAAATGTAGTGGAACCTGTTTGGCCTTAATTTGTGCATCACGTGGGATGGATGCAGCATCAGGGAGCTGCAGCTGGCAATGGGGATGGAAGCAGTAAGCCAGGAGGAACAATGGAAAGACACGCAGGCCTATGTGGCAAAAACAGCACATTACTAACTACCTCCACAAAATGGCCCCCAGCCACACAGTCACTCACAGGCACAAGGCCCGGAAAACAATGAACTCAAGCAGGCCTATACAGCCAAAGGATGCCTGATAAACAACACAGCTTTAATGCAAAAACAAAAATCCACGTGGCTAAAAAGGTTGGAAAGTTACATAACAACAACAACACATACACATGCAACAAAGGCATTTATTTAACACACACCCAAAAAGTGAAATACACCCCAAAGTTGGAGACTCTTGAAAAAAAAGTAAAAAACGAAAAAGGACTCCTTACACAAAAACCTCCAGCCAAATCACAATCTGAGGAGTTTTTTGTAGCAAAATGATCATTTTCGAGAAGGTTTTTTGATGCTCGAGAGATATTCTTCGCCAGATTGCAATTTCTGCGTGTTCGGGATTGCGATCTTACCAACACTTCCGTCGGAAGTCAGATGTCGCATCTGAATTACGTGTTCGCGTTCGCACACTCTCGCGGGATCGTGAGGCCGGATACTAAATCTCGTGGCGCACATGAACGGATAGGAAATCTCATCGGCGAACGCAGAATCCTGGTAAGTCGTTACCGCGCGTGCGAGAACTCATATTGAGCGTGCAAGGAAGAAAAACAACTACACTACGTTGCAGATTGCGTAGTGTTCGGTAACTACGCTTTCTACGCGAACCGCGAAGTTGCCGAAGCTCCGCAAACTCCGCGAGCGTAGCGTAGTTTGCCACCCAGGGTTACTGCCAGCTGCAGAACATGTGTACATTCTACTGGGGTCTATGAAGTGTACTCTCATTACAGCACACTCCTGTTGTACCCTGTTCATGACATGCAAGGTTCCCCTTTTCATCCATATAATGCTTAATTTCTAAAAAAGATAAAAAATACAGACATTACTGCAAAGATTGAAAGACTTTTTTAGAAGCTCACTGCTGAATGCTGTGGTTGCCAAATCCCATGGTTACTGGTCTTGAAACCCCCGCCGGCCTTTCTTCACCCACCCTACACTTCCTGTCTCTTGATCTTACCCTTGTGCATTCTTTTTCATCCCTGGTTTCTCCCTTTATCTATATTTTCCTATATTTCCTAAAGGTGGGCGAGCCACTTAAGGCTTTTGCTCAGCTCAAGGTCCTGTTGAAACCTCAAGCCCAAAATGAGCCAAGCTTTAATGTGACATCTGCCTACCACTCACGCTCTACTGTCATGCACCAAGAATGAAGAAAAAAGCATAAACATTTGAGATCTTATTCCATTGTCAGGCGGACCACTACTAACAGGTCGTCGGTGGCAGTCTGCCCGACATCTAGTGTATCGCTCAGGCTTCTGGATTACAATTCTGGTGGTCGGAGCGATGTGGGCATGGGGAATGACCAACGGCTCTGACAGGCTCAAGGAGCCCGTTGGGGCGGCGGTCGGAGCCTAATTCCTACTATGGGGCAGTGCCTGTGGAGGCACCGCTAGAGGGATTAGGATACCCCTTTCCCTCAGCCTTTACATGGCGGTCCTACCTGTGCCAGTGACCACATGGTGCCTGGATGTTTGAGAAGTGCCCTTTTCCACTGTGGCTTGTACTGCTGCCCTTTTCTAGGACCGCAGCACAAGCCACACTGGAAAAGAGCAGTTATCCGACCGCCTGCTCGGCGATCGCATTGTAATCGGGCAGGAGGAACCGCCGTCATGTAGTCGACCGGATATCTGCCCGAGACGATGGCAGTCGGACACTCTTCCGACCGCCATCGTAATGAGGGCCTTAGTATTAAAAAAAGGAGAGAAAGAAAGTAGCTCTATCTAGTGGATGAATAGCATAACAAGGCACCCGAAAACTTGGGGCCAATCCTAACTTAGCTGGCTGACTAAATTGTGTGATCCTAGGCAAATATTTATCTGTAGAGTACCTCCTTTTACTTCATCACATAAGAGAGTGCCTTCCAATGCTGAGTTCTGGGTGTGCAGTATACACAAATAATCTGATGTAGTAAGGCTACATACTACTGTATATTAAAGAAATACCTTTTCTTAATTTTAAAGCGCCCACCAATTTTGACACGATGCTTGCTGCATGATTTAGTTGTCAAGTATTGTCAGGGCACGTGGCACGCGCAGGGGCTCTTACAGCTTAGCCAGGCCCATAGCCCTGGCTCAACTCTCCCTGTTAATGTGTTGGCTCACCCACCTGCACTCCTTCCTTTTTCCTATTTGTATTATTTCCCTTCTCTCTCTTGCTCTGGTTCAGACTGACGATGAAAAATGCATTCCGGTCCTCAAAAGTGAGTGCCAGGACTACCACCCGCACAAATTAAGCACTACCAGCAACCTTCAGAAAGTTGCTTCAAATGGCCTCCCTTTACGCCGGTTCGATAAACGCACAATATTATCCACCCCGAGAAATTCATATTGATCCCGGGCTGTTGGGAAATTCAATAAGTGGAATGAGCGGGTATCCGTCAGCGGCGCCGGCATCCTGCGGTGGTTAACGGAGTCCCGGACGGCCGCCTTCGCTCAAGAAGACACAGGGGGCTCCGCGGCAGTCGATAAGGGGGTGACAGAGCGCTCCCGCAGTCCTAATGAAATAGCAGTCCCTCGGCTGGCCTCGCGAAAGGCGATCCGTTCTGCCGCTTCACATCTCATTTCACAAACGCTTTTTCTCTCGTCTTGGAGTGGTCCCTGCGAGCGAGGGTTTGAAGAGGAGAGGAAGCGAGGTATCACGGCCACGCGCAGAGCGTGCAGGCCCGAGGACGCAGGGAGCCGCGGAGCTGCAGACGGCCGGGCCGCTCTGGCGCGTGAAGGATGTCCAGGCGGCCGGAACAGGACTTGCAACATGGGTCGCTGCGAGGGCAGAGCAGAGAAATGAGCACGGGTCTGTAGCAAGCAGAGCCTGGCCTACAGCAGAGCAAGGGCGACAGTGACCCTGGTGAAAGGGCAACGGCCCCTTTGGCTGCTGTTGAGGCAGTGAATACAGCAGTCAATGGACCCTAAGGGCTGCTGGTCCTGGTGCAACTGCACTTGCTGCACCAATGCTAGCTATTCCCCTGATCCTGGCCTGTGCTCCATGCCAGAATACACCAAACCTCCGGTGCAGTGTTTCAAGCTGGATGAAAAGGGTGGGAGGGGGCTTCAAAAGGGGCGTGGGCTATGAAGTGTAACTAGCAACACTTTACTAGAGACATGGATTATGTAATTAAGGGTGTAGTTTAAAACATTTATATAGAATCCTGTGCTTTCCGTAAAGTGCCACCCAACCAGTATTTCTGTGCCTTCCTGTGAGCTTTCTGTTATTGCATCAAAACATATCGCACAGTAACAGACATGAGCTTAAAACAAGCTAGACTTATTGGCTTTGCCAATGCATGTTAGCAGTTTCAGACAAATGAATAACCACGATAACTGTATTGTGAATAATTAGAATGGAAAATGTTTACATTCGAAAATTACTAGACTGTGAATTAAATATTACTAAGGTCTCAATCACTCCTGTTCTCCTCTTTACACCATTTTTATCTGCCCTTTTTCTCTTGATATATTTTTGAAACCATTCATCTGCATATCTCACACCTCATCACTTTCCTCACCAGGGCTGTGTTTTCACTCTCTCATTCACATACTTCCTTGCATAGCCCCCACTTCACCAACCTGACCACATGAACGCATACAATGTACCCGCTCACCTGTAAACACTGCACTTTCTTTTACGTTCACCCAGTCAGTATTACGGCAGCTGGTTATCTCCTTAACACACTTTCGCATAGAACCACAGTTATAATTAGAATATATGACCATTGTTATGCGTCCTCTATAAAGAGGCCAAGGATTGGATGAGCATGTATTCTGAACACATTTATGACTCGCTATCAGCCACGGTAAGAAACTCACACATCCTTTGGCACGAACTCCAGAGCCCTAAATAGTGGCACGTTATAAACACCCGCCAAGAACCTGAACTCACACAAATGCCTGGAAGCAACTTTGTTTGAGTACACACTATTGATGAGTAATACGTTGTACGAAAAACTAAAACTACATAAACGAATACAAGAACAAATGAAACTTGAAATGTAAAGAGGAGCAAAATTGCTAACATAAGTCACTTAATTTCTTTACAGTCATAATTAAGAAATCGATCATAGGTATTTCCTGTAAAGTTAAATACATCATTGAAGGGACCAGTAGGAACCCGTTTCAACATCAGTTTTTTTTTATTACTGTGTGGTTTGCGACCCAAAGGGACCAACCCCACTTAAAGCCCTGCTTGGTACATAGTAGTGTAGTGACCCAGTCAAGACGGCCGGGAACATGGGTCTGCTTGAGGCCAGACCGTGATCCTGGGAACTTGTGACCTCACGATGCCATGCAAGGGCCTAGTTCCAGTGGAGGTGAGACCAGAGCAAGGGAGTAGTCAGAAAATTAAAATACCCCCCTCTTGAAACATATCTTCAGTCAGGCCGAGCGTGCAACACAAGCAAATGCAACGTTCCTTGGAAGATTTCCTTTCACTCTCCTTCCATCTATCCATCTATGTACCCTTCTGTCTATTCATGTATCCAACTATCATCCCTTCACCTTTCCATCTACCCACCCATTGCTCCATCCATCCATCCACCCATCCTTCCTTTCACCAATCCACCCATTAATATATTCATGTATCCATGTATTTTAACCATCCATTCATTCACTCTCTCCATCTGTCCATTCTTCCGTCCTTTCATCCATTCACACTTCCACCAGTCACTCCTTTCACCCTTCCATCAATCCTTTCACACTTCCATCCAGTCATTCTTTCATTCTTTCTTTCATCTTTCTTTCCCTTTTCCTTTCACATTGCCTTCCTACCTCTCACCCTTCCTTTCTTTTCTGGTTCTTTTTTCCCTTTCAATCTATCGATCATATTTCGCTCATCCTTACTTTTTCTTTCATATATTTCTCTCTCATTGTTTTCCCATGTGTTCCTCTTACTGTGTTTTTCTCTATTTAATTTATTTTCTGTATGTGTTTCCTTCCCTGTGTATTCCAGCTGAAATACAGCAACCCTCTCTCTTGGTATTTCCTAACTATGTTGTTTATTAGCTTTTAATCTGCAGACACAAGAAGCCCATCAACAACTAATTCATGTTTATGTGGACCCAGTTCAGCAGCTTATCAGGCCCAGTGGCCGCCCCGCTTAAGCTGCTGGACGAGAGCCTGGGGACATGGGACTTGTTTGAGGCCTGATGAAGGCCCCGAAACCTGGATCTGCTTGAGACTAGACCATATCCTTGGAGCATGGGTTGAAGCGAGGCAAGACCAGAGCCCCGAGTACATGGGTGTGTCGAGGCCAATACCGGCGACCAGGGGACCTGGGGTCTGAAGAATTCCAGACCACATCCCTGAGAACATGAACTCCGGGATATAACAGAAAGCAACCCTGGGAACAGACATCAATGCCAGGCCAAACAAGAAAAATAGAACCTTGGGCCAATGCCGGATAAGACTACAGCCTAGGAATAGCAAGGCTGGGAATAGATCTTAAAAGGGGCTCCCACGAGCCTGACAAGTTATGGAAAAAGAAATCTGCACCAGTGAGGACCAGAACTTTAAAATGGCTGCTTCTTGTCAGGCCACACTCGCACCAACAAAGGGCACTCAGCAACAGACAAGACTGGTGACAAGTCCAGAGACTGTGGTAAGCCATGGCAGGATCCTGACCCCGTGTTCCACTAACACCATACCACCCAAGGCCGGTACCCTACTGGTTCTGGCCGACCTCCCTGCAAGACATCCTCTGTACTGCAGCTCCTTCTTCCCAGTCACCATCGAAACAGACGCTGATCCTTCACAGACACTTCTGTGCAGCTCAGAGTCACAGGGCGAAGTGGAGTGTAATGGACATATTGCCCGATCGCTTGAGGCAGCCCACCAGGGCAGCTCAAAGCTCACTCCTGGCTTCAAGAGCATTCAGGCTAACCCTACCAAATATTTGCAAGGCACAGGCTTCTAACTTTCAGGTCAGAAATGTCTCCTTCTTAACCACTTCTATAGAGGCAGAAAGAATCTGTTGTGACCATTGACTGGTATATTGTAGTATCCTATATATGTATTTACCCTGTTGCTTTCTCCCTAGCTGCTCAGCCAGTGTGAATGCGCTGCGTGGAATGTGGGTGTGATGGAGATGATTGGAATGTTTGGGTGCCTCTGAAGTGAAGTGTGTCAGTTGGAGTGTGGGCTGAGCAGCAGGCAGGCTGCTCCTGGTGGGGCTGCTCTACACAAACTTACCAACCTGTAACTAAGACCTAATAAATTCATCTTAAACGACATCTCGGCTACTGGACTTCAGCATTACATATATCTCAAACACACCTTTTGAATTAACGGTCCATGACTGAGAATGTAAGGACAAATCCATGCATGTGATACATTTTTGTAGGCCATTTCTAAAAATATATGCCCCACATAGCCCATGCTTGAATCCAAAAGGAATCGGAAGCTTTTGATGAGGTCCTGCACTGTGATCCGAAAGGATACGTTAAACAAAGAAAGTGCAGTTCCTAACAGTGGGAGGAGAAAACAGGTCTCTTATTGAATGCCCTCACACACCCAGAAGGGTGTCATGCTTCATCATTGGGCTGTGTGGGCCAATTTATCCAGCTTGAACATCCTCTACTTCTGTTTTTTAGCCGTGTCAGATTGTCCATTTAATAAATATCTTTTGGATACAATCAAGACATTTTCAAACCTCTTCACTATCACTGTCCTCACCACTAACCCGCTCTGCAGTAATTCTGGCGTTGAAGCACATCGGAGAGGCACTCTGCCCCTCTGGTGGGGGCCCAATGATGAAGCATGTCACCAACTAGGTTGGTGAGTGAGGGCTCTTTTAAGAATCTAGTGTGATTCTTCGTGCCTGCTCTTCCCTTGTAGGTCACACTCTTCCACTACCCATGTGGACAATGTATAGTGTGCCCTCTGACAAAAGCTAGCAAATTGGTTACTCTGACAGACAACATATTCCGGGGTTCAAAAGACACACACCAATTGCAATACCAGCAATTGTGTTTATTTAATTACATATCCATGTAAACTCATGTACGTGGGCATGATAACTCGCTCCGTTAAAATCAGAATCTCTGAACACCATAGTAACATCAGGTGTAGGAGAAACAACACCAAGATGTGCACACATTACACAGAAGCCAATCACACTGCCAACAACATCAGTTGGACCGTCCTGGAATCACACCCAGTGATCAGCAAGGAAGCCCGTTTTTAGAAGGGAGCAAAAATGGATTTTTAGAATATCTAGTAACACCAAAGGCCTTCATGATGACATCCTATGGGTGGTATTGAACAACACGTAACCCCTAGTACCCCTCACTTGAGGCTCATGGTTTACATAATTTTTGTAGGTACAAGTACTGCCCTATGCTTAATACGAGATTTAACTAGCAAGGGTAGTGCGCAGCACAAAGACCACCGCCCAATACAGATAAAATCATGGCTGCCTCCCTTCTTAAATTCCACACTTCAGTCCACGTGGAGATTATGTGTTGGCCATGCCTCTCATCTGAACAGGCTTATGGTTACTGTAGGTGGTATAACATCATCAAGATATTTATGTACATTCGGAGTCCCAATTAGCCCGACATATACGACATCTTGGCTGTCGTTTGTCCAATCCCTCGTTACATTCCACGTGGGGATTAGTTGCACACCTTTCAATTTGCCCGCTATCCGAAAGGCCAATGACAACCTTAGGTGGTAGAATTTCAACAAGATGCTTACGAATATACTAAGTCACGGTCAATAATGTCTACATGTCCCGTTTATAATTCCTAGATGTCCTCTGCCTTTTTTCAATAAAGTTGCATTTTGGGATATTCCCGTTCACAAATTCACTCCCAAAGTGGCCGCCCGCAACGCCGGGCTTGTCTTCACGCTTGCACGTACTGACAGACGTTACTTAATTCTCCAAGCCGCAGGGTCTGTCATGGGAGCCTGAGCAAGGGTAGGAGCATCACTAGTTGCGAGCCACCCTCCATGTGAGTACTACTCGCGTCTACAGTCCACGAATCTCACTACCGATAAGACTGTACGCTAGCGGTTTGCCGCTGGACACTGTGATTATGTTTGTTTGTTTTTCAGAGTGAGCAACATAGTGCTCGCACGGCCACCCCGTTCACCCGCGACCCCACCTTTGGGGGTAAGTTGCTATTTTGTTCGTTTATGATTATCAGCACAGGTCATGCCTTTAAATTATGGGTTACACGCTGAACACTGCAGCGCATGTGTAGGAGCTATAGATCGTAACTTGTGGTGTTTCATCATTACACCATCAAACCCTCGAGTGCGTCCACCAGGCGGTCGCACCATTGTGCATGCTGTTAGTGGTTTCCCACATACCCACATTATCGGCAACAACAATGCTCTTTTAATCATATTTAGTATCACAAAACCGCGTAATAATAAAGCTAATCACACTGTATAAATCGTTTCTTTGACAAGATATGATGCTAAGTAATATTCTTTGAGCCCTTACTAGTTTTTTTAACCCTCACCCACCAACAGTATGTCCACCATTACCTACCCCTTTTGGCAACAATTGACCATGCATGAAAGCCACAGCACAATTGGAGGGCACTACTGTTTTCCAGACTTATGCTGGCTTGTTAACTTTTGATAAACCTTTTATTTCTTGCAGGTCTCTACAATCCAGGTCCTCCGCCCTGGATCTTCTATTAACAACGCTGGTGACCTTGACAGTTTTCTTCACCGGCCTTGTAGTAGTGTTAGAGTTCTTGAGTATTCACTCCGGTAGATACTGGTCCTGAAGAATTGCCGAGTGACCCGCTAGGGGCAGCAGGCAAGAAACATGTCGACCACACACATATACTAGACCCTGTGGGATCATTGTTACTCCAAACAGGGCCCACACATTTTAATTAGGTTAGCACACCCCATGAATAAAATTAATTCCCTCAGGGCAGTGCTAAACCTATTTTAAACCACCATTTACACTCACACACTACCTTGACCACTCACCCTCACGCACCAAATGGCTGTCTCTTAAAAGATCTCCGGCATAGAGCCCCTTTGCGGGAGCCCGTCGGGCATTGCTGCACCGGCCCGACGAGGAGCACAGCCCAATGATGAAGCATGACACCCTTCTGGGTGTGTGAGGGCATTCAATAAGAGACCTGTTTTCTCCTCCCACATAGCCCATGCACCTGCCTCTAGATTAAAATGTTTTCTTCAAGTGGAAGAAAAATCTTGACAACTCCAGCATCTAAGGATATCAGTGGTGTTCATGGACTAGCTGCCTCATCACAAACTGTGTAGGCTTCCTTCAAAATCTACTGGTGCCTTTTGCTGCATGAACACAGCGTCCTGATAATGGAGGAGCCTGGGAAATAACGCCCCCTCCACAACCTCTTCTGATGACCCTGGACACCTCTGAGAAGGTCTGGAAGAGTGTGGTGATTTGCCTCATCTCATCATGGTCTGTCTGCCTGGAAACAACCTCTACTTCCTGGTGGCTGTGGAAGTGTGAAGCAGAATTCCTAAACTGCAGACATCTAGTCCCCAAAACTATTGGATGTTTCTGGTTAAATTTGTCGACTAAAAGCAACATCTTGAAACAGAGCTACCATTTTTCAAAGCAGCGCGGATGTAAATTCCTCTCTGAGATATAACTTGTATTTCGTCTCCTTAGACAGTAATTTGAATCAGTGACCACCTCCACGTAGCTTCCCTCCTTCAGCCCTCAAGACAGTTTTGGCAGCTAGAATCGACGTCTACATTCATTATAGGCATCTTCTAAGACATTAAAGATTGAATGCCAGATAGTAAACGCAGTACGTCCTCGGCTCGATGGGTGTCCCAAGCCCATCATAAAGGGTGCCCAAGGCCTACAGAGTTCTACTGTCAACATCACTTTTCAGGACTGTAAGTGGCTCCTGAGTGTTCAGACCTCGAAGCCTCCAGGTTCGACCCAACACTCGTCGAGCAGGCCTCTGAAGCTGTTGGACCCTCAGGCGAAGGAAACATTACAATTGCAAGACACCCATTTTTAGAGGTAGGCCAGGAAGACCCAATGCCTTGATGTCATCCAACTGCAAACAGCCAGTTCTGATCTATTGGCTTAAATACAAAATAACTGATAAGATTACCATAATAACTGGCAAATGAGGTCCAAGGGAGGCCACAGAACACCGGGAAACAACTGTTAACTTCTTCGCTTTGTTCAAAACCCCCACTTCCTCTACGACCACAAGCTATGCTTTTCCCCGTTGATGAACTCTTCTGGACTTTTAGCCCATATTCAGTAGCAGAAGACATCCTTGCTGAGCTGTAATCAGCCCTACTAGACAGTTGTGCTGGCCTCGGTGGCATCATGGAAAAGAGTTCCATGGTCTTCCAAAGTGACTTCAAAGGGGCCCCAGATGTATATATTGATTTGTGTTTTGTCCCCACAAATAAACACTGAGTTGCATTGAGGGTCATAATTAGGAAACCACTACTGTTTGTTTATTGCTGCACTCTACTTTCATAGTTGTATTGATTTGGTTTATTACACAAATAATATTTCCTATATAAAGAAGCCTGCACACCTGGGTATTTATCTCTACATAGCGTGATTGCATCTCAGCTAAATCCCTAACCACTTTCTAGCGCAAGCCTTAAGAGCTCGACCACAGCTACCACTGGAGAGCCAAAGGCAGTGAGGGGATGTGTGGTAACGTTTGCAAGCAAAAGTACCAAAGGCCTTAGCACGGTGGGGAGCGCTTAATGTACCATTGCCCCAACCTCTCCCAGGACCTGCAGAAAAGGCCTGGCAGGCTGTTGCACCTTTTTTTTTTATGTCTTTGGGAGATTCTCCAGTTGGAAGCTCCTCCCAATAAACGTTAATTTCACAGGCCATGTTTTACACAATAACTGTGTTCACATTGACCAGAGGGCCTGTGTGTGTGTGTGCGTCTGGCCATTCCCAGAACTTGGCAGCTATCCGGAAGAGGATACCGGTCACTAAGGTGGCACTGCATGTGCAACTCACTGGCATGGGTACTGAGTACAAGGCAAGCAGACATGAGTAGTGATGTTCAGCAGTCAGGGACTGAGTTCTATCAGGGGTGGTCTGTACGTTCATTGCCGATACAGACCTGTTATACCTAAATGTAGTACAAATATATGCAAAATCAGATGCACTTACAGTTTAAGGGAAATGTCTCATGTGGTACAGCACACAATTAGCACGATGATAGAAGAAAACCAGAAGTCTAAACGTGCATTCATGTTTTAGCCATGTCTCTGGGCTGTTGGTAGCAATAAGTCAATACAGTTACTGCATTCAATGATACTCTATGAGGTGATGTTAGCCACGCTAAATTCAGCACCATGGAGAGCAGTCAGTGGCCAAGGCTCGGAAGTGTTATTCTGTCTGGTGGCTGTGCTTGGGTGAATGATGCGTTTTCAGGGCTCTGTGGTGCTACCTCTGGAGATTGAGATTACAATGCCTCTAGGCGCTCTTGTGAATGACACATGACTTCTGCTAGCTGCTTCTAGTTGTAAGGTGCGAGGAGATGCCAATGCACAGGCACAGGAGCTATGCCAATGTCCATGGGGAAAAGTGCAATGTGTGGTCAGGCAGGGGCAAGTACCCTGTGCGCCAGTGCAACTTAAAGTTCCTGAGGGTAGGGGCACACGGGCAGTGAGCACGGCACCATCGCTAGGGTGCTGGCACCATGAAAGGGTGCAAGCTTAAGAGAGATCAGCAGCCCATGCTTCAAGGTGGAGCTCCTGATGCCAGGAGCAGACTCCTTGTGTGATGATTTGTGGAGAAACAGTGTGGGATGAAGTTGGGCATGCCTTCTACAGGCAGATCAGATAAGCGCTCGTTGGCTTCTTCAAGGCACTCTAGGGAGATCTCAGGAAAAGCTTCATCTCAACCGTGAGAGCCGGAAGTCCTTCCCTTAACCTCTCTTGGGACAAAGGGGTTGCAGCTTCTTAGGGTTCTGATGTCCAAAGGGGCAGCCTGAAGGGGCGTGATTAGTCCGAGGCACAGTGGTAGGGTATATCAGTGCAGTAAGACAGGCAACATCTCTTTCCCAGGCTTGTGGAGCTCTGGGGATCGCAGAGGTGTGCAGGGAGGGAGATGTAAGCTCCAGTAGTCTGAAGAGATGGGCATCGTGGCTTGGCACGGGTTCTGATTGGTCTTCAGCGCTGAGTAAGGGTACCGGCTTAAAACATGAATATTTATAGGAGCCAGGAACTTTCTTTCTGTCGATGCTCCAATCACAAGCTTGAATTGCCCAATGCAAGCATTCCAGTCCCTCCTGGCCTAGCACATCCTTGATCAAATATTTTACTGCAAAAAGTGACTCAAAGCCTTGGTTGGAAGATCTGCGATTCCTTAAACGATAATCCTTAAAGGAAGACTAAAGTTGCTTACCTGTAATCTGTTCTCCTATTCGTTTTATGCTGTTGATTAAATTGAATATTTAGATTCTGTAACTGTATTGTTTTATGCATATTTTTACATATATAATTGTATATATATTCATTACAATAAAGCTTGATACAACAATGGCCAGATGGTTTCTAGGCAGCCCATCTTTGCTGCATGCTCATATAGACCAGCTCCAAGTGGTGCCCATTGTCTAAGGAGAGACGTCTGCCCTTGGGGGAGGAACAAAGGGGCAGCAGGATGCTATGATAAAACAAAACTAATATAGCACTCTATACACTTATAGACGTCGCTCGGCGCACACATCCTAAAGCCAGGAATTAGAAAGAGGTGACTTAAAATAAGAACTTAGTTTACAGAGATGCTTTGGATCGATCCAGAAAGGGCTCCTGCCATTGGCTTAGTGGTAGAGGGGTTGCAATGCCCTTTCATTGGTGGATCCTATAACTCTAGAATTAAAGGCAAGAGACTGTTAGCGGCTGGGGAGTTCAGTGTCCGGCTATGCAAGCACCGTGACAGATACAAACATGGACATCTTCCCACGATAGAGACACGTTTGTTTTAGACAGGAGGTCAAAGTCCTAAGGCAGCCGGCCAGTCTGACCCTCCATGCGACACCACCTGTAGTTTTTAGGTGAGCTGTCCTAGGTACACAAAGTGAGTACTAATCATCCGGGTACTGACCTGAGCTAATATAGGGGCATATTATCAAGACAGGCGATAAAATTATCGCCGCTTTAGCGGCAGAAAACCGCCGCTAAAACGGCGATATTGGGCTTGATAATATGCTCTATGGAATTCCAACTGAAGCCCATGTTAGATGTCCTTCACATCTAACATGGGCTTCAATTGGAATTCCATAGAGCATATTATCAAGCCCATTATCGCCGTTTTAGCTGCAGTTTTCTGACGCTAAAGCGGCGATACTTTTATCGCCTGGCTTGATAATATGCCCCTAAGTCTCTAAAGAGAGGAACAAGATGTAGATGAGTCCTTAAACAAGAGAGTAAAAAAAAAAGCTTTTGTAGTCACTGTCTCATTTTAAGCCTACATAGATGGAGACCCTCCAATGTTATGGTTGATATTTTTTTTATATAGCGCTTCGTACCGCGCTTCTGTCATTTTAGGCACTGTATATAACAAGTACTACTGTTTACCAGTTTAACCCCACTCATTATGCTGTCCTTAGTAGATGGAAGGCTGAGCCGGCCATAACAGGATTCGAACACCCGAGCTGCCACGTGCCATGTACTTCAAACACGAGCATTAGCTCGCTGAGCTATCCAGCTGGCAGGCTTGATTTGACCAAACAATTAGTTTAAATTGGTGTCTTGACAAATAATATTTAGACGGCGCAGAGTTTGAACTAGAAGCATTGGATGTGACTCAGTTGGCCACTGTTCAGCTGGAAG
Source organism: Triturus cristatus (assembly GCF_964204655.1). Lineage (NCBI taxonomy): Eukaryota > Metazoa > Chordata > Amphibia > Caudata > Salamandridae > Triturus > Triturus cristatus. The sequence continues at coordinate 1,134,756,222 of NC_140590.1, forward strand.
CAACTTGTGAGCCACCAACACCAGATGTCTACTGGCAGCCCAGAATATTAGTAAGTTGGTTAGGGGACCCATTGAACTCCACCACTATATGTGGGCCATCTGCATAATTTTGAAACCGAAAGAATCATCACTGAACTATAAAGGGACACATTTATATATTGATAGGTACAGTAATAACAGATGGTCCTAATTACGGGTGGGTGATCCCCCTTGCTTCATAAATATACATTTCATAAAATGTATGTGTTTTACATGCCATATATTTTACTGGTCATCAGAAGGACATACCTCTTGTACAACAAGCATTGGCAAAGCCAATAGGTCTCTCCTGTGCAAGAGTAATATGTTGTTTAGCCATGTTGCACACCAGTTTGATGGCTGTTCTGCATGGCTAAAAGTTGGTGGCATAAAGGACACTGGTGTGGTGTGGAGTGTTGTAAAGTAGAGTGTCGTGGATTACAGTGGGGTGTTATGGAGTGGAGTAGAGAATCGTGGAGTGGTGTAGGGTAGAGTTGAGTAGAGTTGAGTAGCTTAGAGTAGAGTGGCATAGTGTTGTGAAGTGTCATGAAGGGAGTAGAGTGTCATAAAGTGGAAGGGCGTAGAGTGTCACAGAGCTGAGTAGAGTGTCAGAGTGGAGTAAAGTGGCATAGAGTGGAATGGCATTGACTGTTGTGGAGTGGAGTAGAGCAGAGTGGAGTGGCATAGAAGGTGTTGCATTGAGTGAAATAGAGTAGAGTTGGGTAGATTGTCTTAGAGTGGAGTGGCATGGAGTGGAGTGGCATAGAGTGGAGTACTGGAGTTACATACATTGGAGTAGTGGAGTGGAACAGTGTGTCATAGAATAGAGTGGAGTAAAGTGGCTTGGAGTGGTGTAGAGGTAATTGCGTCGAGCGTCGTAGAGTGGAGCAGTGTCATAGAGAGGGATAGAGTGGAGTAGAGTGTTGTAGATTGGAGTGGAAGAGAGTGGAGTAGAGTTTAATGAAGTACAGAATCATAGAGTGGAAAGTTGTAGAGTTGGGTAGAGTGGCCTAGAGTGAAGTGGAAAAGTACAGTGGTACAGAGTAGGTTAGCATAGAGAGCAGTGGCTTAAAAGTGCATTGTTTTTGAGTAAAGAGGTGTACAGTGCATTAGCATAGAGTGCAGTGGCGTAAAGTAGAGTGGTACGGAGTAGAGTAGATTGCAGTGGTGTGGAGTGGTGCAGGGTAGAGTGGCGCAGGGTTGAGTGGTGTAGAGTGCAGTGGCAAAGAGTGAAACGGCATAGAGTAGATTGTTTCAGAGTAGAGTGAAGTGGTGCAGGGTAAAGTGGAGTGGTGCAGGATAGAGTACATAGGTGTAGAGTAGACTGGTGAAGAGTTCAGTGGTGTAGAGTCGCATAGAGTACAGTGGCGTGGAGTGCAGTGTTGCAGAGTAGATTAGAGCGGCGTAGAGTGCAGTGGCGTGGAGTCCATTGGTGTAGAGATGAATAGTGCAGAGAAGAGTGCAGTGGAATTAGGTGCAGTGGTGCAGAGTAGTGAAAAGTTCAGTGGCAGACAGTGCAATCTTGCAGAGTAGAGTGCCTTAGAGAACAGTGGTGTAGAGCGAATTGGCATAGGAAGCAGTGGTGTAGAGTAGTGTTGCAGAGTAGAGTGCCGTAGAGAGCAGTGGCATACAGAACAGTGGTGCAGAGCAGAATAGATGGTGTAAAGTGAAGTGACATAGAGTGCAATGGTGTAAATTGGTGTAGCATTCAGGGGTGTAGAGTTCAGTGGGGGAGAGTGCAGTCTTGCAGAGAAGAGTGCCTTAGAGTGCAGTTGTGTAGAGTGCATTGGCATAGACTGAAGTGGCGTAGAGCAGAGTGTTGCAGAGTAGAGTGCTGTAGAGAGCAGTGGCATACAGTACAGTGGTGCGGAGTAGAATAGAGTGGAGTAGAGTGCAGTGACGTAGAATGCGAGTGTGTTGAGTGGCTTAGAGTGTTGCAGATTAGAGTGTAGTGGCATAGGGTGCAGTAGTGCAGAGTAGTTGGTGTAGAGTGCAGTGGCATAGTGTGCAATGGTTTTGAGCAAAGTGGTGTAGAGTACATTGGGTAGAGTGTAGTGGTTTAGAGTAGAATGGCTTAAAGCGCAGTGGCGTAGAGTGGTGTGGAGTGGTGCAGCATAGAGTAGAGTGGATAGAGTGCAGTGGCCACTCACCGCTATCTGGTTTCTGTGAACTGCTGCTACTCGTACCTGGCGAGGGATCTCTACCTCTGCTCACCGATTGTGTCCTGAGCTGCTGTGCCTGAGCTGACGCTGTCTCTGTTTGTTGCTCCGTGGCGCCCTTCCCCTTGACTCGCTGGTGTGAGCGTGAGCTGCAATCCGCACGCTCTGCCTGTTGCTCCCAGCTGGAGTCAGAAGGGTTGAGGCTGGGCGAAAAACTACAGCGCGCCTAACCTGGGGGACTGCGAGGACCAGAATTCCAAGCTGGGATCAGCTGGTTCCTCTTCCCCCAGGCGACACGCCCACGGACACGCCCACTGACGAGGCAGGACAAGTATTCGTGACACCCGCTTCGCGGGTGCCACTCACCGCTATCTGGTTTCTGTGAACTGCTGCTACTCGTACCTGGCGAGGGATCTCTACCTCTGCTCACCGATTGTGTCCTGAGCTGCTGTGCCTGAGCTGACGCTGTCTCTGTTTGTTGCTCCATGGCGCCCTTCCCCTTGACTCGCTGGTGTGAGCGTGAGCTGCAATCCGCACGCTCTGCCTGTTGCTCCCAGCTGGAGTCAGAAGGGTTGAGGCTGGGCGAAAAACTACAGCGCGCCTAACCTGGGGGACTGCGAGGACCAGAATTCCAAGCTGGGATCAGCTGGTTCCTCTTCCCCCAGGCGACACGCCCACGGACACGTCCACTGACGAAACGTAGAAAAACCAATTAGCCTTCCGCGACGCGGGACGCGCGCGGGACGCGCGCGGGACCAAGCGCGGAACGAAGACCGGACAAAGAGCGGGCCGTCTGAGGCCGTCCGGGGACGACCGAGGACGGGACGGGCCACCCCACTAACGTTCAGCACACGAGGACACTACTTAACCAAATTCTGAAACCGACGTGAAAAAACCCCCCATTTCTTACTGATCAACTGAGATTGTGAGATAAAGATAAAGTTATTACAAATACACAAAACCTGCTGCGACTACTATAAGCTATAAAGTAGATTTCCGGTCCCAAGTATGAGGGCTCTAAAAAAACTACGCTCACGGACAATCTACATGAGGCGTATGGGGACAGACGCAGCTGTAAGAAAATCTGTTGACAAATCACTAAAACCTGGTCAAATATCAAGTACTCCAGCTATAAGTCAATACTTCTCTACCCTCTCCAAGAAAAAGTATCTTTCTCCATATTTAACTGATGATCAAAATAAGCTGGATCCTTTAATAAATAAGGTTGAACATGATTCGTTACATTTCTCAGATCAGAAACCCAATAAACAAGGTCAAATAACAACTGAAAGTAATTTGGCAAATTTCTCTCTCTCGGAAGAATGTCAAAAATCATTCCCAGATACGTCTCAAATAACATCTATAACACCTATAAAAAACCAGGACAACGACTTATTCTTCGATGTATCTGTAAATCATAACACGAAGACCGAAGAAGAAAAAACAGAAATATTGCTAAGTCAAAAACATCCAATAACCAGTTCACCAGAAAAATCGCCTAACCTTTATTCTAATCTGGCCAACCTATCAGACCCTAATTTTATAAATCCAAATTCTGAAAATACTGCCTCTCCCCTGTCAAAAGCACTTTTTTCATTGCAAGAAATTTTGGAATCAGTACTAACTCATCTTGGTCAAATTTTAGCTAACTCGGACGATACTTTAGACGTACAAATAGGAATACTAAAATTCCTGGTTAAAGAAAAAAAGAAAAAAGATCTAACTAAAGTCTCACCAAAACAACCCGGAGCAGTCGAATTACAACAAATAGATGATTTTCATAAAAATGGAAGTGCGACCCCAAAACAACAGGAAGCAAGCACGCAAACGAACGACGTACTAATAATTAAGACTAAAACTAAGGGACTAAGAAATAAGGAAAAACCTCTTATCACATATTCACTTAAAAAACTGTTCAAAGAAGAATCGGAAACCATCACTGAAAACAAAACTAAACATTATCCTATCTTTTCGAATAAAGTATCCGATAATAATCGTGATCAGATTATCGGGGAAAATAAAGCAGAGTTATCGGGAGTTACTGCCGAACAGGATTTCAGCCAAGGAGGACAGTCTGAAAAAAGTAACACTAGGGAAAAAGTAAGGGGGAAGAAGAAGAGAAAACCCTTGAGGAGAATACAGAGGAAAAAAGGGAATAAGCTTAAATTCCAAAAATTCACTCCCGTAAACTTGGTGAACTCTCCAGAAACTCAAAAAATACCATCAGAAAAACCCTTAAACCCAAAAGCAGACGAATTTTGTCCTCCGATAGAAAACAGATCAACAACGCAAAATATCATGGATATAAAAGAACTACATGATAATAAATCTCAATCATGGGAAGTAATTCCATCTAAACACATAACTATCGAAGAGCTATTTCCCTCAGATAAGGAGCCGTTTAATCGTGGTAGAATAATTAATCTCTTACAAGAAATACCATCCCTGAACTCTCTGACAAGTAAAGAAATCGACCTAGTACTCTTTCCAATAAAAGAAAATAACAAACTAGTACAGGTATCCTTTTATTCCCCAGTTTTGCCTGGAATAATAATCAGAGAGAAGGAAATTCTTCACAAAAATGGCTATGATGTAATCTCGGTGGAAGATCTTAAAATCAACAACCTAAACAAAGGTACATTAGGACAAACTAATAGAAGAAAAGAAAACAATAGTTTTAATTGGGGAGATTCAGCATCAAATATTATGAGGAAAGATTCACTCAAAATACAAGTAATACAAGGTGAGAGGTCAGTATGGTCCCGGAATTCAAGCTCTAGTAACACTGAGAACTCAATAAAATCGTGGGTTTGGTTACCAGAAACCTTAAACAGCAAAAAAACGGTAAATTCACAACAACACCAAGTTTAGCAAAGGTCTGACGTTATTGTCCTGGAACTTGGCAGGGAAAACTGATTTAAAAATGAAACATGCAATCAAAAACTCCCCTGATATCATTGCCCTCCAGGAAACATGGTTAATTAATACCTTTACTCAAAAAGGATACTATGTATATGAAACGTTGGCAAAAAGATCTAGAAGGGGACACGCCAAGGGTGGTCTGGCAATATTATTAAAAGAAGATCACTCTTGGTCACAGGAAATAATCGATACAAACATAGACAATCTACAATGTTTAAAAGTATCCCTTAGAACTCAAGCGTCAGCCAAACTTGAAAAAATATTACTTTTCAATATCTACGCACCTCCCAGTAATAATAATGATTTGCTGTTTGACCGCCTAATAGAGATTATCACCCATATCATTGAAGATCAATCTCACTTGCCATATCTTATAATGGGGGATTTGAACGCTAAAATTTCAAACTGTGAGATAAAGAAATGGGCTCGTCTTTTCAAAGAGGAATCTTTGGAAACATCACTCCCTGAATTCCCAAAAGGATCTAAATCAGATAAGAGAGGACGCGCACTATTATCTTTTCTCTCCAGCATTAATGGGACTATATTAAACGGTAACATCAACGGTGATATACCAGCAACATACACACGGCAAGGAAATGGATCTCCCTCTACCCTGGATTATTTTATATGCGGGATCGAAGAAAAAGAACAAATGATTCAACTTTCAATAATATTCAATGAAGAAAGTGATCATGCTCTTCTAAACCTTTCAACCCATTGGATTGCACAGTCCTCTTCTTATAACCAGCCAATATTTCTTACAACAAAAACGGAAGTAAACATAACAAGGCGTCGCATTTATTGGGGGACAGAAAATCTGGACTATCTGAGGCTATTAATTTCCGAAACCAATATATTGACTAACATATATTCAGATGACCCTATAAAGAATTTCGAACAATTAACGAATAATCTCAAACAAGCTCTGCAAAGTAAGTTAGAACACAACAGATCAGTAAAAAGTAAATGGAGAAATAAGAATAAAAACTGGAACCAACCAGTCGTAAAACAACTCAATAGGCTGATACGCGCCCAGTATCTGAACTTCTCGTCAGCAAACAAAAAGGTAATCAATAGATTAAAGAATCAAATACGACGAGAAAAAACTAAACAGAAAAAACTGAAACAGGACTTCAATTGGACTGAAATCCAACAAGCAGCTAAACAAAACAACCAGCGCAAATATTGGACACTGATTGCAATAATGACGGGATCCAAAAAAAAGCTGGAGGCAACTCCTGTTTCAGAAGAAAACTGGGATATTTACCTTCGTGAGCTATATAAACAGAATAAGTCTATTAAAAATGAAGAGGCGGGAGAACAAATTGTGGAAACTAAAGATACTAAGATCAAAAAAACGTCGGCAGTGTCAGTCTCTACGAATATCAGGAAGGCAAGGAGCACGGGTGCATCTGGCCCCGATCAGATACCTATCAAGGTCTACCAAACTGAACATAAAGAGTGGGGACTGGTGCTCTCGCCGCTATTTAACTATATATTCGACAGTGGTCAAATGCCAAACTCCTGGAAAGGAAGTATTATAATCCCGATTTACAAAAAAGGAAAAAGAAACATACCGGGAAACTATAGGCAAATTGCCCTCATGGATGCTGCCGGGAAGATTTTTGCAGCAGAAATCTTGGATAGGTTGAAAAATTGGGCCTTCTCATTGGGTCTAATCCCTAAATTTCAGTCCGGATTTCGCTCAAACCACTCAGTCACTGACAATGTAGCAATCTTCCAAACCATTTTAGACAAGTACGCAACAGGGAAAAAACAAACTATTTACGCAGCGTTCACCGATTACTCGACAGCTTTCGATCGAGTGGACAGACCGACCCTGTGGTCAAAGTTAAGAAGAATGGGCATTCCGGAGCAGCTATTACATTTGATAGTGAACCTACACAGTGACACCTGGTGCCGTGTCCAAATGGGGAGTGACAAGGGCCTATCGAAGATAATACGAACATCAAATGGCCTGAAACAAGGGTGCCTCTTGGCTCCAATTTTATTCTCACTGTATTTAAGTGACCTACCTTCCCAACTGCAGCAAGGGATATGCACTCCTCCTAAGATAGCCACTGAATATATTCATTCCCTGCTGTACGCAGACGATATAGTCATGTTTGACCTAACACCTTTCGGACTACAAAATCTTTTAGATATTTTATACAAGTATTCTATAAAAAATTTTTTAACCCCAAATACAAACAAAACCAAAGTGGTTGCTTTTTCAAACCAGAAGAAAAGGGTAAGGTACGAATGGAAGTTGGGAGGTGAGAAGTTAGAACAAGTAAAGGAGTATACATATCTGGGCAGAATTTTCTCACAAAACATGAGTAACATCAACCAAATCAATCACCTGAAAAGGAAAAGTGACCTACATGCTGGGGCTTTGTCCCGCTTATACTCGGCCACTGGACAAAGGCATTTCTCTGCACTAATTCAAGTCTATCGAGCCAAAATCTCACCGGTCCTGTCTTACGCCTCGGAAAATATTCCTTTTAAACAATGGACCTATATGGACTCAGTAGAAGGTAAAATATTGAAAAAACTACTGAAGATTTCTACATCTACCCCAGTACAGGCATTGAGACTGGAATGTACCATCACGAGTGCATATGCTACAGCCATAGCTAGTATTATAAGGTGGGCCTATAACCTTCTTCATTTAAAAGAAGGCACTTTAAGAAGTTTACTAAAAATAGAGACATTCGAGACCAGCTCTACCCATATTACCTTTTTAAAAAATATGCGAGAGGCCCTACAGCTTGCAAAAGTTAGTGTGGAAATTTTGTCTACGTGGTCACCAGCCCAACTCAAACTTTTTCTAAAAAACTTCACTCCCAAACTGAGCTACGAGATTGACCACTTACATTGTAATAGACTATCGTCATATAAGATCTATGCAGCCTCCCAGGAATACAAACAATGCCAGCCTTATTTAGAGTATACACTTCAACACGGTGCAAGGCGTGCAATTATGATGTTGCGCCTGGGAACACTTCCTGTACAAACCTTTACCTCCTCCTGGAGGCCTGACAGTTCTGCCTTTTGTACCCTCTGTCAAGGGGGCAACCAGAATTTGGAACACTTATTTTTTATATGTCCAAATGCAGAAATTGTAAACGCAAGGTTAACATGTCTTAAGTCCATCTATCGGTCCTGTAGGATCGTTAACTCAAAAGACTTTTTATCATTATGCAAAAGCCCTCCTAATGAATTCGTCTGTTACAGAATTTTTAAGTTTTTGAAAATCTCATTGAAAATGTATTAAATAGAAAGTATAATGTATATTTTATTTTGTGGTCCTCGAAAGAGTACCGTAACAAAAATAAAAACTTTTTGACTTTTGACTTGAGTGCAGTGGTGTAGAGTAGACTGTTTCACTGCAGAGTGAAGTGGCACAGAGTGGAGTGCTGCAGGGAAGAGTGGAATGGTGCAGAATAGACTGGGGGCATACAGTAGTGATGTAGAGTACACTGGCATAGAGTGGAGTGGTGCAGAGTGAAGTGGCCTAGACTAGAGAGGTGAAGAGTGCAGTGGTGCATAGTAAAGTAGAGTGCATTGGCATAGAGTAGAGTGGTGCAGAGTGTTGTACAGAGGTGTGGAGGTAAGTGTCATAGAGTGCAGCGGTGTACAGTAGATTAGAGTGGCACAGAGTGCAGTGGCATAGAGTTGCATAGAGTGGTGCAGTAGCAAAGAGTGCAATGGCGTAGAGTGCAGTGGTGCTCAGTAGAGGGGCACAGAGTTCAGAGGCAGGGAGTGCAGTGTTGCAGAGTAGAGTGTTGTAGACTGTAGTAGTGTAGAGTAGAATGGCTTAGAGTGCAGTGGTATCGAGTCCAGTAGCATAGAGTGGTGCAGAGTAAAGTGGCATAGAGAGCAGTTGCATAAAGTACTGTAGTGCAGAGTAGAGTGGAGTGGCGTAAAGTTCAGCGGCTTGGAGTACAGTGGCTTAGAGGACAGTGGCTTAGAGTGCAGTGGCTTAGAGCGCAGTGGCATAGAGCGCAGTGACATAGAGCGCAGTGGCATAGAGCGCAGTGGCATAGAGTGCAGTGGCATATAGTAGAGTACTGCAGAGTAGTGTATAGTGACATACAGTGCAGTGCATAGAGTGTATTGGTTTTGAGCAAAGTGGTGTAGAGTGCATTGGCGTTGAGTACAGTGGTGTACAGTACAGTGGCATTGAGAGGAGTAGCATAGAGTGGAATAGTGCAGAATGGAATACAGTGGCATAGAGTGCAGTGGCATAGAGTCGATTGTTTCAGAGTAGAGCGACGTTTCAGAGTAGAGTGAAGCAGCGTAGAGTGCAGCATCATAGAGTAGAGTGGTGCAGAGTAGATTAGAGTGGATTTGCACACAGTGCAATGGCATAAAGAGGAGCAGTACAGAGTGGAGTGGTGCAGTGTAGAGTGCAGTGGTGTAGAATGGAGTGATGCAGAGCACAGTGGCGTAGAGTGTTGTGGCGTATAGTGCATTGACATAGAGTGGTGTAGAGAAGAGTGGTGCAGAGTAGACTGCAATTGTACAGAGTGCAGTGGTGTATAGTGCTGTGGTGCAGAGTACAATGATGTAGAGTGCAGTGGCGTGGACAGTTCAAAGTAAAGTATGTTGGCATAGAGTGCAGTAGTGCACAGTAGACTGGAGTGGAGGGCAGCGGTGTAGAGTACATTGTTTTTGAGTAAAGTGGTGTAGAGTGCATTGGCATAGAGTGAAGTGGTTAGAGCAGAGTGCAGTGGTGTAGAGTGGTACAGAGTAGAGTAGAGTATAGTGGAGTAGCGCAGCGTATATTGCAGTGGCGTAGAGTGGTGTGGCACAGATAGATTGGTTCAGTGTAGAGTGAAGTGGCGTGGAGTGGAATGGTGCATGGTGGAGTTGAGTTGTGCAAGGTACTGTGCAGTGCCGTAGAGTGCATTGGTGCAGAGTAGATTATAGTGGCATAGAGGGGATGGCAAAGAGCGCAATGGCATAGAGCGGAGTGGTGCAAAGTAGTGTGCAGTGGTGAAGAGTGCAGTGGTGTAATGTAGAGTGGGGTAGAGTGCATTGGCATAGAGTGATGCAGAGTAGAGATGTGTAGACTGGAGTGGCATAGAGTGGAATGGTGCAGAATAGAGTGCAGTGGCACAGTGTGGAGCAGCATAGAGTGGAGTGGTGTTGTGTGAAAGGTGCAGAGTAGAGTGCAGTGGTGTGGAGAGGTGCAGAGTAAAGTGGAGTGGAGCATGCATGACCTGGTAGTGTACTGCCATTACAGACAAAATATGTTCAATTTAAATGACTATTATATTTGCAATCACACACAGTTTAACCGATAAAAGTATACAACCCCCAAACTGTAATGTATGAAAATGTCATCACCTAGTGCATTGATTTGTTCTGAAGGTATTACAATATTTGTTTCCAGCACACTTCAGAATTACCACCAGCAAACCAGCATGATTGTCATATAAATCGTCTCACTTTGAAGTAAACACCAAGCTGCCTCGGAAGACAGAGCCTGACATTTGACCTCTGTCTTTGAATGCACAGCAAATGTGAACAGGTAAGAAAAAGATTTAAAGGCCTGTTCACAGAAAGGGAGCATTCAGATGGATACTGTAAATAAGGTTTGGGCAAGGGAAGGGAACAACTCAAGCTAGACAGCCTAAAACAAATAAAGCCAACAAATAGAAATCAAGAAAACACAAGTTACAAAGCAAAAAATCCAACAGTGAGCAATGGGCAGATTGCATTCCCTAGGAAGCTTTCTGAATACCCCAAAATGTTGTCTGTCTGTCTGGTAGGCTTCGAGCTAAAAATCACTCACGATGCCGGCATTGCGCTTGTTCCAGCTAAAAATATATCAGCTTCACAGTTCCATCATTTTTTCCTCACACCAGCACTTGAAAATTACGCAAAAAAGTGTAACCAGGAGGACAGACAACATTACATGAAGTTTAAGAAAGCCAACATTTGGTAATTACTCGAGATTTCTCTTGAGTAAAACAATTGCTCTGAAGTAGTCCTTGTGGACCCTTTAGTAAACAGCCAAATAAATTGACTGTAAAGGCCTCTTCTTGATGTTATATATGATCTTTGTGAAAATTAATAGCGCCATTTCAGAGCCACCGCTTTACATCTGCTACAAATAAAACTCTGTCTACACACAAGGGCTGTGTGGTTAGCAGAGCAGCCAGAGGCGTTTTAAGGCGTGGGCAAAGTTGGCTCTGGCCCAGGGCCCCAGGCTTTCAGGGGGCCCTCTGATAGAGCCAGCTCTGTTCTGCAGAATCCTGCCCTGATGACCTTGAATAATTCTTAAACGGATTGTTGTAAATAACGTTTTCCTATAATTTATTTTTATTATGGGTGATGTGTGAGAGTCTGTTACAGACATTTTGCAGACAAATGATGTTTCTATGTTTCAAGCAACAGTCATAAAAAAAGTTTCTTTTAGATCCAAACAAGATCTCACATATGAGAAATGGTAGAAAGTCACAGAGATGATTTGCAGTAATATAAGTGAGCTGCTGCTGTGTTACAATATTGAAAACACACATCACCATCCCTGAATATTAGATGTAAACAGATTTAGAATGTGGACCAGTGTGCTGTGCACTGTCAGGTACCTGGCCAAAGAGGGCATGGGAGAGCTGAAAATGGATCATAAACTCAAAGCTGATCTGAACATGGTCCCCCAAAATACATTTGCCCCAGCGCCCTCAAAATTCATAAGATGTCCCTGAGAGCATCGACGCCTTACTCACAAGTTGCCTTAGGTTATGAGTGACATCAAGGAGGGCTTCTTCCATGGCATGTGAGTGAGCGACGTCCGGCTGATGGCTGAGGAATGATCGGGATGGATTCGTATCCGTCTACCCACCGCCCCTTTCAGAGTCATACGTCATGTTGGGAGACATGCAATGGAGTGGGGGCTGGGTTCCGTTTTTTCAGCAACAGCATAATAGGACTATGCAGGCCTCTGTAGTGCGGAGGTGGAGGCAACCCTTCACAGGGCCCCAACCCTTCAGGGGGCCCCATTCACCCCAAGGCAAATAAATAGCTGTGAGATTTTGGAGACTCAGGGGCTCCTCACCACATTCCACAGGGGTCTCATCATTTTACACTGCACCACTGGTAACAACGTTTTAATAGAGTTCATATTACTGACAAAACTGCAAAAGGCCTATGGGACAAGGGAGAGCACCCACTCTGAGATCACTTCACAGGGATTTCCTCTGGGTTTAGTTTTCACAGAGAGAGAGAGAGAGAGTGTGTCCTCTTTTCAGGTAACTAATTGGAATTCAAAATGGCGGGTAGGCAGGAGTTGAAGAGGGTAGTTGTAGGGCGTATATGGGCGTTTTGGGATGTAATAGTTACCATAATGTTGTTCTTTATCGTTTCTACCTTGAATTCGAGCAATCTGCTAATCTTGTTGCATAAGAAACAGAGGGCCCGGATGCGGGTGATGTTGAGAGGATAGAATCTCATTTTCAGATGATCAGGCCGTGGCCTTTCGAATGGCCTACTGTTAAAACTTTAAGGATAAAAAAACATCTTAGCATGTCTGAAACAATGTGTGTCAGAACATCTTGGAAGGAATGGACCCCTCGCCCTGCAAAACATTAGAGGCATCCCAGCGTATCCTAGCCATCCCTTTATTCCAAATGTAATAGTCAAACGTCCCTTAGCAGCACGCATCCCATAATAGTCTAGCATCGAGCAACTCGCCAGGATCCCAAAACATTCCACTGTCATCTAACAACCCAATCTGATAACACTAAAGGATTCCAATACACTTGGACATCCACCAACGCTCCTGCATCCCAATACATAACAGCATCCTTTAACAGGCCAGTATCTCATTACCCCTCAGCATCACGTTACACTTCAATATGTCATTGTACTCTAGCACTCCACATGACTCCAGCATCCCATTACAGGTCAACATCCCAATACACTCCAGCATCCTTCACCACTCCAGCATCCCGTTACACTTCAACATCCCATTACACTCCAGCATCCTTCACCACTCCAGCATCCCGTTACACTTCAACATCCCATTACACTCCAGCATCCTTCACCACTCCAGCATCCCGTTACACTTCAACATCCCATTACACTCCAGCATCCTTCACCACTCCAGCATCCCGTTACATTTCAACATCCCATTACACTCCAGCATCCTTCACCACTCCAGCATCCCGTTACACTTCAACATCCCATTACACTCCAGCATCCTTCACCACTCCAGCATCCCGTTACATTTCAACATCCCATTACATCCCAACTTTCCATGACACTCCAGCATCCCATTACACACTAACATCTCATTCGCCCCAGCATTCCATAAACTCCAGGGTCACATATCACCCCTGCTGCTGCATTTAGTAACACTTCTGCATCCTAGTGCATGCCAACATCCCCTTACATTTCAGCATCCACTACCACTCCATCATCCCTCAGCACTCCAGCATCCCACAGTAGCTGTGCATTCCATTATCCTCATCCCACCAAGGCTGGACCATGGCGTCAGTTCAACAAGATACCAACAGTCGTTGAGGTGACATCATCACAATGACATCACACTTGTGACCCACTTTCCCACCCGTAATCTACACCAGCCTCCTATCTGCTGCAGGGGGTTTAGAGAATGGGTGGGAATGATAGAAAGTAAAGAGGCGTTTGACAGGCTAATGGCTTTTCTGTTTCTACTGTGGTCTTCATGACCCTTGCGGGCAGGAAGGGCTGTGCCGTGGGTGGCAAAGGTGGCAGACTGATAGAAGCTGCCCCTGGCTACCCAGTACCACTGATCAACACCCAGATACTGTCAGCATTTGGGGGTTAAATCTGAGAATGGGCAGGAAGGCCAGGAGACCATCTGAGTGTGCAGTGTGGGACAGAGGGAACGCGCTGGCCTGTGGTTGAAGCATATGAGTGCGTGAACCCTCTGCCGCTATCACTTGTATAGGTTCACCTGCGCCGAACTGACCTTTTTTTCTATCTGGCATTTCCACGGTGGCCGGTTTTCGGAGTCGTGGGCCTCTGTGGCCAGGGCCGGCCTTTGGACAATCAGCGCCCTGGGAGGAACACAGGGGCATATTAGCAAGGGCGTCATCACCGCTTTAGCGGCACTTTTTGCCGCTAAAGCGGCGATATTTTTATCGCCCTATCAGCAAGCTGTCGCTAATAGCTGTTAGCAACAGCTTCCTGCCGAAAGCGACCGGTTTGGGTGCCTCTTTGCATGTCAGCGATATTTATCGCTAATGACATGCAAAGTAGGCGTTCCCAACTTCAAGGCAACTGAAAGCAGTCGCTAACTCACCTTCCCCCTATTACCAATGGCTGCAAAGCGATTAAATAATTTGCGCTAACCGTGATTATCGCTGCTTCCTAACACCTGATAGAAACCTGACTTAGCCATATTTCCAATAGGAGATGGATTGTCAGGCTGAGACCACCTTGGCTTATTACCAAGGATTTCACTATCGCAGGAATTTCATTTCTGGCTTTCCAGCGATAATCAGGCATTTCACCGCTATCGCTGGATTTCTTATCGCCTTGAAGGTACGCGTTGCTGATAACGCGCTATCTCTGCGAGGAAAACCAGCGATAGCCGGCGTTAAGAAAATAAGCGCTAAGCGTGCTTTGCGATATTTATCGCAAAACGTTGCTAATATGCCCAACAATTCGGTAGCCCCAGTAAACTCAAGCTCATATTCATGGGCTGATGGTTTGGTGTACCCCTATCAGTACCACCACGGCCTTTTTTTCCATACACAGTACTTCCAGTATCACAGTATTCACAGTATTTACAGTACTCGCGGCAACAGTGCAGGCTCCACTTGCAAACACAGATCAGGTATATCACAGACAGCTGTGCAAGCCTGTCTGGCACACAAAGGACAGGTGCAATGTAAGGAGTAGCAATCTTTTATTCAGACATAGCAGGCACTGTGCAGGCAAAAAGCAAGATCATCTTATGCTCATTATACGTGTGATTAGTTAGTTCTGCCCTGTTTATTTTGCTGATACATTCAGCTTGTTAATGTCAGAGCTGCCGATACTAGAATACCCTTCCTTCAGAGGTCTGCAAACTGAGCCCCATCAAACTGGGTAACGGTAACACCCGTTACTTACAGAGCTTAGAATCTGCCGAAGTGTGCCATATCAAGCGCTATATAAAAACATATTATCAGCATTCAACAGATTGTCTTGCATGAAAAAATAGTCTAAGCAGTGCTTAATTTGGAGAAAAAAATAAGTGTCATGGCTCTCGTCAGGAGGCAACTGCAGCTTGCATCACACCTAGCCCCTGCCATGCTCCCAATGTTGGTAACAACACAAATACTAACCATCACACTCGTACATGTGTGGCAATTCGGACTATTCCATGCCCAAAAGCTATAAGAATGGGTAGGGCTACAGGTAATCGTAATTTTTAATGTATAGTAAATTAAGAATCAACTGTTGTGGTGGTCATCTCTAAATTAGCTAGACAGCGCCACTTTGTGACTGTCATAAGTGCCAGTGTTGACAGTAAAGTGCCGGTGCTGAGTACTGGAAACCATGGGCTCAAATTAAGCACTGACTCTATTTTTTTTTTAAAAGGATACATAATAAATTGAAAATGTTAATGCAGAATGCTAGGTTGTCAAATTGTACATTTTAGAGAATACTTACAAGTACTAAATATAACATGTGTATTCACTGATCAACATACTACCACCACCTGGATCATCGTTAATAAAAGTGGGTAAATTCAAGTTGAACCCTTCTACCGAGCTATTCTACTGACGTCCTCCACCATTGCGTTGGAGGGCAAGGAACAAGCGCAGTGTTCAGGAGCGACAGTCATTTAGTCAGTTACCGCATCAGACAAAGTGACAGTTTTTCAGGTGAGCGTGTTAATGGGTAAAAATATTATTTAAACGGTGCACTTTTAAAACTTGACTGCATTGTCTGTTTTGCTATTCCTAGAGTACAGTTTTAAAACATTCTCCACCGAGTTACCATCATTTATTTTGGCTTCTAAATATGCATCAGTTTGCACAGCCACCTCCGTTTCTGCAAAGTACAGGGAAACCTCCCGCAGCCCAAGAAGTCTTTGATAATCTACCACTTTAGCTGATCTCCATGATGACTCTGGTGATGAAGGTTGGGACCAGTATAAAAAAGCCATAGAGAGATTAAAAAAACATTATTCTTAAGAACCAAGAGTAATGCTTGAAAGACACAGGTTCTTCAAAAGGTTTTAACAAGCTGAGGAAAGCATAGAGGAATTTGTTTCAGCATTGAGAATTTTTGCAGACACCTGCGAATTTGGAAAAAATGTAGATGTAATTATACATAATCAATTAACTTCACAAATTGTATTTGATTTTCCAAGAAAATCATAAAAGTACGCATAAAAACAGAACAGATAATTACATGCAACATTAAGATCATTATCATTAAAAAAACTCTACATATGAAGAACCTAAAAACAATACTACCACAAAAGACTTTTTTTAAAAGTCAATCGATCGATTAGATTTATGACCAATTTGCCTTTAATTGCTTCTCAAAAAAGATACAAGAGAGCTTGTTGGCTTGTTGCAGTTCAACTCTGACAGAAGTCATTGATTTAGCAAAGAGCATCAAACGCTTTATGATGTCATCTAAGGCGCTAAACATGGATGTGCCAATCAATATGTTGGTTGCTAACCAGGCTGACATAGAGACAAATAAAGAGGAAGTGTGTTTGGTTAACATGCAAAGTACAGGAGTTATGCAAAAAATGGCATTTCTGTTACAAATGGTACATCGGTCAAAGGACCTCTGGTGGAAGCAATTGTGGGAGGTAAGACTCTGTCCATTATGGCAGATTCTGTCTCCCCTATAACCATTTTAAGGGATTCCACTTTTTAGGATGCTTGGAAAAGTGTTAATCTCATGCCAAGTGATATAAACCCTAAGGTGTTTGGGGAGAAGACTGACATGCTGGGGTAATTGATTTTTAGGATGGAATGTTTGGGTAGAAAAACAAAAACTAAAGTCTAGGTGGCCATGAAAGGGAAGAATATTATCAGTTGGCAAGGTCTGGCAAGAATGGGATTATATCTTGTACCTGGGGACAAAACCCTGTAGTTGGGGATTTGCCCACAGGGTATAATAAAGATGATTGTTTCATGCCAATACCGATAGCTAGTGTGGATGAAAAAACCTGGGAAATTGAGGATGTTTTTGAAAAATCATGAGAATGTACTTAGAACACAAGTAGGTGTGGTCAAACTCATACCAGGGGCCCAACTCATGGTTCGCAAGGTGAGTAATGTGCCACTTAGTGTGAAGGATGATTTTAAATGAGTTTAAAGGATTAGGTTCTGATGGTGTAATTGTATAGACTGATTCCCCGCAGTGGGTCTCACCTATCATGGTGGCCAGGAAAAACACAAGTGATATAAGATTGTGTGCGGATTTATGCATGTTGAACAAAAATATCTTGGTATACTGTCACCCTATTCCTAGAATACATAAATTATTGGCAAATCTGGGTGATGCCAAAGTGTTTTCCATCATTTACGCTGTGCATATCACCAAATTCGCCTAACATTGGAGGCTCAAGATGTTACTACCTTTGTGACACCTTTCGGGACTTATAAATACCTCAGACTTTTCTGCAGCTTGGCCTTAGCCACCAGTGTCTTCCAGAAGATTATGGATATGTTTTTGGGTGATATGCAGGGTGTTCAGGCTTACCAGGATGATGTTTTGATTTTTGCAAAGGTTAGACACACACACAATCAAATTCTGGAAGAGATTTTAATGATTTTGGAGAAAGTTGGGATGACAATCAGGAGAAATATGCGTTGTTTTGGTATACAGTAGCTGGATTATCTAGGTCATAATATCGCAGCCTCTGCAATAAAACCCACATTTTTTTTCTGCTTGTATTTCCATAGATTTTGTTTTATTTATTTACCATTTTAATCATACAATACAAGGTGCAAATGTGCTCACTGTGTCATACTCTTCAACTTGAAGGACGGACAAAACAAGAAAGGAAAATGCAGCCAATATGCAGTTAATGATACAGTACAAAATGCAGTCTTAATGAACAAGTCTGAAACATGGCAATTCCTGTATGCCCAATTGTCCCACTTGCCCACTAGTTACATTTCCACGTCTGAGTTACATCACAGCAAGAGATGGTGAGACGTTTTACTGAGCAATATAAGAACCTTTCCAGTATAATGAAAGGGAGCCCATCGACCCACCCCTGTGGGAACTATTCCCTCCTCCAATTGTGTTGCAGGCAGTGAACGCGGTGAAGCCGCGTACTTTTTGAGGGGACCCCAGATATCGTTCTGGCGTGAGGCTTGTGGTAATGTGCTGGTGTACAGCTCGCTATTTGTGTTGCAGTACGTTAGGCTGTTTAACCAGCTCTTTAATGTGGGTGCTGATTTGCGTCCCCATTTAATGGTGATCTCTCTTTTCGTCAATAGAAGGCCAATGGCAATGAATTTCCGGACCCCTTTAGGAAAGTTGGCCACGTAACCCAGCAGGGCAACCTCCGGTGTGGGTGTGAATTCCAATTCCACCATCTCCCCCAGCGTCCTAAACACTGCTCCTCAGTAGGTCCGGACCTTAGTGCAATTCCAGGTGAGGTGTGTGAAGTCTGCAAGCGGAGCCCCGCATTTCAGACAACAATGAGGTCTGCTAGAATCTATTCTGTGTGATTTCTCAGGAGTGATGTAAACGCATCGCTGGAACTTAAAGTGAATTAATTTGTGGCGACTGTTCAGAGAGAAGCTTTTTATCTGTGCGCAGCACTCGGCCCATTGTTCTTCTAGAATGGGATGCCCCAGGTCTACTTCCCAGTCTGCACGGATCTTGGTATCATCTACAGCGACTACCGCGGCACACGCTCTATATAATTTAGAGATGAGATGCTTCCCCCCTACGTTCTCAATGATTATGGTAAGTGGGGTGAACGATTCAGGTTCAAGGGGAAATGTGGGCATAATTGCCCTTAATGCCGAGTGTATCCTGCTCAGGACAAATGTATCCATAACGGATGCTGTGCTGCTCCTTTCGTCCTCTTCCACCGAGAGTATGTGACCTCCAGGGAATAGGTCTCCAACTGTACTAATGTCGTACTTGGTGAGTGTGCGTTGAATCAGCTTCTCACCCATAATTGGGACCCAGTGATTGTGAATAAAACTCAAATTTTGTTTGAATAAGGTCATCAGGGAACGAAGACACTGAAAGACAGGGACAGCCTAAGATCCTTTCTAGGTTTGGGCAAATTTATGTACGGTTTGTGCTGTGTTATGCCCAATTAGTGGAACCATTAAGAGCTTTGCTCAGAAAGGGGGTCAAATTATCATTGTCAGAGGACAGGTTTTTTGTAATGTAAAGAAGCTCCTGCTCTACATGCTTAAAAGTAGGTAGTAAATGAATGATTAGGGCAGATGCCAGTTTGACAGGGTTGGAGCTGTACTCAGCCAGTGGTCAGCAGGCAAGGAACAGACAATAGGCTTCTAGGGCCCTTTAGCAATCTGAAAGACACTATATCACCATCGGAAGGTAGGCTTTGCCATGTGTATGGGTGGTGCACAAGTTCAGAATGTATATATGGGGATGCCAATTTGAGTTGTACACTGACCACAAGCCTCTTTAACATCTTAATAAGCAACGGATCAAATAATTTGTCTGCCAGGTTAGTAAAGCTCATTTTAAAACTTCAGTAATACACTTTTGAAGTTAAACATCTTCCTGGGGGAAAAAACTTTAGGGCAGATTGTCGATCTCACATGTCCTTGGATGATGAAAGGGATTATTTGGGTGATGCAGAATGCGAGGTTGCGGTGAAAGATGCAATCAGTCAGTGCAAGAACAGGATTTCAGAGGACAGGTGGGCTGAGGCGGGCTGCAAAGATGAGAATTTATGAAAAGTTATGAAATTCATACTGAACGGGTAGCCAGAGTGTACATTTTTGTCTAGAGAATTGAAGACATTTGCTCAAGTGGCATAGGAGTTGTCAATCGTAGGTGGGGTAAATATGTGTGGTGAATTATTTGTGCCACCATTGAGTTTAAGACAAGAATTGGTGGGAGGTGCACATCAAGGCATATCAAAAACATCCAAGAGATTGGAACAATTCTATTGGTGGCCTTCATTAGAAGCTAATGTGAAGCAATTCTTTATTAAATGCCCTGAATGTCTGATTTCAGATAAGCACTGGACACAAAAGAAACACCTTTGTGTCTAGTACCCTTCCCTGATGCTCCCTGAGACACGGTAGGATGGATTTTTCTGGTCCATATGCTCTACTTTGCAACAAAATTAGATATTTAATACTGTTAATTGATTATCACTCTAAGAGGATATAATTATCATTTGTTGATTCTCCTTCTACAAAAGCAATTATTTCATTTTTGGAAAATGTATTTCATTTGGAGGGAGCCCAAAAAGAAGTCATCACAGACAACGGGACTCGCTTTGTTTCTGATCAAATTTGTGCATTCTTTGAACAACACGTTGTAAGACAGGTGAAAGTTACTTTGTATTCACCATCTTTTAATGGTTTAGTGAAAAGAGCGAACAGAGTTATAAAAGAGGGCATACAGACAACCATTACATCAGGTCAGAATTTCTCTATGTTTTTGAGGGAAATAGCATGGGATTACAATATAGCACCACAGGATAAGCTCCATTTACATTGCTGAGGGGGTGCCAAGCACACACTATCTTATGCCCAAATTGGCTGAAAGGCAAAGGTGAAATGAGAATACGCAAATTAATAACAACAACAGTTCTACCAATTTGGCGCTAAAGCAAATTGAAATTAAGAAATATTTTGATGAGAAACACAACATTCATGATAGAGAACTCAAGGTTGGAGATTGGGCCATGATAAAAAAAACAAGAAAAATCCTAAAGTTGAATCTAAATTTTCTTTACCAAATAGTGTAGAAAAGGTCAACAAATGTGCAATTTGAATTCAAAGTAAAGTTGATGGAACCGCAGACAGCTGGTTAAGTTGTCTCCAGAACAAGCAGACACAATAAAGAAAAGGAAGTCTGTGAATGCTGGTATGGAATAGGCAGATTGGTTACAGCCTAAAGATGTGAGTAAAGATGACATGTGCCAACAAGAACGTGTAGGTTATGTTATGTTATGTTAAAACCTCTTGTATAGCGTGCAGCTGCCCCAACGAAGGGGTGTCCCGGCGCTGAAGGCAGAGACCAAAAAAAGCGAGAACTAGGCTGTTGGAAACAAGTGAGTTTTAATGATTTTGCGGAAAGATGACAGACAGTCTAGCTGCGAATCTGCACAGGAAGGGAACATGTTGAGTTGAGGAAAATTAACACATATAACGTTAAAGTTGTTAAAGTGCCAGTCCGGTACAATGATTAAGTAATGTATTAGTTTACTATTTGATTATTATTACTAGTCGTATTCTTTTTTCCATTTCTTCAGCTTTTGTTTTTGTGCTGTTTGTTTTGTACAAGGGGGAAGGTGTTGTAGGTAGTATTGGATGAGATGTTTAGTAATAGTTGTGGATATTTAAACATGAGCAGGTATGTTGTAACTTCACAAGTTCTTGAGTGGAACTTGCCTGGCTTAAGTTCTGGCAGTGACAGGTATGTCAGTTGCTGCTTGATCTTGGTGGGACAGGACATGTTGGATGTCATGGGCACTTTACCTTGATAATAAAGACTTTCCTCCGCTACTTTGGGGGTTCTCGATCATTTCACCACAAAGAGGAAAGTAGGAGATTTTTATAAAAGAATTGTGAGAATGTATTTCCTCTGTTGAGTTCTATTGATGGTGAGGCAATTTCAGGCGGGAGACAGCCAAAATAAAGCAATTTTTGCTTCAAAAATCAGGAGTCTCCCAACCGAATCAGGTTCATTGGCATGTATGCAGTGGGCAAAGACTGTTCGAGAGCCGGCCTTTAGTTGCTGCACCAGCTTGACCTGGTTTGCTGGCGCAGAATCTACTGGTGTTGCCTTCTTGTCGGCGTGTTTCAAGTCCAGCACTGTCTGAAACCCTTGCGTCCTCGTGCAGCCTGAGGTCGTCCGCCCACTGGCCTCAACGAACAGCATGCAGCCTTGAAAGGAGATATCCAGCCAGGGAGGCAGGAGGGCTCTTTTATCCTTCGTGATTAGATCCATCCACCTGCAGGATCACTGAGAAGCAAACCCAGGCAGCCTCTCTGAACTTGGGTTTGAGTAAGTATCAAGCTGTCAGTTGGCTCCCGTCGAAAGAGCAGAGAAAACATACGAGGGCTCCGCGCACAGCACGGAAAAAAAAGAGTAGAGAGAGAAGAAAGACTCCACACTCAGCCAGACGTTACAGCATACTGCCCTAACTTCATGGCTACAATGCTTGCATTAAAGGAAGGTGTTCCAGGGGACACTGTAAAGGAGGTGTTCATACTGGATTGAGTGATATGGGTAGAGAAACGACACTCCACCGCCTCTCCACACTTCCACCGTAGCCACTCAGCGACCTTCATATGAAGAGTTCAACGTCGAGGCTTAATTTGTGCTGGTGGCAGCCAGCGATGAGCATTGCCACTTCTATTTGGGGACAAGCATTTATTTTCATCCTCAGACTTTGGCCCAGCACAAAAGAGAGGAAGGCAGATAAGGGAGAAAGAAGGAGGAAGTGAAATATATAAACCAGTGACAAGGGGAAAAAGCAACAATGAAAAAAGAACCTGCAAGAGTGAAGTAAAGCTAGAGGAAGTGCATGGTGGTGGAAGAAGGGGGCTGAGGTGGATTCAAGACTAGGCAGACTTGTTCTTCGGGGTGTGATACAAGAATAGCATTTTTATAATATCGTGGGACATAAATATAATGTCTTAAATATTGTTTTACAAAAATATAATTCCATTGGAGTTAATAATGGAGAATCTACAATCAATGGGATATTGCATTTGTAAACAATAATTAGGGACCAATAATTATGTCGGACTATATTTCAACGTACCATATGCTGGCGTACAAACCATATTCAGTAACCTCAGCTTTCACCCGTGCTGGCAGCATCCTTATAAGTAAGACTTTAGCCCCTGCACTTTTTTTTCCAAATAGGAAACTTTTACAACTTTTTAGTTTTTAATTTTTTTTGCATTGGCTATCATTCACTACTCTTCCATCCAATGAAGTTTAATAGTGAGCATAAGTTGGAATTATGCATCAATACCTGAGCCCTCTATACAATGCTGCCACTTTGAGATCTATGTGCTCCTGTCTCGGGCAGTTCCACATCAAGATTCTACAATGACCACAGCCCGTCCAGCTGTGTGGATCCCCGCGTTGATTGCATCGTGCTGTTTGCCAGACAACTGGCATCTACTAAAACTACGCCATCAACCAAGCTGCAGATAGACCACCTGCACAGGTCTGCACTATTTCATCTCCAGAGCTGTGCTACCAAACATTATTATATTTCTGAGTGATTTACAAAAAATGAGGCTGAGGCAAAGAAAAAACGCACCTATCGCAACAAGTTAAATCAATCAAACTTTGTGGTGCTTTTGACCTGGAAGAACATCCCCCTAATCTCCCTAAGGGAGTAAAACACACTACACCACACAAGAAATCTGATTTTAAGAAGACAAGAATAAAGAAATACATTTTTATACAAAATAAATAAAGAACATATAAAAGAAGTTTGTGCATCCCATGTCTTAATAAGATGTTATAATAAGAGATGTATCATATATTTATGTATGTGTGTGCTGATCATTTTTGTTAAATAACATTATTGTATTTCTGTTGAGCACTGCAACCCAGAGCCAGTCTTCAAGCATGTCTTCTGGTAAGTGCTAATGGGTTTTTGGCTAGCTGTGTGCTACAAAAGATCTGTGTATTCAATTTATTGTGGAAACAGATAGAGGAAATATCTCATAAAGAAGGAGGTAGATGCTGCCAAATTTGGCACGGCTGTACTGCAGGACTATGGCTTCCTTTCTGGTTAACTTAATAAGTGGGATTCTCAATAAATTGAGGGAATCACCATAGAGTTTTTGGGTTGGATGGTGTATTTGGCCTGTGAAGCCGAATAAGAGGGCTAAAAACAGTGAAAATATCTGAAGGCCGTCAGATCAAGTGTTTTCAGTTTGACTTCCTCCCATTCTGCACCCTTATGGCACCTGCTGCAACCACCTTATCCATGCAGTCCTTGGTATCCCTTGGGTGTGCACCGTTCGATTCACAGGGGTCGGATCTTTCCAGCAGATATCGCGCCAGGCCAACCCCTGCAATGTCTCCAAGTTATGCATTCTCCCGTGCAGCTGCAATTACCACAGTCTTTGGGCAACCTGCTATACCACCTTAATATTTGTGTCCCACCATCCCCAGACACAGGGAACAAACACCAACTGTGCCGAAGAAATGTCTTGCACCTGCCCTGTGTGTGTATGCTGCAGTTCACAGTCACAGAGTACTCACAGTAACAGAGTACCAGGACAATCCCAGAGTACTCACAACACCAAGAAATGGTGTGACACCCTGGGTTTTGCTCCGAACCTACTTGGTCATGAGCAGAAGTATACTCCCTAATGTCTATTAGTTACCCACTAGATGCTAAATCCCAGGAAAAGGGCAGTTCTAAGAAGTGGACAAGGTAGGCTCACTCACATAATGTGACATGATTCATCATTTGCCACCTCCTCCCACCCTGGTAAGATGATACTACCAGGGTGGACACAACCTCAGGGTGGAGCTAACCTGAGGGAGTTCTTAGAAATTATTTTTTTCTGGATACAATACGAGGATAAACCTGAAAAGTATCCTTTATGACGGTGGTATCCTAGATTTGTTTAAAAATACCAAAAGGGTATTATCAGGAAGCATATGACGGTGTAATGACCTATATGCCTCTCTGATTGGATAATGTTCTCATGCCAAAATGTTTCTGCCTATAATAAGCCTAACGGTCTAAGGCATTCTTCTGTGCAAAGTCTATGCATCCCTACACCACAGGAAAGTCAGTGCGGAATCCCCTAGGGATCTCAATTGAAGTATTCTGGTTATTTAACCTATAAAAGGTAGATAGAATATAGAGATACATTATATAGTTGGTAGCAATTAGAGTCATTGTAGTGCTCATAGTAATATATTTTACACTATAAGAACAAAACCAGTGGCTGTATACTGTCAGCCCCTAGTATCATAACAAACCTTAGCTTGAAACACAAACAATAACACAAGTGAAACAGTGATAAAACATTGATAGACAGTCCATGCATAGGTGGCATAATAATATTCCCAGAGTGTTTTTTTATTTATTATTACCGACTTCTAAAATGCTATTTGCTGCATGGTTTGTTTGGAGTGGGCGTCTCCTGTTGTTACACTCAGATAGGTGTGTATCCCAATTTTCAGGTAGGGAGAGAGATAGGAAAATATATTGGGTACAGAAACATGTCAATTTAGTATTTCTTTTGTCACTTTTACACTATTGCATATCCTCGCAGGACTATATGAGTCTTGATCCTAGATGCTAGACATGCATAGGTAAAATCTTGCATCATAAAAGTAGCGTGCCCACTTTGGTCCTACTGTGCCCCTCGAACAGTTGACTAGTACGGTGTGAATGTTTTTTTAAGGCCAGAAAGTGGGCGTGTGATCGTCGTCATACCTAATGCATTTCACCTGCATAGCGCGTCGATGCGTTGTAAATCCCAATGCTTGAGGCATTCAGAATTTATCCAGCCCGCTATGCGTATCAGTGCTAATGCGTGTTTCTCAATGCTTTCTGCCAATCCCGCTCCTGCTCCCAGCGTGGGAATCCAGGGCGAATTGCGGGATCGACAGGGACGGAGATCAAACTTCTGCCTTTGTTTCTAGGGGTGTGTCTTCATATTAGCTCCCATGTGCTATATGCAAATGCCAACCTATTCTCTTGGTGCTTGTTCTCTGAATCACAAAGGCAGAGCTCATGCTCCTGTCCTGGTTCTAAGCCAGGGAGGTCAACCGATCCAATCTTGGAGGATTCTGGGGATAGTAGTCTTCCACCTGGGAAACTCCCTTATGTGGCCCTACAGTAATGATTTCCCCCTTGATGGTGGAAAGAGTATTCCTCCACAATAGAGGGCTCTTGAGAAGGCATGTAATTGCATTAGAGTTATTATATAACTCTGTTCATTGTCTTGCCCAATGTAAATATGTTAACAATTACTGAGAAACCATAATTACGGTTTGTAAATACATGATGGTTATTTTGTTCAAATATATAAAGCACCCCAATAGAAGTGTAGGCAGGCCCCATTGCAGTACCTGGTGGTTACACAATTTGGTATGTTCCTCTGCTTAACAATCCCCAGGGTATGTCATAGTTCAATCCCAGGGTATGGGAGCAGAGGCGGAACACCCATCGCTGTTCATATTTGAGCAATGCTTTGCTATGTCTGTTTTCCTTTGTTCCAACTTCTCAAGTACGTACCACTCTACACATCAACAGTATGTTGGTGTTCGATGTAATGTCTAGTCAATTTTGTATTGTTTTTTGTGCACCTGATTGTGCTCCTGTGTTCCGTTATGCAGACCCGTATGTTTCTGGAGGTCATCCCTATGTATATTAGTCTGCATGGGCAATTCAGGATGTATATCATATTACTTGTATTGCAATTTGTAAGGTGTTTGAGTGTCAAGTGGGTGGTTAGGCTCAACTCCACAACTCCACATTTTTTTGTAAATTTGGAGACGCCACAACCTCCACATGGTTGTTGGCCTGTCAGAGGGGGAAGGCCCTAGAGTTTTCAAAGGATTTGCTTTTGGGCGTGCATGTACCACAAAATCTCGTACCTTCTGACTCCATTTAAATGAGAACATGGGGGGGGGATTTTTATGTTCCCTGTATTCAAAATATCTCCAGTGTTTTTTATCCAGCTCTCTTACTGAATTAGAGATAGGGGTGAATGTTGTCACACAAATGGGTCTCGGCTCGCATGTCTATTTATATGTGCCTAACAGGGCCTCCCTATTGTTATTCATGGCTCTCTTTTTTGCCCTAGAGATCATACTTTCAGGGTAGTTCCTCTCTCATAGTTTTTCACTGAGTATTGGAGCATGTACTTTGTATTTGGCAGTCCCTGTACAGTTATGTCCGAGCCTAAGAAAATGTCCTATGGGTAGGCCTTCGCTCAGTGTTCAAGGATGAGCGCTCTCAAATTGTAGGAAGCTATTCCTGTCAGTCGGTTTACAGTAGACCTCAGTTTTAGGAATGGCATCCTCATGATATATATGCAGGTTCAGGAAGGGCATCTCAATATCGCTCATGTTCATAGTGAATCTTACAGGGCTGTTTATCAATTTCAAGAATTCGATAGCTTCTTCTCTGGTACCTCTCCAGATCACCAGAAAATCATCAATATATCTTTTCCACAACCTCATTTGCCTATGATAGGGATTCACCTCTCCAAAGTCTTTGTCAGTCTCAAAGTTGTGGACATATAGACATGCCAGGCTGGGGCACAGGTACTCCCCATGGTCTTCAGAAAGAAAACTCCCTCATATTCAAAGACGTTCTTTGTGAGTACCATATGGGCGCAGTCAAGGATAAACTCCACAGGTGTCATTTTCCTGATCTGTTTGGGAGTAAGTAGTTTTTATATTACTTCTAGTGTGGGCTCCTGTGGGATATTCATGTATTATGAATCCACATCTTGGATTAGTAGTATTTCTTTCTTAGGATCAAAAGTAATTTCCTTGAGTTTGCTGAGGATGTCTTTAGTGTCTTTCAAAAAGGACAGCATCTTTGCCTTTAGGGATTTTAGAGAAAAATCACAGAACTGTGATATTGGTTCCAGTGCTGATCCTATACCCAATACGATCGGACACCCTGGTGGGGGATTGTTATTCTTATGCACCTTGGGCAGGATGTAGAAATAGGGCATCGTAAGCTCCTTTTCCACGAGGAAGGCAGGCTCCTTTTCAGTCACCCACCCATTCTCCAACCCTCCCTTAACTAGGAAGGGCATTTTTTCAACAATGTCTTACATGGGATTCTTACTCAATTTTTTGGTGTTTTGTTCTATCAATCTCTGACATTCTGTTCAGCATATTGCTTTTGGCACGATGACTATTCTGCCACCTCTATCCGCAGGTTTTATTATCACTGTATTGTCATTTTTAAGTTCTTGTTGGGCTTCCTTCTCTGCCCTGCTCAGATATTGGAAATTATGTTGTTTCACATTTCTCAGTGATTCGAGGCCAGTGTTAATAGCCTGTTCAAACGCTGCTATTTCAGGTGGTAATTGCTGTGTAGTGGGTGTAAATTTTGATTGGTTATGGAGACTGGTGTTCTTTTCTTCTCTGCTATTGTCACCTACAGTCATTCTAGTCGAGAAAAAGACCTGCAACCTGATTTTCAAAAAAATTTAGCCATCTCAAGCTTGAGCTGGAAGAAATCGTCCTTTGGTGACTTTATTCAGTACTTGTCCTTTGCATTTTGGTAGTCAGATTTATGATATTGTCCCTTAACTTTTGGGTGTGCCTGGCTGGGGTTCTTGTTAGTCTCTGGTATGTTTCCGGTTCCCTCCAGATGACCCTGTGGTCTTTGCTATTCCATCTCCCCGGCCTCGACCTCTCTCTAACAAAGACTGGGGGTAGAGTGGTAGCCAAGGAAATCCCTGTTGTGGTGGATATTGTGGAAACCCATATGGTGGCCACCCCCAATCACAGGGTACTCACAGTCTCAGGGTACCTGGACAGTCATAGAGTAATCACAGTCACAGATTTGTCATGGTGAATCTAATGATAGTAAACAACATAAGGCTGCTCCACTGTAAGCTACCACAGCAGCTAAACGTAATCTCAACAATTCCCCCATGTTGACCCATGGGAAGAGCAAACCTCCTATGTAGGGAAAACCCACATGGGGATTATTCACTACCTAGGCAGGGAACATACATGTGTACATGCCCTGCATTACACCTACCACTTGCACCACCCCTCAGGGCTTACCCTAGGGGGGCCAATTTAGTAGTGAATGGTCACTCAGCATTGATTAATGGTTTAGAAATTCCAACCTGAAAATAAGTGCAACTGTGCACACACAGGCATGCAATGGGCAGGCTTGAGACATGTTTGAAAGGATATTCTTGCATGTGGCATATTCAGTGCTGTGCCCCACCATTAACCAGTGCGAAACTGGCTATGTGATATACCTCTTTACAGGGTACTCACAGATACAGCATCTAAACCAATCATGTAAGCACCACTTCCCTTTCACACTGCATTACTGTGGGAAAGTGCCCAGAGTCCTCAGGCAACGAAAACAGAATCAGCAAAAAACAGGAGGAAAAAAGCAAACAGTTTTAGAGAAATCCCCTTAGAAGGGCCATTTTCAACACTGTTGTATTAATTTTGTTATGCTTTAGTGCGGAAGACTGCTTCAGGTCCTAAACAGCAACTTAAAATGCTCGGTTCTTCTGTTTATTTTGTATCGTGCTCTATTTTATCTGCACTGTTAATCACTTCATGGATTAAAGATGTTTTCCTTTTCGAAGAAATTCCTCCCACTGAACATTGACTTACAATATGTGTGAGCATACAGGTGTGTTGTTGAATCTGAGATCAACTTTATCACCATCTGGTCTGAGTAAGACTAGACTGCTCGGACAAAGCTACCAGTGGAGAGTTAAAAAAGTGGAGGTTGCCTTGTTAAAGTTTGCCACAGCTGTGTGCAGAACTCTGGAGCAGTGAAGAGAAATGGCAGTACCAAAACTGACATTTCCCACCACACCCGAGTACCCCACACATGGAGAGACAATGACTATTGCTTGCTGTAAAGGATGACTCTTGAGGTCTGGAAGAGGGTGACTGACACAACTGAGCTTGCCTGGAATGTGGATAGAAGAAGAGGACCACTGAGTCCTTGTGAAGGATGGTGGTGACTGACTGTCAATCCTGTGTAGGAACTGGTTCCGGAGGTGCCAGGGACTGCAGGAATTACTTTGCCCCATTTGTTCCAAATGGAGGCTTCACCTCTGTCCTGGGGCCACCTTACTATAGGATACAAAACTGAGCACCAAGTACACCCCTTTCATCACTGATCCACACATAGCTGGGCAGGATGGTCCAACGCTTACTCAGGGAGGAGATATCAGTTAGAAACCTAGCTGAGACATATAATAACACTCAATTGTGCACCTATTTTTTAAGGGCTTTGACAGCAGGGTTTTTGTGAAACACCTCAAACGAATGTGTGTGACGTGCGATTAAGTGTATGTTTCTCAAGCGCTATTTAAATCTCCCACCATCTCATTTTAATGCAGATGTATTAACCTCCATGGCAATGTAAAGCACTCTCATACCTGCCGATCCAGGTGACCTATATAAATGATTACAGATAAATAAACAAATAAATAAATACTTAGGGCCCTATTTAGAGTTTGGCGGACAAGATACTCTGCCAAAACGGGATGGCTATCCTAGCCACTGTATTACAAGTGCCATAGACTATAATGCACTTGTTTTTTGACTGATGGGGCATCCGCCATAGTAGTGATGGTATATTCCATCCACAGAACTCTAAATAAGGTCCTTATCGGTTTTTTTCCTGGAACGCTGCTCACAAACATCCACATAAAGGCTCCCATAATGTGGGGCTTTAAATCCACAAATCTCTTCAACCACTGGACAATGTTGAATCTGGTTGGTGGGGGTTTGAAAGATTACAACTTCAGTGCCGACCCCACTGAACACTCCCATGCAGGGAAAGCTCATGGTCCTGCTAGCAGCAACTAAGGGTACACATTGACTGTTTTAGGATAAGAGAGGGTAACTGCATGTCCTTGCAGAGCTGGTAGTTCTTCGCACTGCCTGCACGGCTGTGATCTCTACAGTTAGATAGGTACACTTCCAACACCCATCTCTTTTGACAAGACACATGCCATATTTATAGGATGTATTTTAAAGGAACAAGGGTCCCTTACTGTGAGATATCATGCAACATGCTGCAGAGAGATATAATATAATCTATGTCAATTGTCCAAATGGAGTGACAAATGCATTTATTAAAACTTATAGTGCATAAAACAGTGGGAAACAACAGAAAGATGTCACCAAAACGTTTTAAGACTCTGATATATACATGTGACTGCAATGAAGGCAAGAACATCTTGTCACATAGGGCAGAAATTACCAATGCTCACATATTTATAAAACAATGTTAGGAGTCAGGGTACTGTTTGTCAATGACGTTTCGATCCCTCCATATAGTGTTGGGACCATCATCAGGACATACAAATTACGCCTGAGACTAAAATGCCTGCTAGAATGATAGGAGAGAAGTAGGAGAGAAAGGAAAGGGGGTGGAGTCAGGGAATGAATGGGGAAATAGTTAAAATCAAAAGATTCTGTAAGTGATTAAAAAATACAGAAAGTCTTCCCAATCAATCCAGTCATATACTTGGCGAAGTGTCAACCATATGTGCCACACGCGTTGTGGAACATAAAAGCAAGGGTTATGCTATGGGGCGTGATGTGATAATGCGTGATCCACTATTGAAATAAGTAAATTTGATAAATCAAGGTATAAGTACATAAGAAAGTGGTGACTAACCGAGAAGAACCAACCCAAATGGGTAGTTGAATATCAAGCGAGAATCAGAGCTCTGGCAGTCATGACGCGGCACAGAAAAAATGTAAACTGGGAATGAGTGCCACATTAGACAATTGCCAGATATGTCAGTGAATGAGGCAATCAACCGCCAAATAAGGTCCAATCTGAATAGGACGTAAGTAGTGAGTGTGATAGGAACCGGATAATAGAGCCTGAGGCTAGGCAAGATAACCCACCAATCTGAAACAAGAACGGAATAAACATTGTAACGAGCAGTGTCAGCCCAGGGGAATAGTGGAGCTGCGGGGCTAATTTAGAGGTAAGTCCCCCAGCCCAAGAACACAGAAAACATTCTCCTCTATACTCCTGTGTAGAGCCTGGAACGGTCAGTGAGAATCCTTGGAGCACTGACCTGGGGTTTCTGTTCAGTTTTTATCTTAGTTTTGCATACATACATGAAAATTCCAGAGACCCATCTCGCCATCTGGGTTTAGGCAGTTCCTTCTTTTTTGTTTGATATATTCGACTCATCAGACTTAAATCCCTGTCATTCAAATTTGCCAGTAGGATCTGTGGAGCTGAGTGTGACATGACATGGGTATGTTAAACTTAGGCACTAGCGAGAGAGGGTGAAGAGAAGGGCCCTCTCACTGAGTTACTACACTAAAAAATATGCAATACATACAGTGGGGGACGTATGAAGTAGGAAGATGCAGGGCCCACCTTTGGACTTCGAGGGAGGCCCTCCTAACCTCCATTCACTGCAGCAGACCTCGCTTCAAATGGAGGCTTAAGATTTCTACCAATTGTCAGATAGACTCGCCCCCAACCTCCATTTTGTCACATGCCCACATAAAATCAAAAATTGAGTCTTTTCTCCTTGGGGGGCCATCAGTGAAATGCATGATTGTTGTATTCACTACATGCTCTTTGAGGCAAAAAATGAAAAAACATATAGAGTCATATCAGAGGATAATGCTTAGCCATTAATAGGACGAGTATAGAGCCCTATCAGAGGGTGACCGCTAAGCCCTTAATTGGGTAAATATAGAGCCCTATCAGAGGATGACCACTTAGCTATTACTTAGCCTTTAATCAAATGCATATAGAGCTATGTCGGTGGATAACCACTGAGCGTTTAATAGTATGAATATAGAGCCCTATTAGCCATTATAGGATGAATATACAGCCCCATCAAAGGATGACCACTTAGTCCTTAATTGGTGAATATAGAGCCCTATCAAAGGATAACCACTCAGCCTTTAATATTATTGATACAGAGCTCTGTCAGTGGATACCCGCTTAGGCTTTAATAGTATGAATATAGAGCCCTATTAGCTATTAATAGGATAAATTCAGAGCCCTACCAGAGGATGATCACTTAGTCAGCAATAGGCTGACTATACAGCCCTATCAAAGGATGACCGCTTAGTCCTTAATTGGTGAATATACAGCCCTATCAAAGGATGACCGCTTAGTCCTTAATTGGTGAATATACAGCCCTATCAAAGGATGACCGCTTAGTCCTTAATTGGTAAATATACAGCCCTATCAAAGGATGACCGCTTAGTTCTTAATTGGTGAATATAGTAAGGGTGGGCGTAGTTCGCGAAGTAGCACTTCGCGAAGCTAGGCAAAGTGAAGTTCGCACTACGCGAGCTACGCGTAGCACTTCGCGAACTGCGTAGTAACATGTTCGCACTGTGCAAGATGTTGTTTTCAATGATTGCACAGTGCGGACAAGCAACCGGCACTGTGCAATCATTGAAAATGGCATCTTGCACAGTGCGAGCTGTAGTTTTCTGCTGCTCGAGTAGATTTTTACTCGAGCGGCAGCTTTCTCAACGCGAACTGGTAGTTTCTCATCGCGAGCGGTCGCGAGCATACGCGACCCCTCGCAATGAGAAACCTGACCTCCTCGCGTTGGGAATCTCGCCGGGAGATTTATTTTCCATGCTCGCGATCGCCAACTTGATGTTGCTGATCGCGAAGAAGGAAAAAGTCTCGCCAGGATGTCATTTTGCTTGCTCGCGGTCGCCAACTTGACGTTGAGGACCGCGAGCAAGCAAAAAATGACCGCAGCACTACGCAACACTACGCTACACGTGTTCGCACTGTGCTACGTGCAGTTCGCGTAGTGAGAAGTAGCGCGAACTTCGCAAACTATGTGAGCGTAGCGTAGTGCTTCGCCCAGGCTTAGAATATAGAGCCCTATCAAAGGATAACCACTCAGCCTTTAATATTATTGATATAGAGCTCTGTCAGAGGATACCCGCTTAGGCTTTAATAGTATGAATATAGAGCCCTATTAGCTATTAATAGGATAAATTCAGAGCCCTACCAGAGGATGATCACTTAGTCAGCAATAGGCTGACTATACAGCCCTATCAAAGGATGACCGCTTAGTCCTTAATTGGTGAATATACAGCCCTATCAAAGGATGACCGCTTAGTCCTTAATTGGTGAATATACAGCCCTATCAAAGGATGACCGCTTAGTCCTTAATTGGTAAATATACAGCCCTGTCAAAGGATGACCGCTTAGTTCTTAATTGGTGAATATAGAGCCCTATCAAAGGATAACCACTCAGCCTTTAATATTATTGATATAGAGCTCTGTCAGAGGATACCCGCTTAGGCTTTAATAGTATGAATATAGAGCCCTATTGGCTATTAATAGGATACATTCAGAGCCCTACCAGAGGATGATCACTTAGTCAGCAATAGGCTGACTATACAGCCCTATCAAAGGATGACCGCTTAGTCCTTAATTGGTGAATATACAGCCCTATCAAAGGATGACCGCTTAGTCCTTAATTGGTGAATATACAGCCCTATCAAAGGATGACCGCTTAGTCCTTAATTGGTAAATATACAGCCCTATCAAAGGATGACCGCTTAGCCCTTAATTGGGTGAATATACAGCCCTATCAAAAGATGACCGCTTAGCCCTTAATTGGTGAATATACAGCCCTATCAAAGGATGACCGCTTAGCCCTTAATTGGTGAATATACAGCCCTATCAAAGGATGACCTGTTAGTCCTGAATTGGTGAATATGGAACCCTATCAAAGGATGACTGCTTAGTCCTGAATTGATGAATAGGCAGCCCTATCAAAGGATGACCGCTTAGTCCTGAATTGGTGAATATGCAGCCCTATCAAAGGATGACCGATTATTCCTTAATTGGGTGAATAAAGACTATAGGATAATCACTTAGCCTTTAATAGGTTGATTATAGGGCCCTTTATATAGAGTATAACAATTAGCCATTGTCAGAGGATACCCGCTTAGCTTTTAATAGAATGAATTCAGAGCCCTAGCAGAGAATGATCACGTAGCCATCAATGGGATGAATGTAGAGCCAGATCAAAGGAAAACACTTAGCCAATAATAGGCTGAAAGTAGAACCTTATCAGAGAATAACAATTAGCCATTATTAGGACCAGTATAGCGGTCTATGAGAGGATGTCCACTTAGCCTTTAATAGGATGAACATAGAGCCCTATCAGAGGCTGACCACTTAGCCATTAATAGGATGAATTTACAGCGCTTTATTGGGTGAATGTAGAGCCTCGGTGTGGATGGCCACTCGGACCTCATATGAATGAATATAGAAGCCTGAAGGAGGCTGACCCCGAAGCCCTGACAACGTCTGCTAAGCTCTAGTGGTCGGTCACTGGCAGATGAGTCATTCTGAGCCCTCGTGGGGAATTGTTACTGAGCCCCGGTGGAAGATGGTTCCCGGATCCGTGTGGGGGACCGGAGAAAGCGAAAGCTAAGCCGTCACTGCGGGTGGGAGCGGGATGACTAGTGACCCCCTGCAGAGGAGCGTACGTGGAGCCGACGCTCATCATCTGCACTGAGTGCTGATCCTCCTTAGC
Source organism: Triturus cristatus (assembly GCF_964204655.1). NCBI lineage: Eukaryota > Metazoa > Chordata > Amphibia > Caudata > Salamandridae > Triturus > Triturus cristatus. The sequence continues at coordinate 1,134,791,749 of NC_140590.1, forward strand.
ACTGACCGGCGCCGGCACTTCACACTTCCGTGTCAGATCCCCAAACCGGAAAATGGTGGAAAACGAAGAAACAGCAAGACAGGAGGCAGGAGCGAAGGCCGACTGAAGGACTAGCCAAGGTCACCGTGCCGCCAGCCGCGAGGGAGGCGGCGGGTGCCGCGCACCACAACGGCAGCATAAAACTGCGGGTCTCGTTATCCTTCGAGGTGGGGGCGAGGGGCACAGCTTTGTCGCATTGAGGGTATAATAGAGGCCATTTATCTGCGTTCGCTCCACCTTTCATATCTGTTTCATGGCTGTATGGAGAGCACACATCAGAGGAACAAAAAATGTAATCACAAGAATCCGTTTTTTTTCTCGTGCCCGTAACTAGGGAAAGGAAGGCGGGCGGGGGCCAGAGAGGAACAATGGAAGTCCGGAGGGAACAAATATTTCCCTATTCACAGCCAAAAGTGTTAGGAATTGAATAGAAGTGAGCGGCTATTAACGAGGACAGCGCGTGCTGAGGGGAGGGAGGGGCTAGATTTGGGGCTGATGACGCAACGTACAGTCTGAAGAAATGCAGAGCGGGGGTGTGCAAGAGGAGAGTTGAGAGCGGGACTGACAGCCAAAGTAACACGGGCAGGCCAGAAGGATAGGAGGGGAGCAGTAGCGCCGCCGGTGGGCCCTAGGCACTAATACAAGGAAGGAAACGGGGCCCTGGCTGCCGTTTGCATAACAAACTACAACAATAATCAGGGTTCGGTGCCCCCCTTAGGTTACCGGGCCCCGGTGCCACTGCACCTGCTGCACCATTGGAAGCTAGGCTGGTGAGGGGAGGGGAGGCGTGATTAACAGTCGGTACTGAAGTACAGAAGTGAGAAGAAAGAAAGGATCCTCTGGACAAAGCTACGTCAGTCTGAGTGCTTGACCAACTGCTGCACTTAAGACCTACCTAAAACCTCACCCTTGTCACTCACTCATACTGGAGACGATTGGACCATATATAATCAACAGGTGAGTAAAAAAACACAATAAAAGGATCTAATTACCAAAATATACCAAATGAAATTTATTCACAAAATCTCAAATAAAGAAAACAATACAATCCTTGACATTATATCTAACAATAATCACATAAACAATACATAAAACACCAAATAGATATCTTCCTGCTCCTTCTATCGGATAAGCCTGATATCCTTTTTTATCCCCGAGACATGGTTAAACCTTGACTCTACCCCCGACATTCTGGCTGCTCTTCCCGAGGATTATTACATCTTACATGTCAATCGGTCCCCAGGAAAAGCGGGTGGTGGAGTAGCTGCCATCATCCACAAAGACCATACGTTCACTTCTATGACCCCTCTTAATCTCCCCGCCGCGGATAACATGATTATCAAACTTGACTCCAGTGCAGGGCCACTAATCTGTGTCTTGATATACAGACCAACCTCCACAGCACATGCCATCATTCCCCCTCTCACTGAGTGAGCAGATGGCCAACCTGGTCATGGACTATGCTAATATTCTTCTATTAGGCGACCTTAACTACTGGTGCAACGATGAATCCGGTGGACCCCATGCCACCGATCTGATGGAACTCCTCTCTAACCTTAACCTCATCCATCATATCACCTCAGCCACACACATTAAAGGTCACACTCTAGACCAGGTGTGGACAACCCATCTCACGGTCTCCACCCCCTCAATATCTCCGTGTATCTGGTCTGATCACCACTTAATTAAATTCACCTTCTCCATTCCCATCTGTAACAAGCCCCCTGCCATTGAGGGAGGCATGATTAGGAAATGGAATTCTGTTAACAAACAGGATTTTTTAGACAGCTTAGCTAGCTCCACCCCCGTAGTCGACCCAGATGTGGACATCGCTGAAGCTAACATCTCTGCCTGGCTACTGGTAGCCAGCAATAAACACGTCCCACTCAAAAAACTCAAATTCGCTCGCCGCTCTGAAGCCCAGAAATGGTTTTCACCTGAGCTCAGGGCCCAAAAACTAGACCTCCGCCAAAAAGAGAGGAAACGGAGACTAACGTACACCCCGGAAGGAAAACGTTTTTACACTACCGCCCGCAAAAACTATAAAAATGCCATTCTCTCAGCCAAAGCCGCCTACTTCTCGGCAAAAATCACTGAGTCGAATAATAAATCCAAGGACATTTTCACCATAGTGAACAAATTATCCAACGCTGAGAGAATCCTTCCCAAGCCCATGGCCACACAAGACCTGTGTGACTCCTTGAACAACTACTTCCTGGAAAAAATTGTTAATATCAAAGGCAGTATCTCTACCTCCTGCTCCAAGGAGGACCCCCCGGTCACTATATTCAACTCTCGCACCCTTGACCATTTCCCACTCATAGATGCTCAGTCCTTGCAGGCTCTACTGGCAAGGGTGAAATCTGGCTCACCTAGGGACTGCTGTCCCCCGCACATTCTGAAGGACGCATTTTCGGCCCTTTCTCCCCCTATCCTGACCTTCCTAAACAAATCCTTATCCCAGGGCAGGGTATCCAAAGCTTTCAAGGATGCTGTCGTAGTCCCCCTCCTAAAAAAACCAGGGGCTGACCCCCAAAATCTCTCCAACTACAGGCCCATCTCTCTGCTTCCTTATCTGGCAAAGGTCTTTGAAGTTCATGTAGCAACGTGTCTATCTAACTTCGTTGAGCAGTCTGACTACTTAGACCCCCATCAAGCAGGGTTTCGCCCTGCTCACTCCACTGAGACAGTAATCCTTTCAGTACTGGATGCCCTACGTAAAAATGCTTATAAAAGAATCCCCCAGGCCCTGGTCCTTCTAGACCTCTCGGCCGCGTTTGACACGGTCGACCATGCCATATTATTGGACAGTGTCAAATAGGCCGGCATCTGCGACTCAGCTCACAGTTGGATCAGGTCCTTCCTCAGCAACCGCACCCAAGCAGTACGTTTAGCCCCTTTCACTGCACCTAAGCTTCCCATAACATGTGGGGTCCCTCAAGGCTCCTCGCTATCCCTTTTACTTTTTAACTTATATCTGATAACCCTGATTCAGTCCTTGAAGAAACGTAATAGCATCACCTTTAACTATGCGGATGATCTCCAGTTGATCTTCACAATAGACAACTCCCCGGAATCAATTCGGGATTTCCAGGGTACCATGCTTCACATTCAGCAGTGGATGGACCACAACCATCTGAAGTTAAACCCTGGTAAGACCGAGCTCGTTTTGAATGGGCACAGCCAAAATCTTTGGGGCCCTCACTATTGGCCTACAGAACTTGGCGCTCCTCCCACCCCATCCTCCTCGGTCAAAAGTCTAGAGGTTATCATCAATAATGATCTATCTCTAAAGACCCAGGTAGGCACAGTTGTGTCCTCCTGCTTCTTCCAGCTCCGCAGGATCAGGAAGATCAGGTGCATGTTCACCCACTCGGCCCTGATCCAGGTCGTGATAGCACTGGTACTGCCACGCCTGGACTATGCCAACTCAATATACCTTGGCATCCCGCTGTTCCTCAATAATCGCCTCCAATTGGTCCAGAACCAGGCGGCCAGATTGATCCATCAGCAACTGCAATGGCAATCTGCCAGGCCTCTGCTAAAAAACCGCCACTGGCTCCCCATCCCCCAACGCACTGCGTTTAAGACGGCCTGCATCACCTTCAAGTCCCTTCATGGCCGCAGCCCTAAATTCATCAATTGCCTTCTTCCGAGGTACATCCCCTCCCGCAACCTCCGCTCTGCCAACCTTCAACTCCTAGCTGTGCCGTCTTTTAAGCTTCACCGTCAGGGCGGACGCAGGTTTGCGACTCTGGCTCCCAGATTATGGAATTCCCTTCCGTTAGAAATCCGCTCCTGCAATAACCTCCCAAGCTTCAGGAAAATGCTTAAAACATGGCTATTCACTCAGGCCAATAACTAACGCCTCCCTGGTCCCAGCACACGCTAGAGCTAGCGCCATGAAACCTTCTGGTGTACGCGCGCTCTATAAGAAATTATTGACATAACATAACATAATTACAGTAGACTAACAAAAATCATAAACAATAAATACTAAAAGAAAGAGAGTGTAAGACAGACAAACAAAATATGTCTTTAGAATTTACATATCCGTAGTATGACACTGCTTCTGGCGTGGAACTTGGTGTTTTTAAAATTTTCAACTCGTTCTACCGCCTGTGTTCACGGATTATGTGGTTAAAAAGGTGTCGACGCGTTTCGATGGGTGTAAAATATTTCCATCTTTATCAAGACAAAATGATGGACTCTCTTACGTTGATTAAATATATATTAATGGTTCCGTCCAAAATTGCAATTATTAATTCTTAAACGGAGACCGCCATGCCTCAAGTGTAATCTGCAAATTATTAACAGAACCTTGGTATGTTTGGTCGGAAATTTCCGACCAAACACACGCGGGTGCGTGCATCTACTCAAATCGATCCCAATTTACAAGGGAGTACTCTAAGGGTAAGGATATTGGATTAACTGTTTCTAAGCAACCATGCCAAGGTTCTGTTAATAATTTGCAGATTACACTTGAGGCATGGCGGTCTCCGTTTAAGAATTAATAGTTGCACTTTTGGACGGAACCATTAATATATATATTTGAGCCCCATGAATCAGACGAAAGGCAATTACTTCCAAAAACTGATTAAGAAACAAAGTGAGACCATCATCCAATTGACATAGAGGCCCTATGTTGGAAATGTGTGAAAAAGTTTTTTCCGGACTTGGAGTCTAAACATAGAGGTTTTTATTGGTTATGTTAAAAAGCTTTTTAATCAACTCAAGAGAGTCCATCATTTTGTCTTGATAAAGATGGAAATATTTTAAACCCATCGAAACGCGTCGACGCCTTTTTAACCACATAATCTGTGAACACAGGCGGTATAATGAGTTGAAAATTATAAAAACACCAAGTTCCACACCAGAAGTAGTGTCATACCGCGGATATGTAAATTCTAAAGACATATTTTGTTTGTCTGTCTTACACTCTCTTTCTTTTAGTATTTATTGTTTATGTTTTTTGTTAGTCTACTGTAATTATGTATTGTTTATGTGATTATTGTTAGATATGTCAAGGATTGTATTGTTTTCTTTATTTGAGATTTCGTGAATACATTTAATATGGTATATTTTGGTATTTAGATCATTTTATTGTGTTTTTTTATTCACCTGTTGATTATATATGGTCCAATCGTCTCCAGTATGAGTGAGTGAGTGACAAGGGTGAGGTTTTAGGTAGGTCTTAAGTGCAGCAGTTGGTCAAGCACTCAGACTGACATAGCTTTGTCCAGAGGATCCTTTCTTTCTTCTCACTGAATAGTGCCCTACTCCTTTGGTTCTGAAGGGGCCCCTCTTCTTTCTTGCTAACTGAAGTACAGAAGTACAGTAGAGCGCGTGGGGGCGGGTCCTCATACCACAGTCTATGTGGAAGATATGCAGGAGTGAGTCAAAACGCTGAATGTACAGTGAGGTTAAAAGCACAGGAGATTATAGGAGAGTGAGAGCATTGATGGCGCGACGAACACTGTACGGGGCGAGTGCACTCATCTGAGTGGAGGAAGGGATGGTGCAATGCAGGGAATAAGACCAGGGACTGATTACGAAATGCACAGTCTGTTTAGAAGCACAGGGAAGAGTGCACGGGACCAAGGGTGGGGCTGATGATGACGGAATGTGCAGCATTACAAAGGTACAGGAGAGTGCAGGGAGGGACGGAGGAGTACATAATCTGTACAAAAGCAAAGGAAAGTGCTGGAGGGTGAGTGCAGGGATGGAGTAATACATAATCTGTACAAAAACAAAGGACAGTGCAGGAGGGTGAGTGCAGGGACTAGTGAATGAACGCATCATCTGTACAGGAGTGAAGTACAGGACAATACAAGTGGGTGAGTCCAGGGGCCGATGGTGTAATGCATAATCTGTAGAGAAGCACAGGATAGTGCAGGAGGGTGAGTGCAGGAAGTGATGGAGGAATACATAATCTGTACAAAAGTAAAGGATAGTGCAGAAGGGAGAGTGCAGGGACTATTGAATTAATGCATAGTCCGTTCAGAAGGACAGGACAATGCAGATGGACGAGTCCAGGGGCCGATGGAGCAATGTATAATCTGTAGAGAAGTGCAGGATACTGCAAAAGGGAATGTGCAGGGAGTTATGGAGTAATGCATAAATGGTACAGAAGCACAGGACAGTGCAGAAGGGAGAGTGCAGTGGTGGAAGTTTCCATGCACAGTATGTCTAAGAGAATAGGAGGTCGTGCAGGAGGGCCAGTACAGTGAAGACGGTGGAGTGCACAGTGTGAGCATAAGTAGAGAAGAATGCAGGAGGGTGAGGGGAGGGAGTGGCGCGCGGTGTGCAGAGGAGTGCACAGTAAGTGCAGGGGTGAGAATAGGGACAGATGGCGGAAGTGAGTGCCCTAGGAGTGTGCACGGACTGAGATGAATGGAAAGGAACTCATTTAGTCTATCGTGCTACAGTGGGTGGTGAACATTGCGGAGCTAACACTTTTCCTGTGGTGACCTCCACTGGACGTTGCACTTTTCACTAATAACAGTATTATTTCATTTTACCACACATTAACGCTGCTTGAGCAAAACAAAGTCACCTCACTAGCGCCGGACTAATTCTTGACAAGAGCAATCAAAAAACTTTTCAAGAGGTCTGCTACTGCACGAACCATGCTCGGTGCTTGTTTAGTTATAACTTTTAATCAGTTTGCGCTGGAAACAATTTTGGTGACATCTGTAAATAAGAAAGCAAGTGGTGGATTATGTGGCATATTCGTGTGTACATCAGAGAGTGTTGCATGAGAGCTCTAACCAGAGGTGCAACTAGAGCCAAATTTCGGGGGTGGGGGGGCTAATAAAAATTTCAGAAGGAGTGCTAATTCTTCCAGCAATAGGCAGAGTGGAGATGCAGGGGCTCTATGAAGGGGTGAAAAAACAACAAAGCCTTGTTAACAAGTAAATGGTCTTTTAAAGACCTGTGAAGTACTCAGAAACTGTCTGTGAGTGTGCCCGGGAAGCTATCTCAGCCCGGGCTGACACACATGCGACGGGGGGAGGGAGCTGAAGCCCATTGAGCCATATGGGCGTTGCACGCCTGGCTCTAACCATAGACATTGAATAGCGTACCAAGGAGATATTCTCCTTCTTCCTCCTATGGACTTTGTCACTTTCCCATGTCTACTGCCTCTATAGGCACAGTGAGTGACCCTAAGGGCAGAATAAAGCAATATAATAATAGGTTAAGATAATAGGCACATTGAAGGGGAGGGGGACAAAGTATTCCCACATTTGAGAAGCTTATCATCTGGATCCCCTATCTGGATGTAGGTCGAGCCACATGCCAGGGGGTCTGTTTCAATCAGATGGTTTCTCTGAGCGAAAGAGCCTTGCGATAAAGCCCCTGCTCCAGCGATATATCCCCTCCATACAATGTATATGCAGACACACACACGCACTATCAAGGAAGCTCTCTCCTTGACCCTTTAAGCCTATGATTCTGTGCCCATTAGGCCAAGGCGCTGCATGTTCTTGTAAATAGGGTATGAGCACAGTGTAGGACAACCGAAGTACCAAAGCAGAGGTGTTTCCAGAATACAATATGTCTCCTTCTATATTTTGATGAACAATGCAGTCAGAGGAAATAGGATGTACCCACAAAAAAAGATTCTTCACAAGTAAAAATCTTCTCCCTTAGGTGCGGTGTACCCCTGGAATATCGATTCAACAATATCGATGGGACACTAGGTCGAGGACAGAATATCGAAAATAAAATACTGACAGTTAAATAAGTCTAGATTTTCTATACTCAACTCCATATATATGTACCGACGTGGTGAGGTGAGTAAATAGCTTTACAAGTGTAAAATCTGGTTGTTTGCCATTACAAACCATGAGATTTACTAAGCTTTTGCGCCGTGTTTGCGCCAGAAAAGTGACGCACAATGACGCAAAATCTTTTTTTTGTTATTGACTTTCCAGCGCTAAACTTATTTAGCGCTGGAAATAACGTAAAAGTAATGCGAAGCAGTGCATTACTCTGCTTCGCGTCACTTTACGCCATGGGGCGTAACAAGGGTGGTGCATGGGCATTCCCATGCAACAACCCAAGGTTTCTCACGCTAAATCCAATTTACTAAAAACAGTAGATGGGGTTTAGCGTGAGAAAACTGCACCCTTTTCAACTAGGCGCAATGAAAGAGAAATGCTTTCCTTTCTCCTTCCTTTTCTGGCTTTGCATGCATGCTGCTCTGTACAGCACGCATAGAAAGTGGGAAAAGCTTTCCCTTGTGTCTGATATATTATTATGTACAGGAAGGGCACCCTTTCTGTACAAAACCTATGCTAGACTCAAGCACACACCCTAGCGCTGCAGCGCTAAGGTGTGTGCAGCTGTAATCAGTGCCGGCGCAAGGGAAAGGGGAGGAGAGTTCCATATCTTTGGAGATATGCCGCTCTCCTGCTCCCTCCCTTTAGCGCATTGCAGCGCAGCCTCACGGGGAGCTGCGCAGCGTGACTTTTTGGTAAATCTCCCCCTGAGTTTATAACCTAAAATGGCTGTGTGAACTGGACCCTCAAGTCTGACCATTATTGCACCTTGGGAGTGCCAATGTCCTTGTGGTTTACTTATTGCCCACAGAGAAGAGGTAACATGAAAAAGATAGGAAGGCAGTACCAGCTCTCTCTAAGGTTTGGGATAGGTGGGCTGGGCGACGGAGGGCTCTCCGGTGGGGCTTCAAACCAAACCAGGTCTTTTTTTAAAACCTAGAACGACACATATTGAGTGGAAAAGTGAGGGCTTGGGCCCAGCTCTCCTGCTGCCTGTTAGACGCGCCATTTTCACCACTAGGCCGCATCCGTCAGTGACTGCCAGGGAGACAGCCTCTCTGTGGGTAGGAATTAAGTTTTACAGACCTGCTGGGCCCATAAATGTCCCTGCGTGTTCCAGGGGAGCAATCCGCAATGAAAGCCGTTTGTCTTAGTTATGGCGCAGATTTAATATGCGGCACTGAACATAGGAGCCGAATGAACACAGAGGGGTGGGGGAGGAGGCTGGGACTTGTTGCGGAATATCAGAAACAAGAAACATTTAGAAGGTAATTAAAACCATGCAATATTTACCAGCCCCATGGGACGAGGTGCTTCTTAACTAAATGTGAAATAAAACACTTTAATAATTCATAGCCATTTATGAGGGAAGCGAGGGGCCGAAATAAAAAGCGCGTTGCCTATTTTGGAAACATGCGTTTTTTGGTAAATGTAGCTAATGAGCACATGGGAGGGGCCTGAGGGGAAAATAAGAAAATCAACTTAAAATGTTATCACAAGAGAAGTGCTGACTGAAAGGGAAGAGAGATAATTCGTGGCTGCCCTCAGTGCATCACTGTTGCATATATGTAATGTAAGGGTCCATATATAAAGTATTTTGTGCCTCTTTTAAAACACACATGGCGTGAATGAAAAGCCCGTTTGAAAGCGTTATTGTTATTATTTATACTGCTTTCCTTATTTATTTTAGTGCTGTACTATTTTTTTAGACTATGGGCCTTATTACGAGTTTGGCGGTCCATGGCAGCGAGCTGAAGCCCCAAATATGCTGGCGGTACCGCAAGCATATTAGGAGTTTCATCACAGGCGCATTTTTGGTGGTGGTGCGACTGCCATGAAGAGTGAGGCAGAGAGGAAACAAAGGGGGCCCTACAGGGCTCCCTTGGGCCTCTGCGCCATGGGGTGCATGCAGGGGGGCACGTGGTGGGCCCCCTTGTCTAAATACACCCATATGTTCCTGCACGGAACGAACTGCAAAGAATAGTGCATTTCGGTCTGTGTAGGAACATGCTTTGATGTTCCCAGTGCAGTGGGAACGCCAAAGAACTGCCTGCCACCAACCTATAAAGTCGTAATCTGCTGGGCGGTCTGCTTTGGCGGTTTTGGAGTGGGGCTGCAGCATGGCAGCGCCGCTCCCACACCGCCAAAGTCATAATAATGCCCTATGACACCTTCAACACTTGCTCTCTTATGCTGTGCCCCGCCTGCTGAAAGAGCTCAGTCTGCACACTAGGATTTCTCCCATGTCACTCAATCCTCTTCCTTCCTTCCTTTCACTGACCTGACACTCTGTAACCCCCCCCCCGCCCCGCCTGCCACCCCACATTTACTGAGACTCTACAAGCTCAACGAGCTTTTCACAGGCATCAGCTTTAGTTTATTCTGTCCCAGTCCCGGCGATTATCACAAGCAAAGGCCTGGCATTTGGCTGACTTTGCCCCCACTCTTCTGGGGGTTTTTGGGTTCCAGTTTGAAACATCTAGAATATGGGCTCACTGGAGGCCAAAGCAACTGGGGTTCTGTCGCTATCTATCTTTGTCAGTGCTTTTTTTTTTTTTTGCAGTTTTATATAGTGCGAACTCGACCCGAAGGTATAAGGCACTTTGCATGAGCACCAGTTACATTACACATGGCCACGTTCGCATTTTAGGCACAGAGAGATGAAGGCCCAGACTTATCAAGCATTCACGCTGCAAAACGCAGCAAGACACCTTGCTGCCCTGCATGACAGGGACAGGGCAGGAATGCGCCGTATTTAACATTATATGGCGCGTTCCTGTCCTCTCATTGAGCCGGTACACAATGTGCGGCCAATACGCCAACGCAGGCCCCCTTTGACCCTGGTGCAAGGATGCCTGCATTGTAGGCAGGATTGATTCTCCCCAAGCGTTTTACAGTCAATTCATATATTTTTAAATCAATCTGAGTTTCAATTACCTTGAAACTCCAGCTTTTCATAATATGTGATTTAACCTTAGTGAAATCGTATTTTTCCCAGTATTCAAAACACATCAAGGGCAAAGTTGTTTTATTTGTTCGCAAAACCAAACCTGGGGGTGTAGTCTAACAGATCGACTCACAGCTTACTTTTTCATGACAACTTCACGGCAGGAACTATTCGTCCTTTTTTTTGCCTTCCATAAGAATACAAACTATTCATGAATTGTATTAAATTTTAGAAAATAAACACGCTTTGTATTTTTGCAGTAAAATTACGTGGCCTTGGCAATAATTAAAAAATATAATTCATCAAGGTTTACATGTTTACAGAATGTGTTTTCAGTGTAATTTATGGTACCCATAAGCTGATTTGGAAACAAGAAGAGCAAACATTCTATGACAAAGACATCACCTCTTGGAGACAAATAGGTATCTTAGGCATTGCCTGGCCTGACCGAGTGAAAGACAATAATGTTGTTATACCACTCCATCGGAAGGTAAGTACAATAGGCAAGTACGTTATTTATTCGGGTTAGGTGAAGGATGTACAGGTAAACATAATAACATAATGACAATGTAGTGGTAGGTTTTAGCTCTGGTGATGCCCCGTGCGACAATCCTTTTTGGCACCCCCACACCCCATGACTGCCTCCTCGGATTTTCTCACTGCCACCAGGCAAAAGTGTCCCTCATTTCTCCAATAATAAGTTCTTGCTAAACAGAGCCCCCCCCCCCCCCCCTCCAGGTCAGTGCCCCCTCCACTGGTCGGCATCCAGTGCGACCGCACCGGTCGCACTGCCCTGAAGTCGGCCCTGGTGGCGATGGACTGAATGCAATTTAATTGTATCATATTATTGGACATGATATAGAGTCACACAGCTGTGATTGGCTCTTCCCCGTCACTGTCAGCCAGTTGAGGCACCAATCTGGTGTGACTGACTCTCCCAAGCCCAGCCATCCTTCCAAAGGAACTGGCCTGAGTCTAGATGAGAATACGTCTCATACCCAGTAGCTTTTTATTGCCTCTGGCCTGATGTCGGAATGATCCCACCTTAGCCCTACCAACTTGTCAGAATGTCTGGCTTTCGAGATGTTACACGGTACATGGTTGTACCTGTGAAAGCGTAGTGTTGGGGGCAGGCTCTGATGCGACCGCGTGCCGGACCCATCAGCTCACCACCTTCTCCGCCTCGACTCCACGGCATAGGCCTTCGGATTGCCTCGGCTTCCCTTCCTGGCTGAGGTGAACTCTGGTTCCCTTTCCAATGCATGCGGGAGTGCTATAATCCCTTAACAATCTTTCACCGACTCAACCTTTCCCCGCTTTAAAACCACAGGGGTACCTTCCTGAAAACCTCTGCTACTTACCTGTGCCCGGCTCCCTTCCTCCCTGCAGTTCAAAGCTAGTTTATTTATCATTGTCATGGCATGGAAGCCTTCTTCGTGTTCACAGACATATTTCCTCCCCGTAGCCGGTGCGGTTTATCGCATGGGCATGCAAGCAGTGGCCTGGGGGCTCCAAGAGCATAGGGGTCCCATGCAGAGCAGAATTTAACACTCATTTCCCATTAAACATTTTTATTCCTGTGAGTGGTTGTGTAGGCAGGGCCCAGTGCACTGTTTTGCCCATACGCCTATAATGCTGGTACGACCGCCTTGCCGGTAGCTCTTTAGGTCACCCAGAGTGTTCACCGATGAGCGCTTCCATTTAAGCGAAAACTTAGAACTATCATCAACCAGCAAAGTGGCGTGCCGGTCCTAAATGGCATTATCTCGACGATGAACACGTTTCGAAAAGTGACAATATGTTGGGGGGGGGGCAGCCAAGGTCGGTAGTAGGAGTAACTGCAGGGCGGTGACGTGGGGAGGGGGAGGGGCAGGGTGGGGGGTAGTAAACTATGGAGTATGGAGGTTTACAGGTAAATTAACATATAAACTAATAAAACGAATTTCGTTGCGTGCACTACATCCCCAAATGCGATGCAGTGCACGTAACGAAATTCATTTTATTAATTTATATGTTAACTTACCTGTATTCCTCCGTAATCCATAGTTTACTACCCCCCACCCTGCCCCTCCCCACGTCACCGCCCTGGAGTTACTCCTACTACCGACCGCTGCTTTGGGGGGGGGGGGGTCAATGATGATTATTCGAACTGTCCATCACTATAGTCAGTTGATAGAGAGTAAAGCTGCGTAAAATTAGTTGAAAACAACTTTTTGGGGTATTCATGTAAAACAGTATTGTGGGATATTCATGCTGAGGGGCATTGCTGAAATTTCTTGGGTGTTAGCATACGCAATATTATTTTAAAGAAACACAAAATTAAATTATTTTAAAGCAACACAACACAACGTACAGAATTATGGGGAATTCATAGACAGTAGAATTGCAGGAAACATCTTGAAAACTGAATGGTAGGAAATTCATAGAGAAGTGTATTGTCGATATTTGATAGAGAAATGAACTTGTAGGGAATTTCTAGAGGTCAACACTGTTAGGGACTCATGGTCAGTAGAATTGAGTGACATTCCACAAACTTCAGAATGTGCAAAATTAATAAACTTCAGAATTTGTGGACATTTATGGAGAATCAAATTGTGGGGAACTCGTGGAATCTGGAACAGTGGGAAAATCCAGTAGATGACAGGAGCAAAGGACAGACATAGAGGAAATAAAAGAGAGAAGAAACTTGTAAAACCACTTCATGATAATCTGAGGGAATTCCATAATTTTTTTGTTATGTTAGTAAGTACATGGCCACCAATTACTTGGTCCATTAGCCATTAGGCCTTTTTATGCAGAGCCTGTCTACGATTGCATGTTTGCCCATGGTGGTTGTTAGACCTAGCGGTTTCCGGCTGGCTGGGAAGCATCGCAGCCAGTCCGAATCCCCCGTTCTAGATAGGATGAGTATGATACACGTGTCTGATAACCTGTGCTCACCATGGATAGCTTGACACTGAGCAGTCAAGCTTATCCTCAGGGCCCATATGTAAAGTATTTAGAACTAATCATAGCGAACAGGAAAAAACACGGGAGACCGAGGAAAAGGTAAAGGTTGTTATTTGTAGATAGAAGTACATAACACAACTAAATTACAGTAACCATAATAACCATTTGAGCACTGGGGGTGTAGTGTTGAGTGAAATGGCGCAGTGACAGAAGAGTGAGGGAGCAACGTGAGGCGGCGCAGGGTGAATGATCAATAGGGGTCAAACAAAGTATTTACAAAAATGTAATCATTACAAACATTATTTTCATCATTAGAACATGACCCGTTTCAATGCCGCAATTGGCGTTGTAGAGTCGACGGCGTTTCGACCTCGTTAGCTTGAGGTCATCATCAGGACTAAGGTTACACACAAATCAATAGGTACTTCTGGTGTCGTGAAGGGGGGAAAATATTTGCGCTGACTCAATCATAAGGAAAAGGAGGCGTCTGTGCGTCAGTGGAAGAAATTGGAACGGCTCAATAAGGGAGGCTATTGGCAGTTGTATGTAGCATTGTTGATAGCGCTCAGCGGGGTTAAGTCCAACGTAGGAGAAAAAACACCTCCCGTGAACGATTTCCGGGGAAGGGTCGCCGGTCGACTCTACAACGCCAATTGCGGGGTCTCCCGTGTTTTTCCCTGTTCGCTATGATTAGTTCTAAATTCCTAACGGTCCCTTTACATGATTAACCAGTTGAGACATTGTTTTTCTGCTACTATACTTGCCCGGACTCATTTCTGGTTTTCCTTATGGTAATAATCAATTGAAACTCTCTGCGTATGCAGATGACATTCTTTTATTCATTTCCGATCCAGAAACATCTATTCCCCCTTTACTATCTGAATTCGATTCATTCTCGCAGGTCTCAGGCAAAAAAAAAAAATTAACTCAGATAAGACTGAAATTCTTCCTCTTACTAAATTTTGTCTTCCCCATTTCCTCTCATCTACAAGATTTGCTTGGAACAGCTCGAAGATTAAATATTTAGGTATCTGGTTCTCTAATTCTATTCCCTCTTCAATAAAATTGAATATGTCCGCAGTCTTGTCTCGAATCGAACAATCACTCTCCACTTGGAACCCTCTTTTTCTTTCATGGTGGGGGTGGTTGGATTCGATCAAGATGATGATAGCCCCTATCCTAATATACATTCTTTCCATGTTACCTGTTCACGTCCCCGCAATTTATTTTAAGCGTATTGATTCATGTCTGTCAAAATGTCTTTGAAATAACAAGAAGTCTAGGATTTCTTTAGCACTTCTTCGAAAACCCAAATCTAATGGTGGAGTCAATTTCCCAGACTTTCGTCTCTACCACAAATCCTTTTCTTTACGTCATGCTTCACGATGGCTGGGGGCGCTAGGTGGCGCACTGGCGGAATGGCCGCACTCTCGTGAGGCTCTCGCGAGCTGTCTTATTGATCCGTAAATTATCAAAGATCGTTCATAATGTTTATAATTCGATGAATAATGCTTCCACTAGGCACCGTGAGACAGCGGTGTGAAGACCTAACCGTTTGGTGCCCGCTACAATAGACGGTGACAGCGGCAAGTGGAGACCGAGGCGGCCGGGCTGGAGCTGTGGAGCAGAGTGACGGCGTAGAGGACTACGTGAGCGACGTGGCTGCAGCGCTTTGGGAAGGCCGAGAGGCGCGCGATCAGCGACTGCGAGGAGTACGCTACCGGCGCTGCTCTCCGATCTGACGGAGCATACGGCGATACGAGCGCTACCTACCAGATCGTGGGGTAAGAGACTCCGAGAGGCTGGTGGCAAGAAAGGCAGAGCGGAAAGCGGGGTGAGGCCTGCATTGACCGCGCTGACGTAGGGTGGCGGCTGGAACGCGATGAGCCTCTACTGCCTGATCGGATATCGGAGTGGCACACTGCAGAGAGGGAGACGTGCCTGAAAACAGAGCCCGGGGCCTACTGAATGAGGTACTGTGGATGGCATGGAAGGGAGCCCCTGAGAGAGCGCACAGGGGCAAGTGGTGTGGTGAGAGGCTCATGACTACACGAAAGCCCACGCTATCGGTGAGACCCTTGCAGCTGAGATAACTGAGGTGCTGACGGCGGTCGGAAGAAGGCCCACTAGAGCTTGAAGGGCAGGGTGGCAAAGCGGTAAGAGGTGGAGCTCTCGGCTGGGCAAGGAGAGTGAGGACGGCGGACCTACTGCCCGGTACCCAGCTGGCGAAGTCTATTGGGACTGAGACTGTCCCAGGGGGTGCGAGCTGAAGGCGCAGGACTGACTTAGGGCGGAAAGAGTCTGCAATCCACTACTTGGATATCCCTTTGAGCATCTAGTGGGGGGTGCACCAGGAACTAACTGTTTTGGATCTCAGTGGCTGGAATTCTCCCAGAGAACTGTGGGGCGGAGGGGGTGAGAGCCCGCGCGCTGGCTGTCTGAAGGCTGAAGATCGCGGCGCCCGCCCTTGTTGGTGGGAGCGGTCCTACTCCCGGTACGTGAAGGGCGGTTGGCATACTCTACGCCCGGATGGGGAAGACAGACATCCGCCAGTCGCTGCTCACTTTCTATGCAAGAAAATCGACGAAGCCACCTCAAGTGGAACTAGATGGAGGGATGGAGTCGGCGCCGGCGTCCACATCATCGGAGCTCGTGCCCGGAGAGGGTCTTAATGCAATTTTGCTGGAAATGCGGCAGGGGTTCACAGACATAGGGGGCAAAATGGACTCCATGGCGGTACGAATGGACGCCATAGCCCACACCCTGGAAGGTCATGAGGAGCGCCTGAAAGAGGCTGAGCAACGTATATCCACCGGTGAAGATACAGCGGAACGTGTGCATCAGACAACGGCACAGTTAGATAAATTGCTTAAGGTCATCGCGGCCAAGAATGAGGACATAGAAGCGCGCAGTGCAGGAATAATATACGCGTCCTAGGCATTCCGGAGAGTACCAACATGGGGCGAATGGAGGAGTATATCGAGGCACTTCTGAAGGCTGTGGTAGGCGTGGAGTTACTCTCTCCCCACTTCATAGTTGAGCGAGCCCACCGCTCTTTGGGGCCGAGACCCTCTCCTGGAGGACCGCCTAGACCCATAATCGCGCACCTATTGAATTACAGAGATAGAGATGTTGCGCTACGGATTGCAAGGGAACAAAAGAACTTAACATATGAGGGAGCGCCCTTCACGATGTTCCCGGACTTCACCCTCCACGTGCAGGAAGAACGTCGCAAATTCCTGCTGGTGAAACAAAAACTGTGGCAAGCTGGGATAGACTATGCCCTCTTATACCCGGCCCGTCTTCGTGTAACGCATCAGGGGAGACAAACGTTCTACACCAGGCTGCAAAAGGTAGAGGAGTTCCTGAAGAAGTTGCGATGGCAGCCGAAATCAGTGGAGCAGCATGAGGAGAGGGGACGGTCCCCTTCCCAAGCGGCAGAATGAAGGAGACAATTGGATTAGAGGCTGGAGGGGCAGAAGCCCTGTGAGAGGTTGCGGACTTGAGCCCAGGCTCATCGAGGAATCCAGTACTGGGCACCACGACAATTGCACGAGAGACTTGATTTAAATGCAGATAATGGTCCATTGAACGATCAATAACACACGTATACAGACAGCCACCTCGGGTGCTGTTCAGGAATTTGAGAGACAGGAGGGTGATGCTGGACAGCCCTGAGGAAGTCGTGAGTCACCTAAGGCGTTACCCCATCGGGGAACACCCTACTTTGTTACATTTTTGTTGTTTCCTTCTGTCCCTATCTGTACTTGTTCTACACGGTGAATCACCAGTGGGGACTATTTTTTGTATGGTACGGGTGGGACAAATGGGCACTGGGGGAGGGGAGGGAATGTATACTTCTGGCACGGTTGGGGTGCTTCAGTGGGAGGGGGAAGGGAAGGGGTGGGTTCTTCGTGTTGTTACCACAGTATGGCAGTGGGCAGGCATGTGCAGCAAAAGGGATTACCGAAGATATGATTGTTCTGGAGCAGAATATTCCCAAAACATGATTCGGCTGAGATTGTTGAGTGTTGATGATACAGGGGGCTAAGGCCACATTGAGTGTGGTGACCTGGAATATTAGAGGGCTAGGAGATACTCGGAAACAAAGGAAAGTGATAGCATACCTAGATAGGCACCAAATAAACGTGGTGATGTTGCAAGAAACGCATGTAGACCCTAGGCTTGGAAGCAGATTTGGGAGTAAATGGGCAGGGATTAGACTGTTCTCGTCCTACTCATCGTATGCTCGAGGAGTAGCGGTACTGTTCAAAAAACAGGTTCGCTTTGAACAGACAGGAATAGCAACAGACTCGCAAGGTCGCTACATCATTGTATGGGGACAGCTGGGAAAAGACACTATCACTTTCGCAAATTGTTATGGCCCCAACTCGGACTGCCCATCATTCTTCCTTGACCTATGGAGTAGGATATTGACCATAGGCTCCTCACACATTATATGGGGGGTTTTAATGCAGTCCTTCAACCCTCTCTGGACAGATCACACTCAGCGCCGCATCATTATACTAAGGCGCAGGAGGCATTGCAAGGTATTGTAGAGGAAAGAGGACTAATAGATAGTTGGCGACACCTACAGCCAAAAGGAAGGGAAGGAACACACTACACCTCATACAAAGGGACGTGGGCATGGATAGATTACTGTCTGATATCAAGAGGACTAGGGACGGCTGTGCGCAGTGCGGCGCACCTGGCTAGAACCTTCTCTGATCACTGCCCGGTGAAGGTGGAGCTGGCCATGCCAGGCCATGATATGCCAAGGCCGAGCTGGCGTCTACAGCCCACGGCCTTACTAGATGCGGTCTTTCAGGCCGTACTGGGGGGATGAAATTCATGATTTTTTTCGAAGGAACAAAGGGTCGGTCGATAATGTGGAAATGATATGGTATGCCTTCAAGGTGACCTTAAGAGGGTTTTGTCTCTCCAAAAGTTTTGGCGTATTGCGAGACTTGCAGCGAAGCTTGCAAAGGCTTGAGCGCGAGCTAAGGGACCTAGAAAGACAGATGGAGGGTGAAGAGGCGGGACAATTGCAAAGCACCTTCCGTACGAAACTCACGGAATATGAGGAGGCGGCACAACGAGAAGCAAAACACAAAGGGCGTTACTGGGTAGCTGGCAAATATGGAGAGGGGGAAAGGCCAGGGAAGGCACTGGCGGAGAAAACTCATCGTCCAAGATTCACCTCGCACGTACTGGAGATACAGGTTCCGGGAGAACAGCCCAGACGTGACTCCTTAGATATTCTAAACACTTTCTGTAATCATTACAAGGAACTTTATACATCCCGGAGACAAGGGTCACTGGACTTAGATGAGTTCTTGGGAGAGGTAGCGCTGGGTTGGCTCAGCGATACGCAGCGGGAGTTTCTGTGTCTCCCGTTCCAATTGGATGAGATAAAGGAAGCAATAATGCAGCTACAAAATGGTAAGGCACCGGGGTCGGATGGGCTGCCGGTCGAATTTTATAAAAACTATATAGAGATTATGGCACCAGTGTTAAAAGAGGTATATGGAGAATCGCTGGAGGTGGGGGTATTGCCCCGATCAATGAGAGAGTCTATAGTTACTTCTTTGTTAAAACCAGGGAAACCTCCAGAGCAGTGCGACTCATCTAGACCACTGTCGCTGATGAATTGCGACACTAAGATATTGGCCAAAGTCTTGGCGAATCGGCTGTCCCTGCTTATGGATAAATTGATATTACCGGACCAGTCCGGATTTGTGCCGGGTAAAGCAACATCCCATAATTTGCGGAACCTGTTCTCACTGATACAGACAGTGGCCCCGGAGTTCCCGCTAGCCGCAGTGTTCCTGGACGCCACAAAGGCGTTTGACTCCGTGGAATGGGATTACCTACTTGGAGTATTGCGGAGAATGGGCTTTACCAATCTGTATCTATCCTGGCTTCAGTTACTACACTGCCAGCCCTCGGCCAGAGTATTGATTAATGGACACTTGTCTCAAAAGCTCTCAATATCTAGGGGGACCCGTCAGGGATGCCCGCTGTCCCCGCTACTATTTGCCATTGCGGTGGAGCCATTGGCCTCTAGATTGCGGCAGGTGCACCGAGATAAAGCGTTTCGTTGTTGCCTAAGGCAACTATTGATCTCCTTATATGCGGATGACATCACATTATACATACGGGATCCCCAGGATAACATGAATCCATTACTACGAGAATTCATACGATTTGGCCTGCTGTCTGGACTAAGTATTAATTGGGGGAAATCTCAGGTGCTTCCACTTATGGAGGCGGTCACTCAGTTTCACCTTGAGTTCCCGTTGGAGTGGTGTCATGCTGAACTAAAGTACCTGGGGGTCTGGATAACCAGGGATAGAGAGGAGACCATAAGGGCGAACTATGGTACAGCGATGGACCGCTTAAGCACTAGTGTGACGCGGTGGATCTCCTTGCCCCTCTCGTTAGCGGGACGAGCGTCCATCAACAAAATGGTGATACTCCCACAGTTCCTTTATTTATTCCTTAACATACCCTATTACCCAGGGAAACCTTTCTTTCAACGACTGCGCTCTGAACTCACTAGGCTACTTTGGGGGGGGAAGCAGGCACGGTTGCGATGGACTGTATTGACCAGGCCATATGACCAAGGAGGGCTCAATATCCCAGACTTTGAGGTGTATTTTCTACGTGCTCAAGCACACTACGCTTATTACTGGGTGTATCCCCCCAATATATGCCGCAGGTTGCAGTGGAAGATTGGCTCGCAGAACCAATACCGCTCAATGGACTCATACATGGGGCAGCACGTTCCCGAGGGGAACAGGCCACAACAATAACTGGCATGGTAGACGCATGGCACCATATAGTGAAGCACCTGAACGCTCCCTTTCTCTATTCCTCTAGGCTACCCCTCACCTATCATTCTAGCCTCTCTCTCTTATAGGAGAAGTGATTCCGCGATCTCTGTAGCACATGGGGGGATCTTTTTCATGCAGGGCAACTGCGTACACTAGATCAATTCATGCAGGGAGTGCAGCCCACGCCACTGGATGTATTCCTTTACGTGCGATTGCGACAGGGAATGCGGGCGCTTCTCCCGGATTTTCCACGAGAGCCAGCATGCCTAGGGCCTCTACACCAGATGTTGGGGTTCAAGGATGGCAAACACTTAGTATCTAGATTATACCACGCAATACACAAACATGGGGAGCAAATCGTTGGCTCGGCTAGGCAGCATTGGGGGGAGGACATGGGACAGGACATCGCAGATGAGCAATGGAGCTACTGCTGTCTCCAAATGGCACGGATCTCCTCCAGTAGCCGGTTGAGAGTGATACATTACAAATACCTGCAGAGACTGTATTACACACCAGTAAAAATGTTCAGATTTCAGTTGACAGGCAACGATTGTTGCACCAGGTGTGGACAATCGGGGGCGGGATTCTTACACCTAGCCTGGGACTGTGCTGCGGTGCAGGAATTCTGGGAACAGGTGTTTACAGCACTAGAGACAATGGTAGATATCCACATACCCAGAGACCCACTGCTTGCATTATTAAGTTATACAAAACAGTTGCCTGCCAAATACAGGAAATTTGTGGCATTGTCCCTCCTACTGGCAAAACGTAGGGTGGCATGTCGATGGGGACGGGGCGAGCGCCGAAATTTAAGGACTGGATGGCGGACCTGCTTTACTGTCAAGAGCAAACTACCACGTACGCTAAACTATTGCCATCTTCTTCTAAGCCCAAAGACATCTGGGGACCATTGCAAGGATATCTACTGGCTCAAGATCCTACGAACACACCTACCCCATAAGTGACATTACCTTGGTGAGGGCTGAGTTGGGTATTACTATGGTCTCTTGTTGGTGGGTGATGACAGGAACGTTATGTCTATATGATCGAGACTCTGATGTAACCACTGATGTTAATGCTGCCGGTACACTTTAAGACGATTGAACATGATAAGAGCTGATGTATGTAGAATAGGGAAATGTTCCATACAAGCATGATTTTGACTGCCATGCTGCTATAACACTGCTATGTTATACTTTGTTTAAAAATGTATAAAGTTGAAAAAAAAAAAGCTTCAGGATGGCTTGCAACAGATTCTTCTCCTTTCACTCCTCTTTGGCTTCTCATTGAACAAACACTGCTGTTACCTTTCTCCCTTCGTGAAATCGTACACTTCTCTGCTAAGACTCCTCATACTTTATTTCCTTTATTTAAATATACCTCTTCTCTTTTAAAACCCCTGGTCGATCCTACCTCTATTACCCGTGAATCTTTTTTGCGTTCCCCTATCTCTTACAACTCACTTATCCTTCTAAATAATAGACCCATCTTTTGGAATTCTTGGAGACTAAAGGGTATTATATGGGTTAACCAGCTCTTTGACGGAATGTCACCTTGCTCCTTTCCTCAATTTCAGTTATCTTTTCATTGCCCTCGTTCCTTTTTGCAGAAGTTTGTTACTCTTATGACAGTTATTCTTGACCTTTTTTATTCTCTTCCTTCTTCATCTTCTTCTGTTACCCAAAATCCTCTTCTCAAACTCCTCTCTACCCTTCCTAAAGCCTCTCTCATTTATAAATTATTTTCCTCTCCTAATCCAGATCGCGTTAAATGTAAGTTGGAACTCTCTTGGGAGGCGGATTTGGGATGTGTCTGGCCTGTTGCTCTATGGGATAAACTTTGGTCCAGATCTTTGAAAATTTCTCGTTCTGCCTCTCTCACCCAATCTTTATTCTATTTTTATCACAGACTTTATCTTTCTCCACTTTCTTTGGCACGTTTCTCCGCTTCTCCTGAATCTAACTGCTGGACGTGTGGTTCTCCTAATGTTGATCTTCTTCCTCTCTTTGTTCTCTGTCCTACAGTTTCTCACTTCTGGGGAAATATTTGGTTGTATATCTCTCGTATCTTTACTCTCTCAGTTCCGTATTCTATTCCTCTTCTTTTTCTTGGCAGCCTTTCTGATTCCTTAGACCTTCCTTTACACTCTCATGGTCTCCTAGATCTCATGCTTGCTCTGGCTTTTCAACACATTTCTTCTAATTGGAAATCCCTTACAAAGGTTTCTATACGTACTTGGTGGAACACTTTATGTCATTTTCATAGACTTGATGTTGCCTTTGCCTCCTCCTGTAATCCCATTCATAATAGAGATCTCTTCTGGTTACCCCTTACTTCATTCTTGGACCGGTTGGCCCTGAAGAATGTGCCACACATCAACTCGGAGAATTGTAAACCTCCTTGAAGGAGATTGCATTTTTTTCTTCTTATCTTCTTTTTACAGGGTCTTTATGTCTCTTTAATTTTCCTATTATATTGGTCAGTATTTATTACTTTATCTACAGCAATTATTTGTACTTGTATGCCATATTTTACATTTTTATATTGTAGTGTTAAATGTTTTCCCCTTCCCCCCTTTTTCCCTTTATCTGCCTTCGTTCCCTTCTTTCTCCCATATCCCCTTTCCTATAAAATCTTACAAAATGCTTTTATTCTTCTGTATCTGATATTAGCTTAGTCAACGTATTCGTATTTCTGTCATTATCTTTGATTACTGCTGATATCTCTTTGTATTAACAATTTCTTTAATAAAGCATTTTAAACATAAGAATGGTGCCTGTGAGAGGACAGATTGCAGCATATTAAAGCCAGACCTATTGATATAGCCAATGTTTGTTAGCCGGGTGGGGTCTGTTTGAAGTGGAAAATTGAGGGATTTTTCCACAGTCCTGAATTTAACAGAGCAGTAATGCTGGTTGCTGGGCATGACTTATTTGGCGGGATACTTCCTAATGTAGTCTATGTACTGTATGCTGGCCTGTTATGCACAGTGTTATGTGATGTTGAGCGTTGTGTTTGTGTTGCTATGTTCCCACATGGTGAGAAGTATTTTTATGGTAGTCATTTGCTGTGTTCTGGAGATCAAGATTATGTTTGGTTACTTGGCTTTAAAAAATCCCACATTTGCCAATAACTTTAATTCTTAGTGCTTCGAGTTGCAGAGTCTGGGTCATGGAAAAGGAGGATTCAAATGTAAATGTAAATGTCCAGTATTTGTAAAGCACAAACAATTACCCGAAGGTGTCAAGGCGCTGGGGGCCCTCGGGAAGATTAAGCAAGTTATTGCACAGAGTCACATGGTGCTGGGCTGATCTGCCGCGGCACCAGGGATCGAACCGTGAGCCCCCGGGGTCCGGCGTCAGTTGCCCTGGCCACTGCGCCACACCTCTTCCACATAATTATTTGTTAAAGGTGAGGTGGAACAGTACTCTTTCTAGGCCTTTCTTTAAATGCATGCAGGTGAGCTCTGCCCTCAGGCGGGGACTGAGTGCGTTCAACCTTCTGGGACCTTTAAATTGCAGGGTTCTGCCTCCCAGTTGGGCCGGCTACCTTCCAGTGCTTAACTTGTGATAAAAATAAGTTCCAGGGCTCTCGTCGGGAGACCACTGCAGCTTGCACCACACATTACCCCTGCCTAAGCTGCCAATGGTAGTAATAACACAACTGCTAATCATCATACTCCTACAAGTGTAACAATTTGGACTATTTTAGGCCCCCAAAGCTATGGGGATGACTTGGGCGGCAGGTAATAGCCATTTATAATGTATATTGAATTAATATTTAACTGTTGTTTGGGTTATCTCTAAATTGTCCAGACAGGGCCACCTTGTGGCAAACTGTCACAAGCGCTGGTGTTTACAATTAAGTGCGGGTGCTGAGCACCAGAAACCATCTGCTCAAATTAAGCACTGCTCCCTTCTAGCATGAACCGCAGCCCATCCATAACGATTCACCTCAGGACTGACCTGAATGCATGACGAGTGGCGCTTCTCAGCCTTTGCAACCTGAGTGTCTGGATGGTATATTATTTATATTGTGGTAACATTGTGATTGTATAATCAGTTTTCTGCTTAGTAAAGCAAAACGAATATTGATGATGCCCCATGGTTGAGAAATGCCATTTGAAGCTTGTTTTTATGTGGGTGAGAGGTGGTACTCTTCGTCATAGTGGGCGCGCATGTAGCAGCCACCTCCTTCCAGGTCATCACAGACACTGTTCCCAGTCCTGGGCTTTCATGTGACAGTAATGCATTCTGGATGTTGCAGTCTCTGCCTGCATCTATTAGACTGACAGATCCCATACCAATGAATTGAACGTGAGGCAGAGGAGGCAACAACCAGAGCTGCCCACTTTGGAACTGGGGAACTAGGTTCTAGTCTCGGCGTGGCTCATCATCCTGTGATTCTGGGCTAATCACTTAATCTCCAGAGTTTTTTAAAAAAAGAATGTGCCATTGTGTAATGTAACTGGTGCTCATGTAAAGCGCTTAAATACCTTCGGGTCGAGTTTGCGCTACATAAAAGTGCAGCAAGAAAAAAAAGTCTATGGCCGGAAACAATGCCCATCATGACATGGAGTGAAGGGCTAAGCTATACACGGGTGATCGATCAGTCAAGGAAGGATGTGGTAGGTGGGGTTTCTGCGCGAGACAGCATGTAGACACTACAACATTTGCTGGTTAATTGTTTGCCATTAGTGACTGTCTTAGGGTTACATCTGTCACTTGACCATCAACAGGATAGAGTGGGCGGGTTCATTGTAGGCGGTGCCTGAAGACCCCATCGCCTTAGTTATCATTCCCTGGAGTGAGACCCCTCACTGGGCCCGGCAGGTCCGCCATTTCCCCGTCCGCCCCTTCCATGTCCGCGCGACGGGAGTAATGCTTTTTGGGAGTCGGATCGATATATAAACGAGCAGCTTGTTTTATCCCCAAACTATTGCAGCCGGAGGATCGATCGGTTCTGCCTCCGCTATCCGTCTTCCCGAGCAGCCTTGCCTGCGCGCCGAGGGCACGTATTTTTAGAAGGTTTTTTTTTTCTCAACTTAAAATTGATCGCTGCAGTCAAACGCGCTCCGGCTCATCTGGGCGATAAGGGGGAGTCTGTAATTTAGGAACTGGGACAGCGTGAGGCACGTGGACAGGCCCCACCGCCTTTTCCTTGCTGTTTCCCTTGACGGGGATCGGCGCAGCTGCCTCGATCAAGCACTTCCTCTTAGGTAGCAGGTTGGGCACGTGCACGGGAAGTGACGACCAGGCGTTTCTTGAGTGGTAATTGAAAATGTTCTTGTGTGCAGTGACGTAGCTAGTGTGTCATAGGCCCCTGTGCAAGGAAGAAACTAGGCCCACTAGCCGCTATTTAACCTGCGAAATACAGCAATAAGGTTTCAGTGGACCCCTCAGCGCCCCTTGCCACTGCATCTGTTGCACCAATGTAAGATACGCCTCTGCTTGTGCACGTGTTTACTGTTAAGTACAACATTGGCCATGACGCAGGGGGGTTGCAATGTAGTACCGATGGTCCCCGAGGCAAGCAGGGAAATTTTGTCTCCCAACTGCTTACGTGCCAATAGGCTCCATACAGGTGGGAAAACTCACGATTTCTTAAGCAGAAATTTGGTTTATATATTCTTTTTCACACCAAAAATTGCCTGTCAATGGGCAAAATAAAGTCTCCCTATATTTTAGTGGTATTGGTGGTATTGTTAGTGGTGGTGGTGGTATTGGTGGTGATGGTATTGGTGGTGATATTGTTGGTGGTGGTATTAGTGGTGGTAAGGGTAGTGATGGTGGTGTTAGTGGTGGTATGGGTAGTGATGGTGGTGGTGGTGGTATTGATGGTGGAATTGGTGGTAGTGGTGGTATTGGTGGTGGTGGTATCAGTGGCGGTGGTATCGGTGGTGGTGGTATTGGTAGTGGTGGTATTGGTATTAGTGGTTGTGGTATTGTGGTGGTGGTATTGGTGGTGGTATTGGTGGTATTGGTGGTGGTGGTATTGATGGTGGTGGTATTGGGTGTGGTAATGGTGGTATTGGTGGTTGTAGTGGTATTGGTGATGGTGGTATTGGTGGTGGCAGTGGTATTGGGGGTGGTATTGGTGGTGGTGGTAGTGGTGGTGGTATTGGTGGTGGTATTGGTGGTAGTGGTGGTATTCATGGTGGTGGTGTTGTTGGTGGTTTTGGTGGTGGTGGTGATATTGTTGGTGGTGGTTGTGTATTGGTGGTGGTGGTTTTGGCATTGGCAGTGGTATTGGTGATGTTATTGATGGTGGTGGTATTGGTGGTGGTGTTGGGGGTATTAGTGGTATTTGTAGTGGTATTGGTGGTGGTGGTGGTATTGGTGGTGCTGGTATTGATATTGGGGGTATTGGTGATGGTATTGGTGGAGGTGGAAGTGGTGGTGGTGGTGGTAGTGGTATTGGTGGTCGTGGTATTGTTGGTGAAATTGGTGGTGGTGATATTGGTGGTGGTGGTGGTATTGGTAATGGTGGTGATGATGGTATTGGTGGTGGTAGTATTGGTGGTGGTGGTTTTGGTGGTGGTATTGGT
This sequence comes from Triturus cristatus, assembly GCF_964204655.1. Classification (NCBI taxonomy): domain Eukaryota; kingdom Metazoa; phylum Chordata; class Amphibia; order Caudata; family Salamandridae; genus Triturus; species Triturus cristatus. Next base: position 1,134,818,851 of record NC_140590.1, read on the forward strand.
GGTGGTGGTATTTGGAGGTATTGGTATTGATGGTGGTGGTATTGGTGATGGTATTGGCGGTGGTATTGGTGGTGGTGATATTGGTGGTGGTGGTATTGGTGGTGTTGATGGTGGTGGTTTTGGTGGTGGTGGTATTGGTGGTAGTGGTATTGGCGGTTGTGGTATTGGTGGTATTGGAGATGGTGGTGGTATTGGTGGAGGTGGTGGTGGTATTGGTCGTGGTGTTGTTGATAATAAAACAGGCTTTTGAAAACAAACTGTCAGGTGGCTTTAGTACAGATGACATGTAACACAGGTGTGCTGTTGTCAGCTTCACCCCATAAGCGCAGGATTATGTGCTACCTGGAATTCACATGACTTTCGCAAATCATTTCTAAATGCATTTTACTTGGGGGGGGATGGGGGGGGTTTGAAACAGGCACGAGATAGTGCCGGTTTAAAGTGATGGAAAGCAGTTGCCCTTGTTAAGGGGGCGGCCGTGCTGCTTAAAAAAACACAAGTGGTTTCAACTGAAGCAGAGAATGTCCAGCCTGCAGTAAGAGAAACTCAATAAAGTAAATAGTGCTTACAGACTAAATGATGTAACAACCGAAGTAAAAGGGCCAGTCGCCATGGGAGGGTACAAATGAAGACAAGGCCATACTAAGGAGGGACCCGGGGGCGAATCGTCCATTGGGGCATTGGGGCATTGCCCCACTAACCACATGGCCAAGGGCACGCATGAAGATTAACTTCACTGCCGGGCGCGTCCTGACTCGAAATCCGAGTCAATCAGGAGGACGCATCGCTGAAGGGGGTGGGACAGCACTGGAGGGTTGGGTTTGTTGTTGATGTCACTTCACTGAGTGACAGCAGCAGGGCAGGCCCAGTGCGCATGCTCAGGTTTGGATTCTGAGCAGCCGGAACATGCACACTAGTATCGCCTGCAGGCCCTGCATTACTATAGCGAGCGAGGGCGAGGGCTGCTACTGACCAGTGGCCGCAGCCCCCGCTCTCATATGGGCGGGGATAGTCCATGCCCTAGCCAAACCTGGCGCTGCTGGAGCAGCATCCGGATTGGCTGAGAGGGTATGCCACGGGCACCAGCCACCCGCAAAGGCGCCAACTCGGCAGCGGACCCCGGAACAGGAACACATAGCAGATGCGGCGCGGACCCGGCGGTCAGGTAAGTGTTCCCGTTTTTTTTTTAAACTGTAGTTTTAACCCCCCCTCCCCCACGCGACCCCCCCTGCACATATTGCGAGCCGCGACTGCTCATTCATTCCGTTCACCTGACCTCCCCCTTCCTCCCTCTCTTTACTCCGCTCTCTTTCCTAATCCCTCGCTTTTCTTCTCTCACTCTCTATGCCCCGGCCCGTCCGCCCTGGCTGCTCTGACCGGCTTTCCACAATCCCACTGCATATATGCTGTACCTACAGCGCAAACAGTCTGGGTAGAAGGTATTGTGCCGTCACAGTGTCATAAATAAGTGCACAGGTAAACTCTCAATCGTTGTTTATCATCTTTACCAGGACATATTCAGTCTCCATAGGCCCGCGAAGGGTTTCATAATGCTAAGATCTCACCATATCTGTGTAGTGTTGTGACCTGATACAATATTGGGATTCCGCTTGTCTGGCGAACAGGCTAATTGAGAACGTGGTTCAAATACAGACAACCAAATATACTTTCATTGAGATGGATGGATTGCAGGTTGTCTGAAGATGGTTGGATGCTCTGCTGCTCACCAGTGGTAAAAGTATACATAGATGGATGAGTGGGCAGAAGAGGTACAGGAGAGTGTGTCCAGAAGGATGAGTGAATGTATACAGGAATGAATGGATGAATGCTCCAAATGATGGACAAATGCGTGGAAGATTTTCTAGTGAATGGATACATGGATGGATAAGTGAATGGGAGAATCTCTAGAAGAACAGATGGGTGGATGAACAGATGAACACAGTGGTTGACAAACATGGATGAATTAATAGGGGAATATTGGGTGAATGATGCATGGGCTGAACACCTCTTATGTCGGCCGCACTTGCTCGCTAAGTAAAATTCATCCCCAACTTTTATGCCTCACCAGTTTCAAATGTCACCAGCCACCACTGGGAGGGACTAACAATCCTATGAACGAATCCGAAGGCAGCATTAATGAAAGACAATGACACAAGCCAATGAAAAATATGGGAGGAGAGTGGGCGCTGGCTCCTCTCCCATCCTCTACTACAGCAGTCTCGCAGAGCGAGCAGCGCATGCACGCTGCCACTAGGCTCGACCTAAAAAACCTGTCCTTCACCCTACCTACTCTTTGCTACCAGCCACCGTGTTCCATCACTACAAAAGGATGGCTGGTAGACCAATCCGCTTCCTCTTATTTCTAAGCCCGCCGCCGCCTCCCAGAGAATGCCCAGAGTCACCTACAGTCCTCTGGACTGTACCTCCCACGCAATATCCCGGGGGGCACACCTCGATGTGGTCAGGCTGCCTGGGGCACCCTGAAGGAGGCAGGGGACCCACAGTTGAAGACCTGCTGTGGCAGGTGCATTAAACATTACATAAGAAAGGAAAACCTGGCAGTCAATTCAGAGGAAATTATTGCATTACTCGCTCAATTGAATGTCTTAATGCCATGTGTCTATCGCACCCCTGCAGTTGTTTCCTGAAGCTCTGTGACAGGCAGCTACATATCTTGATGCCATTTGTCTCCTGCACTCACTCATTTATGTGTCCTGATGTCATGTATCTCTCACACTTGCTCAACCGTGCGTATGGCACCGTGTGTTTCCCACACTCTTGCATATGTGAACTGATACAATGTCTCTCTAACACTCATTCAGTTATGTGTCCTCATACCATGTGTCTTCAACATTTGTCCTTTGAGTATCCTGGTGCTTTGTGTCTTTCACATTTGTGTAGTTGTGTGTCCTGCTTACTTGCGACTCTCACTCTCGCTTAGTTGGGTGTCGTGATGCCATGTCTCCCACGCTTGCCTTATTGTATGTCCTGATGCCATGTGCATACCAGACTAGTACCTTTGTGTGTTTTAATGCCATTGGTCTATCACACTCACTCAGTTATTTGTCCTAATGCTACGTCCCACACTCGCACCTTTGCGTATCCTGGTGCCTTGTGTCTTCCACATTTGTGTAGTTTGTGTGTCCTGATTCCTTTTGGCTTTTACTCACGCTTAGTTGTGTGCCCTGATGCCATATCTCCCACATTTGCCTTGATGTTGTTTTAATTCCATCTCTCTCCCACACTAGTGAATTTTTGTGCCTTGACAGCATGTGTTTTTAATGATTGCTCAGTTGAGTGTTCTGATGCCATGTGTTTCTCACACTATTGTATTGGTGTGTCTTGATGCCATTGGTCTTGCACACACACTTGGTTGTGTGTCTTTTTGCCATGTGTCTCCCACACTAGTACATTTGTCTGTCTTGATGCCATGTGCCTCTGATACTCGCCCTTCGTGTGTCCTGATACACTGTAGCTCTCACCCTCGCTTGTTTGTCTGTCGTGATGCCATGCCTCCCACACGCTCCTTGCTGTGTGTCCTGATTCCGTGTCTCCCACACTGTCTTGATGCTGTGTCTTCCACACTCTCTCCGTTGCATGCCCTTGATGTATAGATCTTCCACACTAGTACATTTGTATCTTGATGCCATGTGTCTTTCACACTTGCACAATTGTGTGTCCTGAAGCCATGTGTCTCCCACTCTCTGTTGAGTGGTTTGATGTGTGATCTGTAGCCCTGGCTCTGTCAGGTGGCCTGTTGCAGGTGTATCTCACAGCCAGTGCTACTGACACTCAGCTCTGTGTTCTTGACCTCTGTTGCTAATATTGTCCAAACTTACTCAGTGTCATGTCTGCATTTTTTCTACGCTTTCAGCAAGTGCCTGGATGGAGCCTCGCCCACTGTGAGCTAATCAGAACATCCACAAAGCCTACTGGTTCCGAAACGTCCAATTCAAAACCCCCAAAAGAACCGGCCCGAGTGTCCGGCCGATGAGGCCACGTGTAAAAATAGCTGCTGTGAGTGTGTGCCCGGGTCGGACACCTGATGCTGCCTGGTATTCCAACCCTGAGGCTCTGTCCTTGCGCAAGCCGAGCCCTGCCTGTTCACCGGCTGCACTTCTATGTCAGTATTTTGGAGGGACGTCCCATCCCTTGTGTATTGACTTTAGCGGCTGTGGAGCTCTCCCTCCTCCCCTGGGTCAGATCCCGGCTCGGGAACCACGGAACCTGTGAGTGCAGACGGGGGGCCTATGGCCTTTCACACCTGTTTCACTCTTCCGGCTTCAGGGTCCTCCCACAACCCGCCAAGCTGCTCCGGTTGTGATGCCTCTTGGATGTAAATATCACTTAGAAAAGGTAAGGCGCTCAGAGACCGCGCAAGCTGCATGTCTGGGATGGGCCAGACCAGCACAACCCCAATTCATGCCTTAACAAGCATTTGCAATGCAATAGGACTCCCATTTACGAGTGACCTATTGCATTGTAAAAGGTTGGTATCACGGACAATGGGTGGGAGGGCAGGGGGGAGGCACAGACAAAGGGAGTTAGGGCAGGGGAGGGGGAGAAGGCACAGACAACGGGAGTGTGGGCGAGGGGAGGGGGAAGGGGGCGAGAAGGCACGGACAACAGGAGTTTGGGCAGGGGGAGGGGTTTAGAAGGCACGTACAACGGGAGGGAGGGGGGAGAAGAGAAGGCACTAGGAGAACCTCATGGAAGAAAATAGTCACAGCCTAAATACCACGTACAGTGTAACACTCGAAGTAAAGAGGCCAGTAGCCATGGGAGGATACAAATGACGACATTGTCGTAATAATGAGGGACTAACAAGCCTATAAACTAATCCGAAGGCAGTATTTACGAAGGACAAAGACACAAGCCAATTAAAAATATTGGTAGGGGAGTGGGCGGGGCTTCCCTCACGTACTGAACTGTAGCAGGTCACCACCAGAGCAGCGCTTGCGCGCTGACTCTATAGGCTCGTCCTAATAAGGCATGGTACGGTCACAAAAAGGCACTGATACTGAGCAAGCTAGTCTGAAGCTGGGTTCCAAACAGGGGATGTGTGAAGAATTTGTAGGAAATTAAATTGTGTGTCAAATTCTTTGATCTTCAAGTGGGTGTATGTGAATGTTGCTAAGCGCTTCCACCCCTTTCCAAGAAGAAAGCAGAAAAAAAAATCGGTGTTCTTGTTCCATCCATTTCAGTACCTTTTTTCGACACCATGGCAAAGGTGTCTACGTGATATTATCCATGCATCAGAAAATCCTCAGGCCCCCTCACCCCGAGATTACAGGTGAGTTGAGCTGGACAGTGGCCTGTTGAGGATACGGCTCGACTAGTAGCGTGGCTCTCAAGGTCACTCACAGCTCACTGATGACTTGAAATTATTTGAGGGCCCCTGTTCAGAACAACTTTGAATTTTACTACCCATTGTCTTCCAATTGAAGCTCCATGAGGATAAACAATATTGAATTATATGTTAAAGGCTAACATAGAGAAATAGACCAAAGTATGAAAGAGCAAAAGTTAATTTTTCCAGGGTTGCTTTGTTCGGTAGGGGAATTGGGCAAATGCCCACTTTGCCCAAGCCTTACAACCTCTCTGGGGAGATAGTTGAGGTCTAATTTGCAATAGGGTATCTTCAACTAATTAGGCCAGATTGTGTCTCTAAGCTGACTCTCGATACCTGATCTTTATTATAGAGCAAGAGGGAATCATTGTCCATATATATATCAGCCTTTTACTGGTATACCTATGGGTCGTGTATGGAATGGTGGGGATTCTCCCAAGAAATGCCATGAGGTTAGGGGCTGGGGCTGTGAGGTCACAAGTGACCAGTTCATTATGAGTGAGTGGGGCACACAGACCATATGGGAGACATCCCAGGGTCCCCCCTCGACCACCAAGAAGGAACCTCTCCCTGAGGCTCTAATGGCCCAAGATTCATATCAGCAAAGACCCCTTGCCTTGGAACTCCATCCATCTTGCTTCTCTAGTGGACTTCAACCCCCTAGCACTAGACTTATCATTCTGAACGAGGTGACGGTCATTAGCAACAAGGCCCTCTCCTTGCTCCTTTGTCCTCAATTCCAAATACTGGTGGAGATAACAGGCTCATTAGAGAAATTCCACTCAGAGCTCTGCTGCAGACAGGAAACCCCATGGGCTGGACTGACTCCTGTGTGAATGGCATCTTACCTGGGTTCATCAGAGATGCACTCCTGGGCAGGCACATACTCAGGTGATGCTGTTGTCAGTTAGCGCCCAATGTCTGAAGAGCTGGAAAGCTGCCCCTTTGATGACCCGGAGCTGCTTGGAGTCCCATTCCCTGGTCTTTGCCTGCCTTGGTGAGTGTTGTCTTTTAGCTGATGCAGAGTGCACACCAATAAGGACACAGCTGAGGGCTCAACAGAAGCCTGGACACTTGTGATAGTTGGGCACCAGCTTCGAAGGGCCTGCTAGAAGGAGAACACCGTTATGGATTTGCCTCCACCTCCTCTCCTTCAGTCTGTCTGGGGTCAATCATCCTTCCAAAGCAGATAATGCCTCCCTTGCTCAAATCAAGGCCTACTTCATAATGATTCTCTCTTACCACCTGCAATTAGAATTTAAAAAAAGGACTCCCATTCCAAAACAAGGATAACATAACAGGTGTATTTGTAAAGCGCACGTTCACCCCAGCAACGGGGTATCTTGGCGCTGAAATAACAGATGTATATTGTTACCCAACTCAATGGTACTCATTTTATCGACCTCAAAATGGATGAAAGGCTGAGTGGACCCGCCGGGATTTGAACCTATGACCATGAGGTCGAACACAGGCCCCTGCAGTGGATGCATTAGTCCACTGAGCCACCAGACCCGGCAAGGATGACCTTCTATTAATCTTCTGCGTCTGCTTTCAAGGCAGATCGGGGCCACTCCCTGGAATACAAGGCCTACTTCCTTATGACCGTCTATTACTGCCAACAATAGAAATGAAAATAGGGCTCCCAGTCTATAATAAGGCCTTCTCCGCCTGTCCTGCAGGAGACCTTTATGAGGAAAGGAAGTACCCCTTAAAACCTTGAGAAAAAATGGGGACAATCACATTATCGAGCAGGTTTGGCTTGGCTGAGAACTGTTGAAGAGGCTACAAAGATCACACTTTCAGAGCCAAGTCAACTCTTAGCAGCTCACTCCTTGACACTGCAAAGAACAGACCTAAACTATTGAAAGTGATCAGTGAAAAACCCTTCATGTAAGACTACACTAGAGGCAAAGTGGGAAAACTTTGTTGAGTTCTTTGACAAAAAAGTAAAGCCAGCCAATTTTCCCATGCCTTCAATTCCAGACAATGTAGCCTGGAATAATTTAACTTGCAAAGCACAGTGGTCCTGGTCACTTTTTGACTCAGTTTGAGAGTCGAGACCATAACTAATGAGAAATGGTCAAACCACCTTTCCAATGCTATCCCTTGTCCTATCAGTGAAGATCTCGTCAAACAGCTTCTCCAATTTTGGTCCATCCTGATAAATTCTTCTCTCAAGCAAGGTATCATATGCCAGACTCTCTAAAAGTTAGCCAAATCTTTCCTATCTTTAAAACATCATCAATGGATCCCAATTACCTAAAATACTTTTGCCCATTTTCAACCCTTCCATTTTTAGGAAAGTTGATAGAAAGCTGTCTAGCCTCATAACTGCCATCTCACACCCATGCAACCCCCTCCTAGACCCCTGCCAATCAGGCTTCAGACAATGTTGCAGCACTGAGCCAGTAATTCTGCAAATCGTTGATGACTGACTCTGCATAATTGACTCTGAAAACTCATATATACTTATTCTCCTTAATCTCTTGGCTGCCTTTGATACAGTTATCCACAACTCTTTGATCAGCATCCTGAGGAATCCAATGGGCATTAAATGGGTAGGTCTAGACTGGTTAACTTCCTATCCGATGAAGCATTCACAAGTGGTTAAAACTGTGAGCTCAGTCTCCAACCAAGTCAGCCTGCAATACGGGGTGCCTCAAGGTTCGATCCTCTCACAAACTCTATTTAACCTTCAGTCTTGAATCACTATGTGAAATCTTTAGGCTCTGTAGATCTCATCCCTGGAAGACATACTCCTTCTCTCTAACACCCTCGCAAGAAATAAAATGTGGATTCCTTCTACACCCTCCTGATACTCAGTTTATGGCTACAAGAATAGATGGAATCCCTCTCTGACCTGAAGTTCAAACCCACCGTTGTTTAGACCATCACATTTCTTGGCTTTATCCACGACAGTCAGCTTAACTTTCAGAGACAAAACCCTGCCATGGGTAGAACCTGGAGTTCTAACCATGGCTGCGGTAGGGGAATCAGGCAGCTCATTTCGGAACAGCACTTAAGACCAGGTGTTCAAGCATTGATTCTCTCAAGACTAGACTATAGGACCTCGCACCTCTCAGGCATTCTTAAAGCACATTTAGGTCTGCTCAGACCCGTGGCATGTAGCAGCCCGCATTGTTAATGGTCACAGGAAACATGATTGCATCACCCGCATCTTGCTAACCCTCCAGTGACATCCAATTCAGGTGAGAGCTCCATTTAAAACATCCCGCCCCAAAACCAAGTCCTGCATTCGTCTCTGCCCTGCATTCTTCTTCGCCCTTGAAAATCTCAGATACACAACAGGGTTTGAGAATTGCACAATCTCTTCTCCTGGAGGCTGTCATCTTCAAACGAGACTGTTATGTGAACCAATCCCTCTCAGGAAGAGCAACAAGGATCTAGAACTCCTCCCTAAAGTCTGCTGTACGGCACTGTCATTAAGTCTGGGCAGGCGGAAGTGACAAAAAAACTCTGCCACGCTATGCCGAGTTCTGCGAGTGGCGTATTTGTTTACCTCAGGACGTTCACACTGATTTTTAGTGCCAGGTGTTTGTCCCGTGCTGTAAAATCAGCGCAAACAGCATCTCGCACAGTGCAAGAGGGCGCTGCTTCTTTCTGCCACTCAAGTAGAAGTTCTACTCGAGCAGCAGCTTCCTCAACGCGAATGGAAGGTTTCTCAATGCGAGCAGTAGTGACCATCATGACCGCCCTCGTTGAGAAATCTCGCTGGGAAGTGGTCTAGCGTTGGATTTTCCTCGCTTGTGCTCGCCAACTTACGGTTGATGAGCGAGAGTGAGGAAAAAACTCTGCTACGCGGAGCGGAGTTGTTTATAAATCCGCGAGCTCTGTTGATTGCGGAGTGTGAAAAACTCCACAAACCGAGCGGAGTTCACCGACTAGGCTTACCTGTCCTGCTACCTCTAAAAACTCAAGATCCCTCTTTTTGAAAGGCACTTGGGCTAAGTCTGTGATCTCCCACATACTCTCGAAAGACACTTGGGGACTATCCTATCTGTTTTACTCTTTTCCTTTGTTTTTTTACATTTAGGATCTCAATGGTTGTTGGAAAGTGTCCTCTTGTAAAGCACTTGTATGCCTACGGGCCAAGTTCACGCTATAGAATATTTTTTTACAAATAAACAAAAAAATAATAGAGAGATCTCTGGATGGCTTGCTAGAAGGTGATCATTCCTTTCAGCCACATTCTTGGGCAGAAAGGGATTGCTTTATGGAACCCCAAATCATATTCTTCTGCTTGGGTATTTCAGCTTTACGAAGGATGAGACACTGTGCTTTTTCCATTAAAAAAAGCCTCACGTCTAGGGGTGGGCGGAATTTGCGAAATTCACTTTCGCAAATTATCGCGAAAATGTTAAAAATCTCCACAAACATGCGGAAATATCGCGAAGATGCGGAAGTTTTTTCCCCGCCCGTTTGCGGTATTTTCTGCATGGTCGCGGCTCGCCAACTTACCCATGCGGTTGCTTGCGGGCGCGGCCATCTTGTTTTCACTTGTCTCGCAGTGCATGATCGCGAGAAGAAAGACGTGATCGCGCGACGAATGACGTTACTGCGGGCGCGAACTGTCGGGAGACAGCGCAAATGGCTACCAACAATCCAACATCTCGTGGAGAACGCGACCGGATCGGTAAAACTTGTCGGCGAACGCGGGGATTCAGGTAAGGCGATCGCACGCATGTGAGAATGTATTATTTTACAGCGCGAGCAAGCAAATAATTTCCGGTAAAATGCGGATTGTGGAAATTTTGACATTTTCGCGCTTTCCGCGGAACGCGAAAATGTCAAATTATCGCAATTTCCGCGAGCGGAACGGAATTTTAGCGCAGGCCTACTCTCATCACGCACAAGACACCCTGGGACAAATGCCCTGGATCACTGCATGCCACGAAACCCCTGCCCGCCATCTTTTGATTTCCTCTCCTGCTTCGTCGATATATTACAAGGTCGCCCATCACTCGGCCTGCACAGTCCCAAACTCTGAGGGATCACCCTCGCACCTCAGATCATCCTCACCCCTGTCCAGACTCACACTGCCACTGATCTGCATTCTGTCCATGTTTGTTTGGAGTATCTGAGAGCTATGAAGTAGCGGTAAGGTGATGCGCTGCATGTTACAAACCACATAAAGAAATACATAAACTAACTGGCACAAAGAGGTTGAGAAATGCTTTTTAGAATATACATGTTCTTTTTTTATTTACTTTCTCTTTTTACTGAATTACACACATCATGAAGGCAGAAAACAATTCATGACCTGTCTGTGTTAATTTTTTAAAAATGGAAAAATATCGTATACTTGGTCTTTTTTGTTTCCTGTCCATGCTGTCAATCATCTGTGGAATTCTGGTCCAGGAGCTGCACAGACTGACAGCAAGTAGAATAAGCCAAAAAAAGCACAGGATTTCCTTCCGAAGTTTTCCCAGCTGCAGGTGTGCACATGAATATGCCCTACAGAGCTAATGTTTTCAAAGGAGCATTGTTAAGTATATGTCAAAGCGTATAACACTGAACTATCGCATGTTAATTTAAATGCCAATAATATTTTAGAAAAGAAAAAGCGTATAACACTAAAACCCTGCAAACATATATGGATGAGTTTACATTTATTGGTTAAAAAAGTGTATAAAATACAAGTTGCAGCTTTATTTTTTTCGGAGAACACGACATAAATATGGATAAATACAGATCCAACGATCAAAATATACATATGAATAAGTGCAGACGTAAATGTCAAAAAAACATAAATACCATAAAATGAGGTTCTTACTTTATAGTGCATATTTTTCCAGTCTTCTTATTTCTTTCTGTAAGGTTTCAGTAAGGTTGCCTACTAACACTGAATGATCAATTCCTTTAAAAAAACAAACCTTTTTTAAGTTACCTGATGAACAGATCCCATTGCTGCTCTGCAGTTACCTGGAAGTTATGCTGTCACACAAGGGGTTCTTTCTTCAAAGGAGCTTCAATAATTTGGAAATCGTTGGGGTCTCCTGGATTGTCTAGCTGTCTAGCCGGGCCTGAAATACAGGGCCAGAATCTGGGGAAGCCAGAGCTTTCAAAATGGAGGAATGATATTAATTTTCCAGGGGAAGGTGAAGATATGATAACTTTTGGGAAAGAGAACTCTCAGTGTGACTTCCGGAAAATTAGGTAGCAGTGGTCAAGAAGAAGAAGCCACCCTCAGCCTAGTTCACTGGAGGGCTTTATTTGTGGGGGAGTCGATAAATATATCACATTGGCAGAGGAAGCGTGGTAGTGACCGCAGGTACTAGGGTGGGTACTCTTCTCTCCCGCTCTCACTTACCCCACTATACCTCTACCGGCCTATAGTGAGTTGTGAGGTTTAACACTCAACTGGACCCGATTCCTCTAAAGGCTTCCAGATTTTTGTCTCAGGTCCCGGGCGGGTGTGGCGTAGAGGGCGGAGTCAGTCTTAGGTTCCGTCTCTTTACTTCACTGTCCAGGACTCTGGATACTGTTGCTTGCAAAGGTTTTTCGAGTTTCCTTTACTCTCCAGTGGCAGCTGTGGTTGATCAATCAGGCCTTGCACAGAGCAGTCACTTTTGGGGCTTGGTTGTCATGGGCATCGCTCAGAAGTGACCAGGGTCGCAGGTGCGACCACTGGTTTCCCTTTGCAACATGTAATATTGCTTTTGCGATCCTTGACCTCAAAGGGGGCAAAAGCAGTGTCAAGCACAAAAGGTCAACAATGCTCTGATAAACACTGTTTACTTTCTGCAGCTAAGACACTGGGACATTACATGGTCTGCTTATTAAAATGAATTTATTCAGCAGTGCTGCTTTCTTTAGAATGCATCAGAAAATGAAATAAATTACAACAAATACAAAATTCTTTGAAATTGTCATGCCTCTTTATTTAAATACATGAAAAACAAGGTTTGACACAGTCAATTGGCTTGTCCTTGGCAAGCTGTTGAAATGTTTATTTTTATTTTTATTGCAATAATATGCCACATAAAGAAAAATATATGGGGCCTATATATGGCGGTATAAGCTTGAAATAATTTTTTTAAATAAAAAATGACAATTGTATATAGTTTTAGTACAGGCGCAAGGTAGGTGGTTTTATTTTTTTTCATTTAATTTTACTTCTCCTGTCGTTTGTTGACTTATCCGACCCCCACACCGCCCTACTGCCCTACCACTCTTACCTGTGCAGGCCGCCACTGACCTTGACACGCCTGTACCTCTGAACTAGCTGGCCGTGATCAACAGTACTAAGTGCTTTGGTGGTCTGTGTGTTGAGAGCCCAGTTGAAAAGCGACGGGGACAACAGAGAAATTTCAATGGCAAGTATCTGGGGAACCACAGATTGTGGTCAAATAAATATTTGAAAGCTCCTGTGGCAAACGTGAGAACATATCAAAAAGAGAGACTGGAAAACCCCTTCCGTTCAAAGTCTAGTGCTACGTGCATTTGACCTTCGGTCCCTCACTGAGTGAAAATTGTTAGCGAGCATCCGCCGTCTCTGGTTTCGTTGGTGTCTAGGAGTGAGCTCACCAGGAAGAATCAGTAACCCAGAGCTGATCACCTGCACTGTGCCGTTAATTGTTATTTTCTCCCAACCACTGGCCCTCAGGGCCGGACTGGCCATAGCGGCACCGGGCGTTTCCCCGGTAGGCCGCTAGTTTGGGGGCCGGTTTTGTTACCGGGGGTCGGCAATCGCGGCCCCCGGTAACAAAATCGGCCGAAACCGGCCCTCGCAAACTGCTCGGCTGCACTCCCCCTCACCCCAGAGGGGGTCGGCTCAGCAGTTTGCCAGGGCCGGTTTCTGTTACCAGTCTGGCCCTGCTGGCCCTACACCTTTAACGGGGCCTGTCCTGCTCCCCACGCAATATTGAAAGTCTATTGGGTAGTGTCGCTGTTGTACTGAAAGGAAGTCCAGGTAGCCATAGGGTAGATTGTAGAATAAGGTTTATTAAGACTTAGCTACAGGATTATTAAGATGGTAAGTAAGTAGCAGATAGCCCCACCCGGAGCAGCCTCCTTGCTGCTCAGCCCACACACCCACCTACTGACCCTCTTCAACCACGCCAGGCACTCCAACAATCCACCACATCACATCCATACTGGCTGAGCAGCAGGGAACAGGTAACTAAGGGAAAGGATGCATAGTAACAATTCAAGTCACAGCACATCTTGTTCCCTTAAGGAAAACAATGAATGTGAAACAATGTTCAATGCAAATACAATTCATAAATTATCATAAGCACAAGAGAAGGACATATGGGTTAAAATGAACTCATTGCAAATTGAAAGGACCAGAGAAGGAAAGGAAAACAAAATAGTCCTACAACTTAAAATGCATTAAAATTACACCAATGTATTAATATGCAGAAGTAAGGATACCTCAGAGGTGGGTGTAACACCCTTACTCACCCCCTTCTGCACACAAGAGGAATTGAATGTACCACATCCGCACTAGCTAGGGCACACAGCCATACCTTCAACCCTAGGGTATACGACCCAACAACGCACACTCCTACTATTCACCTGAAGGAACAAGAGTCTCACGCAACGCACACTAGAGTACAAGACCCTGAAACACACATCCAAACTGTACACCTGACGGGACAAAATGTCTCCGGCTACACACCTCAGGGTACACAACCCTACAACACAGCACTAGGTCACATGACCCTACAACACAGCAATAAGGTGCACAACCCTACAACTCAGCACTAGGTTACGCAACCCTACAACACGGCACTAGGGCACACAACCCTACAACACAGCACTAGGGTACATGACCGTACAACATAGCACTAAGGTACACAACCCAACAACATAGCACTAGGGTACACAACCCAACAACATAGCACTAGGGCACATGACCCTACAACACAGCACTAGGGTACGCACCCCTACAACACAGCACTAGGGTACACAACCCTACAACTCAGGACCAGGGTACACGGCCCTCACTCAACAAAATTCAGCATAACCAATGCCATACACCCTACAAAAAAATTAGGGGTAAAAAAAAGCAGCACAAAATGAATGTTAACTCATCCAGACAGCACACATAAGCATGGCATAATGTACGTAGGCAGGAAATAATTATAGAATCAATAAACAGCCACTCAGCATGCAATACCGGCAGCCAGTATATGTAGTAAATTCAGACCAGCATTTAGCATCCACCAAATCAGGAAAACATGAAATCAGACATGCACAAATCAACACAGGCATAAATTGGATCTGGAATCAAAGAGACATGGCATTAGAATTACAAGAGAATTCGAAATATATGTAATAGAGCATCATCAGCAAACTTGGGATGGCAAGTATAAGACATCAAAAAACCTTTCCATGTTCCCCTGGTGAGAGATCTCTTACCCGACATCCCTCAAAAATCCCCGGCAACTGGAGAGAAAAAAGACGTCTGTGAGGCGTGGAATGTCTGAAACAACATGACTTCACCAGTGCTCCACACAGCCGACAAAATATCTGAAAACACAGTAACCAATGAACATTGCTGCTTGGTCCACTGTGATCTCCCTCGATGCGGTGTGTTGGAAAGGCGTTCGCCGGAGGGGGGTTCGATACACGTCTTGCCCACCCCTTTGACCCACCTTTCCCAAGTAGGCCGAGCCAGGCGCGCACACCCTGAGATACACTACGAACAGAGTGACACCACACGTATTCTTTGTAGGACGATAGGTTCTTTTATCGATGATTTCAAGGGATCTTTATGATCCAAGATGCAAGCAGTACAGCAGTGGCACAACGTACCACAAATCGGTCGTGGGGAATGGGGGTAGCGGGACAGTCTTTCAAGATAGTGTCTCTGTGAAATACCCTGCGGAAAGCTCACAATCCTCGAGCTGGAGGGTGTCGTGTCTCTGGGCGATCTCTTACCGAGTCGTCCTCAAGGGGAGCGCCGCGAGTCTCTCAGCAGGCACAAGTGGTCGAAGTTCGGGAGCCGCGATTCCGTCAGCAGGGCTCAGATGGTTCAATGGCTGGGGGCCGCGAGTCACTCAGCAGGCCTAGGTGGTTCAGTGTTCGGGAGCCGCGACCTCGTCCGCAGGGCTCAGATGGTTCAATAGCAAGAGGCCGCGAGTCACTCAGCAGGCCCAGGTGACTTCAGCATTCAGGAGCCGCGACAGCGTCTGCAGGCTCGGATGGTTCCAGGTCTTCTCTGCACTCGTTTCTCCGGCACCCCTTGTTATACTCCGCTGGTTCTTTGAAGTCCGGAGTGCTCTCAGAGGGGGGACTGGGGTGACGGAGGGGGTTCGGCGGGATTTCCTGCCGCTCACTTCTTTGGTCTTTTCAGGTGGGTCTGGGAGGGACCCCAGACGCTCGGCAGGGGAGGCGCCTGCTCCCCAGGGGCCTGGTGGCCGATCAAGTCCTCCCGGGGAAGGCGACCCGAGGTGTGACTGGGCTGGCGCCTCTGGGTCTGGCTCGAGGGTTCCCGCTCCCACGGTTGGACATGCGTGGTAGGGTGTTGAGTCTGTCAGGCCTCTGGCCGGCCCGCGGATCGGGGGTGGCTGGGGCGGCCGGAGTCGGAGATGTCGTGTCTTGAGGGTGGTTGCAGGTTGGCTGGATGATGGGAAGGGCAACGCCGTGAGGCCGGTCTCACACGCGTCCCCCCCAGCTGAAAGGCGTGGAGAACTACCCATCCACTGGGGGGTTCTCCTCGCCGAAGCGGAAGAACCGGGACAGGCCGTCGGCGTTGGCATGATCCGTCCCGGGGCGATGTTCGACAGTGAAATCCATCCCTTGGAGAGAGATGGACCATCGTAGTAGCTTGGGGTTCTCCCCCCTCATCTGCATTAGCCACCGCAAGGGCCGGTGGTCCGTCTGTACTCGGAAATGGGTTCCGAACAAGTAGGGCCGTAGTTTCTTGAGGGCCCAGACTACGGCAAAGGTCTCTCGTTCTATAGTACTCCAACGCTGCTCTCGCGGCAGCAGCCTTCGGCTGATGAAGGCTATGGGCTGATCAATGCCCTTGTCGTTGAACTGCGAGAGCACGGCCCTGATGCCGTGTTCGGATGCGTCGGTCTGGACCACAAACTCTTGGGAGTAGTCGGGGGCCTTGAGTACGGGGGCGGTGCACATGGCGGTTTTCAAGGCGTCGAACGCCTGCTGGCACGGGGTGGTCCACTGCACCTTCTTCGGGAGCTTTTTGGAGGTCAACTCCGTGAGGGGCCCCGTGATACTACCATAATTTTTAATGAACCTCCGGTAGTACCCCGTAAGGCCCAGGAAGGCCCGGACCTCCGTCTGCGTGGTGGGGGGCTCCCAGGACTTGATGGCGTCGATCTTCGGCTGGAGGGGGGCGACCTGGCCGCTGCCCACCTGATGCCCCAGGTAGACCACGGAGCCTTGCCCGAGCTGGGATTTGCTGGCTTTCACTGTTAGGCCTGCTTGGCGCAGGGCCATTAGTACTTGTCAGAGGTGCTGGAGATGCTCGTGCCATTGAGAGCTGAATACGGCGATGTCGTCAAGGTACGCTGCGCTGAACTCCTCGAGTCCGGCCAGGACCTTGTTCACCAACCGCTGGAACGTGGCTGGGGCGTTTTTCATCCCGAACGGCATGACCCTGAAGCGGTAGTGGCCATCTGGCGTGGAGAAGGCAGAGCGTTCTTTCGCTCCCTCCGTGAGAGCAATCTGCCAGTATCCGCAGGTCAGGTCGAAAGTGCTGAGGAACCGGGCGGCCCCCAGGCGGTCGATGAGCTCGTCGGCGCGGGGAATAGGGTGAGCGTCTGCGCGGGTGACCGCATTGAGCCCCCGATAGTCCACACAGAATCTTAGTTCGGGGGCGACCCCGGGGGAAGCCGCCTTCGGGACCAGAACCACCGGGCTGGCCCAGGGGCTGTCGGAGGGTTCGATTACTCCCAGGGTGAGCATCTTCTGTACCTCGGTCTTGATGCAGGTGCGGACCCGGTCAGGCACCCGGTAGGCTCGGTGTCTCACAGGCGGGCTGTCGCCGGTGTCCACGTCGTGGACACACCAGTCGGTGACCCTTGGAATGAGGGAGAAGAGGTCTGCGAATTGTCTGAGCAGCTGGCGGCAGTTGTCGGACTGCTGGGGAGTGAGGGTGGTCGAAAGTCTCACTCCCTCCACGGAACCATCCAGGTCTTTAGCGTTCAGGGGGTCGGGCAGGGGCTCGGTGTCTTCTTCCGCCCCATCATCGGTGGCCAGTAGCAAACTTAATTCCGTCCTCACAAAGTGGGGCTTGAGACAGTTCACATGGAGGACCCGGAGGGGGTTCCGTGGGGACTGTACGTCGACCAGATACGTGACCTGGCTCTTCCGCTCGACCACCTTGAAGGGACCAGTCCATTTGTCTTGTAGGGCGCAGGGCTTCACCGGGGCCATGACCCAAACCTGCTGGCCCGGCTGGAACTCGACCAGAGTTGCGTTCTGGTCATACCAGCGCTTCATTTCTTCTTGGCTGGCCTCGAGGTTAGCCTCTGCGAGTTCTCTGAACTTCCTCATCTGGTTGCGGAGCGCCAGGATGTAGCGGAACACATCAGGGGGTGTCCCCCGGGGGCTTGTCTCCCAGCCCTCTTTGACCAGGCTCAGGGGCCCTCGGACGGGATGTCCGTACAGCAGTTCGAAGGGGCTGAACCCCAGAGACTTTTGGGGGACTTCTCGGTATGCGAACAGGAGGCACGGGAGGAGGACGTCCCATTTCCGGCGCAGGGGCTCTTCGAGGCCCAGGATCATTCCCTTCAGGGTTCGGTTGAAGCGTTCCACTAGGCCGTTGCCCTGGGGGTGGTAGGGGGTCGTGAACTTATACGTGACTCCGCACTGCTGCCACAGGGACTTCATGTAGCGGGATATAAAGTTAGTGCCGCGATCACTCACAACCTCGCGGGGAAATCCGACACGGGAGAAGATCCCCATGAGAGCCCAGCCCACCACGGGAGCCGTCACGGTGCGGAGGGGGATGGCCTCGGGGTAGCGGGTGACATGGTCCACCAGGACAAGGATGAATCTGTGGCCCTGGGCGGTCTTCGGATCCAGGGGTCCCACGATGTCGATGCCGACCCGCTCGAACGGGGTACTCACAACGGGGAACGGTTGTAAGGGAGCTTTGCGTTTTCCGCCACTCTTCCCACTGCCCTGGCACGTGAGGCAGGATTTGCAGTGTACTTCTACATTCGCTCGCATCTTGGGCCAATAGAAGTGGGTAACCAATCGCTGATATGTCTTGTCTTGGCCTAAGTGTCCTGCCAAGGGTACATCGTGGGCCAGGCCCAGGAGGAGGCTCCGGAACCGCAGGGGTACCACCAGTACCCGTGCTGCGCCTAGCTCGGCGGACTTTTGCTCGCTGTATAAGAGGCCATTGTCCCAATAGATCCAATGGGTTCCGGTTCGGTCACCGGCGGCCTGGGCTTCGGCTTGTTGTCTAAGTCCCCCGAGGGAGGGGCAGGTGACCTGTTCCTGGCAGAACTCTTCACGGGAGGGCCCCCCCTCACAGCGCCACTGGGCCATCTCGGGCAGTTCTTCGAGCTCCGTCAGGGCCTCTGGGGCGGAAGGTTCCGGTCCTTCCCCCGGGTTAGTGTCTTCTTCTCCCTCTGAAGGAGGGTTGTCTGCTTCCGGTAGGGTGTCCCGGCTCTCGGGGATAGTGTTCGGTAAGAGGGCTTCACCGCCCTCGGAGAGAGGCAATCGTGCGGTCATGGAGCGCGTGGTGGCGCAGACCCATTCTGGTAGGCCCATCATCTCCAGGTGGGCTCTTCGTTCTACTTGCCCCCACGGGGAACTCTACAGGTTGTTGCCCAGGAGGCAGTCTACGGGCTGCGATGTCCGGACCGCTACCTTCAGTTCTCCGGAGACCCCTCCCCACTCGAAGGGCACCAGCGCCATCTGGCAGAGGCTCTCAGAATTGTCGGAGGATACGACCGGACAGAGGGCCCCGGTTAGGATCTGGTCTTCTGAAATTAGGCTGCGGTGGACCGCGGTGACACTCGCCCTGGTGTTGCGAAGGCCCTCGGCTTGGTGGCCGTTGATGGTCACCTGCTGTCGGTATTTTTCTGTGTTGGCGGGCAAGGGTGTCCCGGGGACCATTTCTCGATCACCAAGGGAGACCAGGGCCATGGCCGCCGGTTCCCATTCCTCGGAGTCTTCCATCTCTTCCCCCAGAGCCACGGAGGCCATCTGCCGGGCCGTGGGGTTGGTCGTTGTGGTTCGCTGATACTGGGGACACTGTGGGTCATTGGCGTAGTGCCCGGGCTGTTGGCAGCGGAAGCAGGTGATCCTAGCTCGTGGACCTGGTCGTCCTGGGGCTCCGGTGCTTGCTGGGGACGGTGCCGAACCCGCCGCTGGTGGGCTGCTGGGGGGGCTGGTGGAGGACCCCCCGGGGAAGTCTCTTGGTCGGCCGTGGTTCCCTCCGCCCCTCTGGCGGGGGGGGCCTTGACTGTGGCGGCCGTAGTCCCCCACGGGGCCCCGGGTGGCCCGGGTGTTCACCCAACGATCAGCCTCAGCGGCCAGCTTCCGAGGGTCGGTGAGTTTACTGTCCAGGAGATGCTGGCGCAGTTCTATAAAGCAATTGGCCGCTAAATCTTCCCAGGCAATCAGATCGAACAGTTCTTCGAAGGTGGAGACCTTGCTGCCCTTGATCCACCCGTCCAAGGCTCGGCTGTAAAAGTTCACGTATTCCACCCACGTGGTGCCCGGTATTTTATTGCAATCTCGGAATCGTTGTCGGTACATTTCGGGGGTGAGTCCGTACCGGCCCACGAGGGCTTCCTTCATGTGGCTGTAGGAGTTCATGACCGTGGAGGGCAGATCTAGCAGAGTGTCTCTTCCTTCGCTTAAGAACCGGCCCCATAGGCCAGCCCCCCAATCCTTCTGCGGGACTCGGTGAGAGGTCATGGCGACTTCGTAGGCCTTAAACCACTGCTGGATATCATCGTTCTTGTAATACTCCTTTACCACATCCTTGGGGATGTGAACTTTGGTTTCCCCGGTGGGAGCGGACGGTGGATTCCCGGGTGGCGGTGACTTTTCGTTTCTAGCCCGCCACTCAATCTCCTTCAGGCCGCGTTCATGTTCTAGCTGGAGTTTCTTTTCGTCGTGCTCCCTTTGGAGTCTCTTCTCTTCGAGTTCCCCTTGTAGCCGTAACTGCTCGACGGCCAACTTCTTCTCTGCCAGTTTTATTTCTCCCTCGATTTTTAGTTTTGCCAGTTCAAGTTCGTGGTTGCGGCTTTTCTCTCGGTCCGCTAGTTCCTCGGGCGACAGGTTCCCCTCTGGCCCGTTGTTTCTCGCCGGGATGCTTGGTGGTTCATGGGTAGAGTCTCCTTCCGTTTGGGTCGGGGGCGCCCCCGTCTCGACCCAGGTTTTCAGTACTTTCTGGAAGTCTTCCTTTGTGCTTAATCCGGTGGTAGCGATGCCAAGGTCTTTGCAAAACTGTTTTAATTCTCTATGCGTGTAATTGTCCAATTGATCCTCTCGGAACGGTGAGCTTATTTCGGTACCTGCGGCACCCAGGGAGGTTTCTCCTTCCATCTCTGTTTGGTAGTGCGTCAGTCGTTCACTGCACGCTCTCTTTCGGTGTCGGCTCGGATCCCGTCGTCTGCCACCAAATGTTGGAAAGGCGTTCGCCGGAGGGGGGTTCGATACACGTCTTGCCCACCCCTTTGACCCACCTCTCCCAAGTAGGCCGAGCCAGGCGCGCACACCCTGAGATACACTACGAACAGAGTGACACCACACGTATTCTTTGTAGGACGATAGGTTCTTTTATCGATGATTTCAAGGGATCTTTATGATCCAAGATGCAAGCAGTACAGCAGTGGCACAACGTACCACAAATCGGTCGTGGGGAATGGGGGTAGCGGGACAGTCTTTCAAGATAGTGTCTCTGCGAAATACCCTGCGGAAAGCTCACAATCCTCGAGCTGGAGGGTGTCGTGTCTCTGGGCGATCTCTTACCGAGTCGTCCTCAAGGGGAGCGCCGCGAGTCTCTCAGCAGGCACAAGTGGTCGAAGTTCGGGAGCCGCGATTCCGTCAGCAGGGCTCAGATGGTTCAATGGCTGGGGGCCGCGAGTCACTCAGCAGGCCTAGGTGGTTCAGTGTTCGGGAGCCGCGACCTCGTCCGCAGGGCTCAGATGGTTCAATAGCAAGAGGCCGCGAGTCACTCAGCAGGCCCAGGTGACTTCAGCATTCAGGAGCCGCGACAGCGTCTGCAGGCTCGGATGGTTCCAGGTCTTCTCTGCACTCGTTTCTCCGGCACCCCTTGTTATACTCCGCTGGTTCTTTGAAGTCCGGAGTGCTCTCAGAGGGGGGACTGGGGTGACGGAGGGGGTTCGGCGGGATTTCCTGCCGCTCACTTCTTTGGTCTTTTCAGGTGGGTCTGGGAGGGACCCCAGACGCTCGGCAGGGGAGGCGCCTGCTCCCCAGGGGCCTGGTGGCCGATCAAGTCCTCCCGGGGAAGGCGACCCGAGGTGTGACTGGGCTGGCGCCTCTGGGTCTGGCTCGAGGGTTCCCGCTCCCTCGGTTGGACATGCGTGGTAGGGTGTTGAGTCTGTCAGGCCTCTGGCCGGCCCGCGGATCGGGGGTGGCTGGGGCGGCCGGAGTCGGAGATGTCGTGTCTTGAGGGTGGTTGCAGGTTGGCTGGATGATGGGAAGGGCAACGCCGTGAGGCCGGTCTCACACGGTGCATCACAAAAGGCTGCCCTTCGCTTTGGTCAGTGTTCCAGCCTTTCACCTGCGCAGTCTTCAAGTCCTGCTGCAAAAAATGACCGTGATGTTATCAGCACAACTACACATGTACATCTGCCTCACATGTGACCTCGCAAAGTCATGTAAGACCATGGATGATTATGCTGTCAATAGTGCTCTGCAGGGATCAGAGTCTTTCACCGACGTAAAGTGGTCATCATGGAAATGAGGCTGATGCCGTGACTCATGCCCATTTGAGCTCACGGTTCCTGCTCATTTTGCAAATCCAATGGTGAGTCAGTTGGCAGGGCCTCACTGTGTGAGCTCCACTGTGCGGTTGACTGGGCCTCACAGCGTGAGCTCCGCGGTGCGGTTGACATGACTTCATAGAGCGAGCTCTGCTGTGCGGCTGACATGGCCTCGAAGCACGGTACAAGATGCCGGTACAGATGTCGCACGTCGGCAGAGATTCTCATCACCAAGCACTCCAGCATTCCACTGCATCACATCAATAATGGCTGAACAGCAAGAAACAGGTAACTAAGGGAAAGGATGCATAGTAACGATTCAAGTCACAACAGTGGGCATAAACTCCTAGACTGGTGATGTAGCCACGTTCAGTACTTGAGGCAGATCTGTAGTAAGCCAGGGTGGAGTTCTGTTACGTGGAACTCCGTGAAGTACAATAAAAACTCTGCCGTGCGGAGCTCTGCTAGTGGTGGAGTGCGTTGGATAAATGCTCATTGCTGTGATTTTCAGTGCTAGGTGCTTGTCTGCGCTGTGCAATCATCGCAAACAGCACCATGCACAGCTCAAGCAGGCGCTGCTTCCTCTCTGCCGCTCAAGTAGATTTTTACTCATGAGGCAGCTTTCTCCAAGCGAGTCGACAGTTTCTCAACGCGAACGGTCGGAAGCACACGCAACCACTCGCAATGAGAAATCTGACCGCCTGCATTGAAAATCTCGCTGGAAGTTTGATTTTACATGCTTGTGCTTGCCGACTTGATGTTGACGATCGGGAACTAGGAAAAATCTTGCCAGGAGGTGGATTTTCACCATTCGCGCATGCCAACTTCATGTTGATGAACGCGAGCGAGGTAAAAAATGATCCAATGCGAAGTGCAGGAATCTCCGCAAACTCCGCAAGCAGAGCGGAGCGGAGTTTACCACTCAGACTTAATCTGTAGGAGCCAGGAAGGTTGGACTTTTCACACAGAACTTTGCCAGCTTGTTCAGAGCTCAAGGGATCAGGAACACATGTATCTCAGACATCCTTAAAGCATCGGCACACATCCCACAGGTATATGTTAGAAGTAGGTATCTTCAAAACACTGCACCACTTGGCATAGGATTTATTCCTTTTGTGTTGGTCCACCCACAATCAGTCATGTTTCTTTACAATTCCAAACGACCAGCCTATCAAAGGTAAGAATTGTTTTATAACTTTTGCCCTGAAGGTTAGTGCTTGAGCTGGGTATCAATTCCTGTACTAAAAAAACAAAGTAGCTTAAAACAACTCATTAATAGGATGTTCTCCTGCAGACACAATATTAACCTAAGGGGACAGGGACCCAAACATAACTTCTTGAAACTTGTGAGTCATGCACTTTCTATTATATATATATATATATATATATACATATATATGTATATATGTATATATGTATATATATTTATATATATATATATATATATATACATATATACATACATACATATATATATACATACACACACACATACATACATACATATATATATATATATATATATATATATATATATATATATATATATATATATATATATATATATATATATATATATATATATATATATATATATATATATATATATATATATATATATATATATATTTGTAATTTCTTTACTGGTTTTCAGCATACAAATGGCTTATCAGGTCAACAGCATTCAATGAGCATTACAAAAACAAACGTACATATTCTCAACTTCTCAACACCCTCTGTAAATTTCGAAGCACGACAAAATGCCTCCAATGCCCCAAACCTAGATATATGCTGACAATATAGCGCTAATGAAGGTCTGACCATTGGTGGGTATATATGATACAGAACATTGTCACATTCAATGCAAAGGGTACATTTGCTCGCCTGAGGGGTGTGTTCTTGCCAGTGTACTCTCTGTGTAAAAAGGTGATGAGTGTATCATATCGCGGGCCATAGCGACATGTGCCTACTTTCCCAGCCACTCCTCCCTCCCACTCCCACCCCACTGCAGCCTATGGCATGTATCCCGGCCGGGGACGTGCGAAGATTTCATCAGGTGAGTCAGACGGCCGAGCCAGTAGGTACATTTGTAAGTGGTCCCGGATATCTTTGGGCCTGGAGCCAGGAGGGAACATTTCTGCATAAGTGGTCAATTAATCCCTGCATAAGATTAGATCGTTCAGCCACTCTTTACATTTCGGGGCCCTCCTCTGAGCTACACGCAATCCTCCGCTTCCCTAGGAGTAAGCAGAGCGCCTGGGACATACACTTAAGGATGGGAGATCTTGGAATGGAGAACACAACTACAGCCATCCACCCCTACTTGCAGGGGCCTCCTGCATCTACAAACCTGCAATCACCACACACAGTAAATTAAAAAGTTTGCACAAAGAGTTGATAGAC
Source organism: Triturus cristatus (assembly GCF_964204655.1). Lineage (NCBI taxonomy): Eukaryota > Metazoa > Chordata > Amphibia > Caudata > Salamandridae > Triturus > Triturus cristatus. The sequence continues at coordinate 1,134,843,514 of NC_140590.1, forward strand.
CAAACAGAATTCAACCAGTCCTGCTTGATGATAACGAATTGGGTATAAAAAGAGGAGCATTTTTGGAGTTCCTGTTCCAGGTCCCAGATGAAAACTGCCATGTTGTCCTCTCTGACATTCAGGGATTACCAGGTGAAAAACAGTTAAAACATGGCAACTTTAGAAGGGGTGGGTAGCAAACCATTCCCGGATGGGATAGCATTTACAGATTGGTCTCCATTTTTGTCTTTACAGTTCACCTTTCCAGATCAGACTCACACGGGAAACAGCTCTTCAGGCAATTGCCCGTGGTTACATTTCCTCAACAGTCCGTTGGCATTTCAGTAGCAAGCACCGCCCTCTTGCTCCAAGGTTTATATCAGACTCTTCAAAGACATGGGACACGGAGGGAGCCTAGACTGTCTCTTTTCATGGCTAAAATTATTTAAGGAAATGTGGTCTATTTGGATTGCGGAGTTTGCCCTCAAAGCAACCGACATAAACCTCTTCAGCACCTGGACAGCAGCAAGTCATTGTTTCACCTCTTTTGACAAGGTATGCCCTTGTGCTATCAATCTCTTGCAAACAAAAGCATATGGTGAATTCTCCAGCTCTCAATAAATTGCGTGAATATAGCTCCACATTATCGGTCAGAAGAGCAATTTTGGCTAATTGAGTGCTGCGTGAAGTCATGAGTCTTCAACACCTGTATTTTATTCAAGTCCTTGTTCTTCTCCTTAGAAAGGAATTCCAGATTAACTTCTAATGCTTTTTCGAGGAGGCCAGGGCTATAAGGGCAGAAGTAATGCCCCAGAGCAGGTAGCAAACTTGCTATAATTACTTATCAACCTTCTCATCAGCTCAGTGGATGAGATGTGAACAGTCTGTGTTTGCAGTGAAGCCGGGTAGCAGGGCCGTCTTGTAACACTAGAGAGAGTGAGAGAAAAGCAAAGCAGTTGCAATCTCCCAAAGATATAATATCACAAAAGCAACTGCTAGTTACTATATCCCCGATTTTGGTTCAATAGGTGTTTGGAGTCAATTGTAGAGACAGTATAATGACCCATATATCAGATGTATTCACGGCGGCGGGCAGTGAACGCGATAGGTGTATCCATGGTGTCCGATCTTTGACGAATGTGTGACTACAAGACGGCACCACAAGTCACGTGACCCGCATGGTGCAATCTAGCACCACCCAGTAGAAAATTTACTGGACTTCAAACTTTAGGTGAGTGCAATAGGCCTCATTTTTTATCTGGGTTTGCATGTAGTACATGATCAACTTGAGTCAGGGAAACCAACTACTAGACAAGACAGCCCTGAAGAAGGCCCCAGACCCTTGCGGGCTCTGTGCGCGGGCCGAAACATGTTGGCAGAACAAGTGGGTACATTTGAAACAAGAATTTCAAAATAACCCCATCACAGCACACGCTTTTTATTTAGTACCCCAGGTACCCCAAGAATAAAGTTTCGAATCAGGGGTATACCTCGAGGTATTTTTAGAATTTATCACTGAACTGGTTCCCTGCATAACCAGAGAAAATGTATATAAGAACTCCCATTACATCTTTTGGTTGAGTCCGCCCAGGTAGTACCATCTTACCTGGGTGTGGAAAGACGCCAATGATGAAGCATGTCACTATTAGTGAGTGAGGCGTCTTCTCCAATATCTGTGGATATCCCTACTCTTCCCATGGTTATGCCTTATGATAACATCTGATATATGGGTCAATATACTGTCTCTACAATTGACTCCAAACACCTATTGAACCAAAATCAGGGATATAGTAACTAGCAGCAGGGCCGTCTTAACAGCATTGTCGGCCCCCGGCCAAAGCAGTGGACTGGGCCCTGCCTACACAACCGCTCACAGGAATAAAAATGTTTACCAGAAAATTAGCGTTAAATTCTGCTCTGCATGGGTCCCCTATGCTATGCTCGCGGGGCCCCTGGGCAACTGCCCAGCGTGCCTGTGTGTTGAGATGGCACTGACGGGTACTCCACACAAGAATACGTCCATTGCCCTTGGTGTGGAACATGGTCAACCAAACCCAGACTGTTTAGTGACCCACAAAGTTCATCATCATCTCGACTACCTCTTCCTTTGTGTAGTTGTGAACCTTTTCTGGTATTAAACTTGACTCGGATATTATCCGATATATCGCTTCCATGGGTCTGCAGTGAAATTAACCCAGTAGCCAATGAGGACAGCTGAGAGAACTGTCTGATAGCTGCTCCTCCTTCTTTCTACCGTCCTACGTCCGACCAGAGGGCGGTTACACATCCTCCACTGAGGACCTTAAGCTGGGTTGAGAAGGAGTTGACTGTCTTCCTCTTAGTCAGCCAAAAAAAAGAAAGCTTACCCACATGGTGGTGGTGTGGCAACGGCCAATTCACTCGGAAAGCACAGTAGGATTTGTGGGGGCTGCAGTGTCAAATATAAAATTAGCTTCACTAATCTTCTTTAAGGCAGTGTATGGGTGTCGCCGTTGTCTTCCAGACCCCTAAGCTTTGTTTGCCTTATTGTCAGAAGCTGCTGACCCTCGTGATACAGATCAGTGTTACTTTCTGGCTGTGCTACTCCTTGGCTAGTTTCTATGTCTCTGAAGATTCACTTTTGCTAAGTCATGCGTTGGGCAATCTTTTTTCCTGAGGGCCTGAAATTATTCCACCACATTACACAGTGTCATTTTTCGATGCCTCTTGCCTTCCTCTCTGCTGCTTCTTTACTACGATGGGTTCGCCCTGATATGGCGGCCAAGGAGGACCTCAAGGTGATGAACCCTGTTTACTTTTACGATACCTCCCTGTAGGTCATGGGTACTCACAAACATTTCCCTGGGGGCCGTAAAGTACTGTCTGTGGCATGCCCGAGGGCCGCACTGATGCCAACAATGGTAGGGTCAAGGTGATGAAAGGTGAGCATAGGGGGATGCGAAGCAGATGCTTGGTGTGGACAACAAAGCAAGCCTTCACATGACTTCTGTCTGCCACCTATGCTCTATGTTCATGCATCAAGAATTAAAGTCAAAGCATTAACTTACAATGTAAAACATGAGAGGGAAAGAGAAACTCATCTGGTGGCTGAATCGCAAAATGTGAAGCCAGAAAACCTGGTATCAGTCCTTACTTTCCCACTTGACGAATTGTGTGATCCAAGGCAATTTGTTTAACTTTGCCCCATTTCTTCATTAACAATTATGAGAGCGCCTTAAAAAACATGAGTTCAGGAGTAGAATATGTAAGGTACAAAATCTTCTCGTGTTTTATTAGATAAACTATAGTGGTATTCCAATTATATAACAACCAAGGCTACACACAAGGTGCACCTGACAAATGACTTCTGTCTTGGTTCACTAATGGCATTGTTTCCAGAATGGGGGTGGCATGAAAATTTCCAAGATCATGTTTGAAAACTGTCACTGCTAATTAAAGTCTCTCAATGCAGTGTCAATCTTATCTACTAAGGTAAAACTCTCATGCATGTTAATAGAATACACTTGTTTGCAGAGAGTTTAAAACTAAAGGTGTCTTTAAAACTAAACGTGTTCCTAAAGATAAGTTGTCAAGGGCACTTTCTATTCTTACTTATGTTTACTTTAGCTGATATGTAAAACGTGTAAATAAAGTATGCTTATTTCTTTTGCAGCTTTCTGAATTTTCCTGCTCTATCAAGTGAACAGCAGCTCAGTGCTGGTGTTCACCAGGGAGCCACATATAAAGGTCAGGAGGGCCGCATGCAGCCCCTGGGCTGTACTTAGAGTATCCCTGTTGTAGGTGAACACAAGCATGACAAGAGGATATTCCACTTTCTTTTTGGGGGCTGCCCCAAAGCACTCATTATGCTCTTAACCATTACAATGATGCGCTCAATATATCCATTAGTCATGGGGGTGTTAAAAAATGAGAACTAATACATAGCTTTGCATCCATCCCACATGGCCATAATGTATGCAGAAATGAAGCAGATTCCTCAGTCACAAATCAACTCCTGTGGAAATGCAATCCAAGATAAAAAATTCAGTCAGGGACCATGCTACCACAGTGGCCTTCCTTAAGGTACAGAAATGTTGCACCATGTGGCATTATACATGACAACAAGCATGCCCGTGGCCCAGAAATCTGTAGTTGGGGCCACCATTTTGATTAGGTCCATCAAAATCCTCTCAAATGGATAGTGGTTCCAGGGTAGCTTGTGCCTATCCTCTAGATTTTTAAGATAGCTCTCAAGTTTGGCAGACTCGTTCTTTTTTTTTGTCATTGCTCCCATGCTTAGCAATTTGATGTGAGGGTACTTCCACCCCTGAACCTTCTTCGCGCTGAGCTACCTTCCTGAAGACCCTCATGGTTCACCTCAAAGGAAGCTAGCTGCCTCTTACCGGCTCCCAGTTCAGAAGATGAGTGGTCACAGTCGAGAAGCACATCTTGCCAAAAGCCCTTGAAGCACTCACATGTTTTTTACTGTTATCTGGCACATGCACCACCACATACAATCGCTGCAGGGTAGCACACTACCTGAGCAATGCAGAATTGTGAATTGGTTGAAAATCCAGCTGCGACCAACACCTGCAGCTCCAAAGGACACCTAACGGCAGACAGATGGGTCATAAAGACCTGTCTTGGTCCTCTACGCAAATCACCTGTGACAGATTCACTTTACACCCTGTCAGCTGTGCCGGCTGGCATGGAACGGGGTGGCTGGGGGTGGATAAAAAAAACAAAAAAGCCAGAAAGCACTTACCTCTTCAGCCGGCCGTGTCTCTCCTCCGCTTCTCTGCCGACGTCCCAGAACGGAAGCAAGAACTGGAAGCACACACAGGCTTCCTTCCAATGTAGCGTTGTGATTGATCTGAGCGTCGTGGTTCGGCACTCAGATGGGAATGGGAGCCTGTGCATGTTCCCCACCAGGTTGTGTAAGGCAACCTGGTGGGGAACATGCAAAGTGCGCATGACTGTTTTGCCAGCCCAAGAAGGCCGGCCAAACAGTCATGCACACTTGGAGTGTGCCCACCACTCCTCCCCCTGTGATCCCAGCCTGCCACTATAACTCAGCCCTGCAGCTACCATAAATAAAATGATAATAACAAAGTTATTATTTTTTTTCCACTGCTTTGAAAGCAGTAGGGCGACGCTCCTCCGCCTTAGCAGAGGAGCCGCCCCAGCCTGTCAGTGACCTTTATCAAAGCTCTATTAGATGATGACCCTTGAAATTGTTCCAGGTGGACCGTCGGTGATTCATTCAATATTGAGCGCATCAGCCCTGACTCTATGAGCCTGCTCCACAGTCTCCACAGTACGCCAAATGCAGGTCCACAAGAGCACCAGGAATGTTGTAGTCTGTGAACCAAGCATTTTCATACATTAATGATTTATTTCAGGTGCAGTTGGGTTACCTGATAGATTCTTTATATGGACAGTGCTTCTCTTTGTTAATATTCTGTGTCCTTATTCAGCGATGCTGACTTGACTGTGTGTTTTCATGCTGCATTGTCTAAAGGGGAGTGAAGCGAGAGTATGCCCCAAAGAAGTAACAGTTATTAGAACACTGGAGTGTTGGAAGACAATGGAGTGATCCTGGGCCAATAATAGCATGATCCTGGAACACTGCTTCAACATTCCAATTTTTGTCTTTCTGGTTCTCCCTTTTTAATTTAGAACATTTTACCCTCAGTCGGTGGAATTTTGTATTAGTCTTATAGCCCTTCGGCCTCGGGCTATATTGGCTATTAGAACATTGGAATGTGGAGCACTCAATTGTAGACAATGGAGTGCTCCATGCTACTACAGGCCGGTAAGGGCCCGCAGAGCAACATTCCAATGTTTTACAAAAGCCTCTCGAAGCTCGAGGGGATTTAAATCCCCTCGAGCTTCGAGAAGCCTTTGTTTAATTTAATAGAACATTCTGCCCTCTAGTGGCAGAATGTTCTAATAGCCTTATAGCCCTTCGTAGCAGGGCTATACCGCTATTAAAGTCCCGCTGCTTTTGTTAAAGTCCCTCGCCTTCGGCTCGGGCCTTTAACGCTGCAGCGGGCCTTTAATAGCCGGTATAGCCCGCTACGGCGGGCTATAAGGCTATATTAGAACATTGGAATGTTGGGAGCTCCACTGAAAACAATGGAGTGCTCCGGGCTTATAATGGTTGGTATAAGCCCGGAGCTCCAACATTCCAATGCTTCTTTGTTCACAGCTCTGGCTGTGAACAAAGGCTTCAGGGAGCCTGAGGGGATTTCAATCCCCTTGTGCTCCCTGAAGCCTTTGTTTAATTTGTTAGAACAGTCTGCCCTCTAGTGGCAGAATGTTCTAATAGCCTTATAGCCCTTCGTAGCTGGGCTATACCGGCTATTAAAATTCAGCTGTTTTGTTAAAGTCCCTCGCCTTCGGCTCGGGCCTTTAACGATGCAGCGGGCCTTTATAGCCGGTATAGCCCGCTACGGCGGGCTATAAGGCTATATTAAAGCCTTCTCCCTTTTAAAAGGCCTTCACCAGCAGATCAGTCTATAACTCTGGGCCTTTAACGGCCGGTATAGCTCTTGCCAGCAGGCTATAAGGCTATAACGTTCTTATCCTGTCTTATTTTTGGTGTGAGCATAAGGTGGTTGGTAGGTCAGTCAGATATATCTCAAAATCTCGAGTGTGACTGCGTTTCTATCAGTTGAGCAACGAGCAAAGGTCGTTGGGAGGAAGAAAGATGTTGTTAGTCCAGGGTGTTGGACTCTGGATCCAGTATTCAGGTATTGCTGAGGTGAAGGCTTTCCCCCTGCGGTCCCTCATTGTGAGGTTTCCTGGGTGAGCATTTCTCAGTTCGAGTGGAGCTCTGGGCTCATTACATCAAATGCCCTTGAATGATGCTCTTTCAATTATTGCAACCGAGGCCTTGTGAGAGGCTGAGTGGCAAGCTGCCAGAATGAAGACATCCTCTGGTGAGGAGAGGAGGAGGGGAGAGAGAGAGAGAGAGAGAGAAAGCACAGCGAGTTCTATAGTTTAGATTTTGCTCTCTTGATAAGCCACTCACACTGGGGGAGCTCTCGGCCAAATCTGTTCAGCTTGGAATTTAGTCATTCATGTGTAGAAGGAAGTGTGCAGACAGCTTTCTCAAAGTAGCTCTCAATAGACTAAATACTCTTTCAATCTCCATTCAAAAGCGAATCACGCTTCCTGAAAGGAAACTTGCAAAGGTTCTTATAAAGTGAGCTACATTAATGATGGGCAAATTTCTTCTCATTTTAAATGGCACATAAAGGAATTATAGCTGAAGATGTTCGGGATACATGCATTACCGGGCAATGCTTTAGCTAAAGAAGTCATGCCTTCATTATGCAAGCTCACGGTTTACCAGTTGACCACTGGCCTGTTTACTTGCACATCAGGGACCTGGGATAAAATGTTGAAAGTCACATTAGGAAAAACAGTACCAGCTCTCTTATAAGGCGAGACAAAATTAATAGAGAGTACTGATAATAGTCCCTGTGGTGCTTAGTAGTATTTGTAAGATTATATATATGGGGAACAGGATCTTCCCAGAGAAAGCATAGGTGCTAGTCACATATATAGGGCCTAGTTTAGAATCTGGTGGATGGGTTACTCCGTCATAAACGGGACGGATGTCCTGTCCTTCATATTACAAGTGCATTATATCCTATGGCACTTGTAACAAGGCCATATTCCAATACAAGTTATGGATTTTGTACTCACAGCACACTATATATGGATAGGTATTTAGCACTCTTGAGTGGATAATGGTCTGTGAATCTTCACACCCAAAATAAAATTTTAGAAAGTGAAGTAAAGCACTTTAAGTTTTTAAAAAGTACAAATTGTGTAGGTTATTGATAGGCTCATTATGGAATTGAATATCGGCAATGCAGCAAGCACTTACTCAGATTACTTACCCTCACCTATGCACGAGAGAGCTGAGCGCAGTCTTCTGTTAGCAATGCGTACCTTATAATTAAATATGTGGTAAGGGGAAAATGCTATGTTTGTCAAGTGCATGGTGCGGTCAGATTTCGAAGTGACTGCACAGCTATCAATGGAGTACCAACAAAAGTGCTGCTATGTCTAAAAATGCATCGGGCATCTGCCCCTTGGGGTCATTCTCGTGTGCCTCTGCCTTGTGGTCCTCTATCTCCATGTTGGCTTCAGATTCTCTGAGACCAGGGAGAAAGAGACATTTCACAAGAATCTTTGGCTGTTGCAAGGGACTTTACAGGCCCTCCGGGATCTCTCCTCTTGACCACTAGTGTAGGAAAGTAGGATCTGCTTCTATAGTTACCCCCACTTTTTGCCTGGTGCTAAGCTGTATTTGACTAGTCTGACTGGGATTCTGCTAAACAGGACCCCAGTCTAGCTGCTTTCTCCCTAAATTGTTGTGTTGAGTACTTAGATACATCCCAGATTGGATACTGGGATACCCTTATAAGTCCCTAGGATATGGTACCAAGGTACCCAGGGCATAGGTACCCTGTGGTCCCCCATGGGCTGAAGCATGCTTTATGCAACCCATGAGAGACCATGCAAAAGGGAACTACAGGTCTGCCATTGCAGGCTGTGTAAGTTGGTGCTAGCACCACTTACGAATGATATAGGTTTTTTATATCTAGGGTCACTGCACTTAAAACCTATAAGTCACCCCTATAGCAGGCCTTTGCAATCCTGAAGGCAGGGTGCTTGGTTCTAAGTGAGAGGGTGCCCCTCCATGAGCAGGACACCCCTGCAGATTACGGAGTCCATTCTCCCGGGTTGTCAGTGAAGCAGCCATATATTATAAAGAGGGGCACCTCGTAATTACGTGACGACCATCTCGAAAATGGCTGCAATGAATCCTATCATGTTTGGTATGTGTGGTTCTTTTTCACTTAATCTATACTATAAGATTGTATTCTGGTAAAACAAGCTGCTTTTCACTCCTTCAAGAAGGCCGCTCTCCACAATTATCACTTAGAGAGCTTTATAAGGTTGTCTAAGACCTCTTAAATCACCATAAGAGCTGTCTGGACTGGTGCAAGGTGCCCACTTACATTAGTGGACATCATATACCAGGCCAGCCTCTCACAGCTAGTGCTCCACTGAAGTCCTTGCTGTTTCCATAGTCATTTGGGACAGGAGACTAGTTATTGGGGGACTTGAGGTTAGTTCTGGACAGTTGATCAGTGACACTCTTCTCCACAGTCACATTATGCCTGGGCTCAATTGGCTGCCTAGAACCATTCCAGTGCGTCTTTTCTCTGTGATTTGCACAATATCTCTGTGGCTGACAATTTTTGTCTTTTATGGTTAACCCTGTTTGCAATCAAATTACCCTGAGCCTTTCCTTATATACTGGGGTGCACAGCAAGTAACTTGACCAGGGGCTGATGCTGTAGTGTTGGACATGCATCTAAAAGGTGTTGAACTAGCAAAAACATCAAACCAAGCTTGAAATATCACCTATTATTTTACAGCCACAGATAATCCAGATTCTTGCTCGGCTGTGCATCTTTTCCACCCCAATTAAATTCCTCTTCCTCTGGTCTCCTTAAAAATATATAGGTGCTGTGCAAGAGTATGATTGAAGTACCTCTTTATATCGTCTTACATACTTTCACAATGTTTCTACTCATTATAGAAAGTCCAACAATCTCCTGATCCTCAGTCGCAGCTGGCATGGCTTGCGGGTGGGGGGCGGGCACGTCACACGCGGAGGGGGGGGGCGCGCGGGGAGGAGGCCAAGGGGGAGTTCAAGCAGGGGGTTTGATAAAAAAAATTAAAACTAGCTTAAGGCCGGGTCCCGCGTCTTCTCGGCTCCTGCTCTCCTGCCTCCAACAGGAACAGGAAGCAGGCAGCCAGGCTCCCTCCCCTAAGCCAATCACAATGCTGCATGCAGTGTTGTGATTGGTCGGGACGGCACCCAGCCTGGTGCTTAAGGGGTGTGCATGTTCTCCACGCAGGCTGCATTGCAGCCTGCATGGAGATGGGCAAAGTACGCATGACTAGTTTGGGCGGCCCGAGAGGGCTGACCTAACAGTCTTTGCACACTCAGGAGTGAGCACACCACTCCTCCCCTGCCCTGCTCAGAAAACAGAGCAGCCCCGCCCGCCCACAACCCAAACATAAAATGGTAATAACTGAAAGTTATTACCATTTTATGTTTCTGCTTCTCGCACTGCAAGAAAGCAGTGAGACGACGCTCCTCCGCCATAGCGGAGGAGCCGCCCCTGGATTTCCTGATCCCATTCAAAGATCTAGAGGACTTGGGCATGCGACTAAAATGAGCTATTTCCTTCCAGTCTTGTGTTGGTACAGGAATATCACGTGAGGCTCAAACGAGCTTGCACCCTTGCCCTAAGTTCCTCAGAGCAAGTCTTGGAGTCTTTTCGCCATTTTTGCACCACAAGTGTCCTGGAAGTACACCAAGGGCCTGTAATGATGAACTGACTGCCAGAGCTGGACTTTCCATTCTGGATGAGCAATTAGGGGTGTGCGAAATTTGCGTAATTTGCTTTCAGGCAATTCAGTAAAATTTCAGCAAATTATGCGTAATTATGTGAAATGCACATCAGTAATTTCGCTTTGTATTTGAGCTCAATATACAATTGATACAAGGATTCATTTTGCACTAAAAGAAAGTGCAAAAAACAAAAGGCTGGTGAACAACAGCTGCTTGTGCTTTTACTGCAAATGGCACATTCACAGTATATTTTTTACTTCAAATGCCGCAGAGTAACACAAAGTGGTGTAATAATGGCGTAATTTCAGGAATGTCAAATAACAAGTTGAATACAAAATTTCCAAATTTAGCAGATAATGCTGGTGTAATTTAAATTCCACCCAGGCCTGATATGCATGCCTAGTGCACCCTTCTCTTAGTTGAGAATGACTACTGTCCTTTCTTAGGACTGGGGAATACTGTAGTGATGGGAGCATATCATCATGGTGGGGACTTCTACCTGTTACATGCATAGGGAGAGCGGCCTACCAGCCTTACCTGTTAGAAAAAGGTTCTGTCAATCACTTTTTCCAAAGTCTTTTGCTCCATCTATCTGGGTGAATGGTGGTCACATGAATGTTTTCTGGTAGAGGTGTGGCAGATTGCAGTCCAGCTGCCTGGAGGAAGAAGAACCAGTGCCAAGAGGACTGAGTAAGGGCGTCAAGCATTGAGCTGGGTGTGGAAAAGGAACTGTGTTGCCTGGAGCCATGGTGAGCCGTGTTGTCCCTCGCCCCCTGCTTCTGCATGGCCTGGCCCATGCCTCAGTAGAACCAGAACATATCTTCAGTAAGTGCTATTCAGGAGAGGAGACCCCTCTCCTTCTAGTTTAGGGCCAGACAGAGACGCACATTTCTCATACGCTGTGACCTATGGGTGTAGTAGGGTGGAAAAGCTTCACACAGTAGGTTGATTCAGGGTGGGGTCCTAACTGCCAGAAGGGGTTTTTGTCTGGACTACGAGTCCCAGAGTGCACTGGTGCAACTATCCAAAAGCTGAAGGAGACTGTGGGAATGGGCTTGCTCATGCTACCACAGGGGTATGCTCAGGGTTGTCATAAATGCACTACTGGTAATCATAGCCTTCTGATTGCACAATGGTATACGAGACATTATTGCATTCTTTGTCATTATATGCATATTATTACACTGATGCAGAATAAAATATTATTTAATGGCTAAAGATAAAGCACTGAATGGACATTGAGTGACTTTGTGCTATTGACATTGGGCCAGATGTATGACCCTTCCATTTTGCAAGTCACAAATTGCGTTGTTTTGCAACTCGCAATTTGTGGCTCGCAAAATGGAATACACAGCAGTGTCTCAGATACTGTTTACGATTCACAGGGGGTCGCAAATGACCTGGCTCATTATTATTCATGTTCAGGTCACAATTTGCTAGACCATTGGAAATGGCCAGCACTCACAGGAATGGTGGCCTGCTGGGGTCAGCAGACCACCATGTCAGTGACTGCTTTTTAAATGAAGCAGGTTTTTTTTATGCAGCCCGTTTTCCTGAAAGGAAAACAGGATGCATTTAATAAAGAAAAATGAAATGTTTCTGTTTCATTTTTTAAGAGTAAGCAGTGGTTCGTGGGAAGACTGCCTGCTCTTAAAAAATATTATAGCTGCCTGTCACAAAGGGAAAGGGGTCTCCTGGGGACCCCTTCCCATTTGCGAGTAGCTTCCCACCTTTTTAAAAGAGGAGGTAAACTGCAAGAGTTTTACGACAGCAACTGTGGTTGCAAAACAATCGTATATAGAAGTGCGACTCACTATTTGGAAGGGAAACCCTTGGCACGCCCCTTCCTGATAGCGAGTCGCAAAGCTTATTTTGCACGTCGGTAATAGGTTACCGACTCACAAAATAGGATTTGTACATTGCACAGACCTATTTTGCCTTCACAAACATGCCGATTTCTCGTTTGCGACCACAAAAATCGGTCGTAAATCTGGCCCATTATGCTGAGGATTGAGTCTCTGACTCAGCACCGTTCCTCTGTGCAAGCTTTGGACGGGTGTGCCTAATTCCCCTATGAATCAAGGGCTAGAGCGGGATCTTTGGCACTCCGTTTTTGAGTCCACTAGTAGGACAGGCCCAGGGACATCAGTGATAAAAGTCCCCAGTTGACGCAATTGGTGTCCAGTAATGGCTGTGTGTCCAGGACTCCCGAACCTGTGTGATGTAGTTAATAGTCTCTTACTAAGGTTCCATTGAACTGGAATGTGCAGGAAACTTTGTGGGATGTCAGTGTTTCCAGCATCCCGCACCTGCAGTTGTGTTTCATTTCCAATAAATAAACTTATTCAAATAGTCATGGTGAGGGCAATCCTTCCGCTAGTGGTGAATGGGCCAGGAGGGCTGCTGTCCAGATGCCCGGAGGCAGTGCAGGCCATCAAGAAGGCAGAGTTTCAGTACTGAGTGGAGTTTAGGCTGGGCCTAGGAACGCTGAGGAAGTGTTTTGCAGCTAGACCTTTTGCAGCCCCTGCGTTTGCCCGGTGGCCACATGTAGGAACGGGAGCGAGGGTGTTGGCGATTGCTGCGTTTGCCACTCTGCATCGGCCGCAGCTGCTGCAGGTAAGAGCAGGGGGTAGGCTGCCGCCCCCAACACTCATGCGACTCGGGGTGGACCACCACCCCCCTTGCTATGCCACCGGTGTTTTGTTAAGGATTTTGGACGACCTGGGCATGGAATATTTTGGGGTGCTTGTACAGAACAATTTTTTTTACCCATTTCCTGTAAATTCACGCCTCTCTGATGTCAAACAGCACTAAATTATATATGAGACTTTAACAGGGTCACACAATAACAGTTGAAATATATCTCACCAGGAACCCCAAAAACCTGGGTGGCTTCTCCATGTGGGCAGAGGAGCGTCACCCCCACTGCTTTCTCGCAGTGCGAGAAGCAGAAAGATAAAATGGTATTATAAATACCATTTTACGTTACTGCTTCTCGCACTGCTAGAAAGCAGAAGGGTTTGGATGGGGGCGGGCGGGTGGGGTGGCATGCTCGATGGCAGGGGAGGAGTGCTGTGGGCCCTGACTATTTGGTTGGCCTTCTTTGGCTGACCAAACCAGTCATGCACACTCTCCATTTTTTCCATGTAGGCTGCATGCAGCCTACATGGAGAATATGGCCTCCCCATAGATGCCTGTGCGGTCAGCGTCTCAGCCAATCACAACGCTGCCATTGCAGCGTTGTGATTGGCTTAGGGGAGGAGAGGGAAGCTGCGTGCTTCCTGTTGCTGAGGACGACGCAGGACCAACGACGCGGGACCGGGCGGGCGAAGGTACGTTTTTTTACTTTGAATTATACCTTCCCCCCTCCGCCCGCACAATCCCCTTCCTGTGCGACTCCCCGCTCCCCCCGCAAGTCATGCCAGCCACGACTGCCAAAAACTCTTAAGATGACACATGCTAGAAAGACAGTCGATGGTAGTGTTAGGCAGGGACATAAAGATAGAGAAATAAAGTAGACAGACTTCAAATAGAGAGAAAGCTCGAGAGAAAGCTCACTTTCCCAGGGGCCCCTTGGAAAGTGGAGGACCTGGGCAACTGCCCACTTTGCCCATGACTTAACACATCTCTGCTCTGGGGAGAGACAAGAGAGACATAGACCTCAGCAGCAAGGTAAACCATCAGTGCCAGCCTGGGGCAACTCAAGTTTCTAGGTTGGTGAGAAAGCACCTCTTCTGAATAGATCTCTGCAACCTCATCCCTATGCAGGGTTCGAAGAGGAAAACTAACTAGTCATGAAAGCACTCCTGAGTCTCCGAGCTCTGTCTTGCTCATAGAAGCATAATACAATGTAGGACGAGGTGCCTTTTGGTGGTTGGCGCCATCACTCCTTTTTGAGAACCAGGACTTATATTTTATCATTAAACTTTGATCCAGAGCAAGAGAGGGAAAGGCTTAACAGGGGTAATAAAGAGGGAAGAGGAAGATTGACAAAGGAAGAAAGGAGAAAACCAGGATGGAAAAAGAGACCTCAAGTTTGAGCTAAAGAGGTCCATCGGGTAGGGTAAGGCTGTGGATCAACGAATCATGAGGCAAATTAGGGCTAGGCAGCCTTAGTGTTTGGCAACCTGATATTCCGCATCATCGGCGATGGGCCTCCTGAGAAATATTTTAGGCTCTGCGCGTATTTGTTTATGTTTACTTTATGAACTAAGCTCTAGTGATTTTATAAAAGTATCTGTGAACATGTTTTGATCCACATAGTTGACAAGAGTCTCCCTTGGTGTTGTCACAATATTGATTGAAGTGAAGAAATAAGGCACACCACAGCTGTTGGCCTTCCAGAGCCACAGCACTTACTGAAGCAATTCCTTAGATTAAGTCGACTGGGAATTGTATAAGACACGTAGGGCCCGATTCACAAAGAGCTTCCTTACTCGGGCCCTGCAATGGGTAAGGGCAGTACGGAGATCCCGCCACGACTGAGGGGCCTCCGCCATGAGTGTGGTGGCCCTTTGGGAATCGGCCCCATAATCAGAAGGCCAATGACTTTGTGCTTCCTGGTCCTCAGTAGGTATTATTCCTATTTTCAGTTCCTCAGCTTTGGGTGCTCGGAGAACCATCAAGAAAGCTATTAGGTAAGCACTGCTAACTACTATCAACTTTAGAACTGGCCAGACCCCCTGCCCCCATATACCTGATCCAACCAATGGTTGAAGAAGTCTGGGCCAAGACCCTCATTTATTTATAATATTATGTCTTTGTTTTTTTTGTAATGTCAATTGATTATAAGTCTCTACTCACTTTTTAGTATTTTAAATTTTTATAATTTTTTATGTCATGATTACTAATACTCCATTGTATATTGTATTTTACAAGAAGGACTGTTCTTTATGAGCTTCTGAATGATCTACATATTTGATCGAATAAACTTACTACATGTATATGTATATATAAATATATAGATTTTTTTAGTATGAAAACATGAGGCGGCCAAGACAGCTGATTCTCTTTAGGCCCCACCTATACAGGAAGCACGTCCAAAGCAGAAAGCATCCTGGAAACTGCGTGATGTCACTTTCGCTACCCTAGACATTTGAGTGATTCAAGTTCATGACATGGAGTCGGCTGTCTGACGTGGCCTCTTCCCACAAGCCTCTTCTGACCAGGGACCAGCCCCCGCTGATCATTGTTGCCGCGCTGTTCACCAGCCTTAAACCTATGAAAAACCTGTGCTCCCTATATTCTCGAAGGGTACGGAGTTCCTAGGTGATATAATAATCACTCACAATAAGCGTTAGCTTTTTATATAAAACAAGTGTACTACAGGTGAAGAGGAGGGGAATTCCTCCTTTCGGAACTAGGGCTCTCACACACCCAGCAAGCTAGGTGTCATGCTTCATCATATGAGCCTGCTCCTCGTCGGGCCGGTGCTGCAATGCCCGATGGGCACCCTTAAAGGGGCTCTTTATCGGAGATCTTTTGTTCCTTGCCGTAAGGGTGCCGTGGGTGTGAGGGTCCTAGGTAAGTGTAGATGTATGAAGTGGTGTTAAAACAGGTAAGGGAGTCCTCTGTGATAAAATTTATTCTGCGAGGGACCCGGCCTGATTAAAAAAAAATTAATAGGGAGGGGTATGTCTTTTTTTATAATGCGACAAAACGCGTACTCAACTCCCAGATGGTCAACATGTTTCTCGCCCTATATTGACAAGGAGTGATCATTGGCGATTCTTCAGGACCGTGCGAATTAAAGAAAAACTATTTACATGTGGGTGGTGTGGTGCGTTGCTACCTACCACTGGTTGTCCCCTTGGGTCATTACCCTTGGAGAAGTTAGGCGACCTGTAGTACAAGAGAAAACACAACATTCAATGTAAGCTTAACATTCAGCGGTGGAGATGTGTTGAGGTCAAATAGCTTGATTAAAAGACTATGCTGATCATGCATTTCAAAAACTTATCAAAAAACATAACGTGACTTTCATAAGTACCCCCCTTTTTATTTTTAGATTTAAGATGAAGCACCTATGGCAACACCGTGGGGGTGAGTGATGTGTAGACTCGCCTAGTTAAGTATACAGTTTTGTCTCATCAGGTGCAGCGAAGTATATAAGACCCAGATAGTGGTGTCTCTAAAAAGTTGAAAAGAGGGACACACATCCATATATCAGGGGTCAATGTCATGATTACGAGCCTCCTGTCTTGTGCAGAAACAAAATGGAAACTACCAGGATCGTGGTTAGTTTCTTTGTGATCCGAACGGAGACCAATAGTTTCAGGGATAGGCTCCTTGTTAGAACCCCTATCCAAATTCTGTGATTTTTTCCTCCAACCTCTGGGTTAACAAACCCCCTCGTACATGAGAGACACCACTGATGTCTTACTTATCATTTATAGCTTGGAAGATACCACTGACATTGACTTATTGGTCACCTTGGATGTAGAACTGCTCTACACGAATATCCCACAAAGAGAGACACTAACGGCAATAGAAACGGCCCTGAGGTGTACCAAATGGCTATCCCCCACCCCCATTTCATTTATCATGCAATGTGCCACCATTGCACTTACAGATTTTTTTTTCGAATTCAACACACAGCTCTTCCATCTGTCTCAGGGCACTTCGATGGGGAGTACCTTCGCCCCTGAGCGTGGCATACCTGTACATGGCTACCTTTGAGCAAGAGGTGGTACATCATGCCAGCAACCCCTTCGGAGACAACCTGAGACTATGGAGAAGATACATAGATGACATACGATGACATACTCATCTTCTGGAGTGGCGGCATGCAAACATGCATTGAATTTTGTGAGTGCATTAACACCAAGAACCACTATCTAAAATTCACCCACACAATCTCCAGTGCTGAAATCCCATTTCTAGATCTGACTATCGGATTACAAGATGGCAAACTGGACACAGCCCTTTTCAAAAAACCTACTGACATGAACAGTTTGCTACTTTACAGTAGTTACGATCCCAAGACATTGAGGGACAATCTCCCGTTCAGCCAATTTCCAAGTATAAGGAGAAATTATAGTTCGACACTGGACTACAAAACGGAAGCTGAACTATTGTCCAGTAACCTACTGAAAAGCGAATACCCTTAAAACAAAATTAGGACATGTATGAAACGCGCCCATAATAATCATCGCGAGAGCCTTCTAGAGGTTAAAGAAAGGGAACCTGACAATACCCTTACCTGTGTGACTACCTACACACCCAGATCACAGATGATCCAGAAAGCTGTGAATAAACATTGGGGTATCTTGAATACTGGGGACCTGGAAATTGCAAAACCCAGATTCGCATTCAAAAGAATGAACAATCTTAAGGATATGTCAATACACACTAGACCCAGTAACAAGCCCGCTACTACCCAGAGACGCTTATGGGATCTCCCACCAGTTACAGGGCATTTTCCTTGTGGGTCATGTGCTGTCTGCCCCCAGACAAAACCAACTAAAGAATTGAAACTCACAGATAATTTTTATGGCGAATGACAAAACACACTAATTGCAACACCACACGTTGCATATATTTACTGACGTGCCCCTGTGGAAAGTACTATGTGGGTATGACCATGAGAACTGTAAAAAACAGAATACCGGAACACAAGAGCAACATTTGTTGCCATAAGACCAACACTAAACTCTACACACATTTCATGGAGAACCAACATCCTCCTGAGAGCTTGAGCTGGGTGGTGCTAGAAGTCCACCCACAGGTCACACATGCAGCCCTTTTCAGGTTGGAACAGAGATGGGTATACCACCTTGGCGCAGCTAACTGTGGCCTGAATGATGAAATTCCTTGGGGTACCTTAAATGTTCGATTGTGAATCCTACCCTGCCACCCTCTCCTGAGCTGTAGTAAAACCATTGGCCACTAGGACACATTTTTCCTATAGTACCAATATAAAGTCCCATGTGCACCAATAGGATCCTGGGTGACGGACCTTTGAAGTCCCAGATTTCCGCAATCACATTACGAGACTCGTCAATGTCTCTGATGATATTTTAACCAATTGAGCATCGCCTCACAAACACCCTGGTTCACATCCATCTGATAGGAACCTTCACTCCGACCCGCATACCCCCGCTCTCTAGAACCTACACACTGAGCCGCAGACCCCGCCATTCTGAACCTACACATTGAGCTCGAACGGAATGAGGTTAAGACATTAAACTTAAACCTACCTACAGAGCCGAGTATAGTACAAAACTGAATAATGACTGCCACACGACCTGATTGTACATTACATTTACCGCAAGGCATTTTTCTCCACTTTGATTAAGAAGGCACTTTCACTCGCCTCATGTCTACTGGGGTTGCACCCGCACCAATAAATTTGGGTTTCATATCCAATTTGAGTAAAAGAGATTATCCCCTGCCTCAGATCATAGCGCTATAACAGCACTCCATTCCAAGATGGCCGCCTTGGTTACGTGATCATGTGACCACGAAACACTATCACATTACACAACCCAATTCAGGTCACACCCACTCGACCGTCCCGCGCGCGTGCCGGTGACTGCCACGAATGATATATAACGCTGCCTTCGGCTGGGCAGAGTCACCTTCCTTGGAGCAGTGGAGCAGGGTAGGTCGGCCGACGGGTTCCAAATAGAAGCAGGTGAGTCTTTGCACTTGGTTGAATGCTCCGTATGTCGATGCCGACAGATGGAGGTAAGAGGATTCTAGGCTGGGACTTGTAGTGTACCCGTAGTAGGAGCTAGCCACCTCATCCTGATGCCTTATTGAAGGGTTGCCCTGCATACAACCATGACTATGGGGCGTTTTTTAGGGCTACCACTATCATGGGTTCCCCCCAAATCCGTTCACTGCGTGGTGGGCTAAGCCTTCACAAAAGAAAACTCCATAAGCCATTGGTATGTGCCTAGGGACACACTTTGACTGGAGTTTGGATGTGATGCTAAAGCACCCGTTCAGGTCACAAACAAACTAACCACGATCCTGGTAGTTTCCATTTTGTTTCTGCACAAGACAGGAGGCTCGTAATCATGACATTGACCCCTGATATATGGATGTGTGTCTCTCTTTTCTACTTTTTAGAGACACCATTATCTGGGTCTTATATACTTCGCTGCACCTGATGAGGCAAAACTATATACCTAACTAGGTGAGTCTACAAATCACTCACCGCCACGGTGTTGTCATAGGTGCTTCATCTTAAATCTAACAAAAAAGGGGGGGGGTACTTATGAAAGTCACATCATGTTTTTTTATACGTTTTTGAAATGCATGATCAGCATAGTCTTTTTTTTTTTTTTTTTTTTTTTTTTTTTTTAAAACCGTTTATTACATGTTAAAAAGGGTTACAAGTATGGGCCTACAACCATCCGGCCGGCCGCTAGAGTGGCAGAAGCATATGACATACCTACAGTAAGAGTCTCTTGGCGGCGCAGATCGGTAAAGCAGGAGATATCAATAGCGCAGGCCACATAACTCCAAGCCCACAATACGGTTTCCTTTTTTCAAAACAGAACAACACAAAAAACCACACCCGCAAGGCAACCCGCCATCCAAAATGACGGCACGTGCTCCTTAAGTGGGGGATCCCAACCAGCAGCCAAACTCTGAAGAGGGGAATGGGAATAAATCAGGGACAGGGGAACCACATGCCCGCGGCTGGGGGAGGGGGTCGGCTAGGGGGACGGAGCTGGTGAGGCGGCCGGTAGCAGTGGCGGCTCACAAATACCCCCGCGATAGGCGTTCCAGGGGCCCCAGATTTTCACCCACGCCCCAGGCTTACCCCTCGCCACATACACTACCTTTTCACGAAACATACACCAATCCATGTGTTCTTTCCAGGCCAACACCGCTGGGGGCCACCGGGATCCCCACAATTGAGCAATGTCGCGCTTAGCTATCATGTATCCCAGAGTCACCCACCGCGTCTGCGGGACCGAATAGTCATTTGGTTCCCACACATTCAGCAAGCATCTCCTCGCTTCAGGCAACAGCGCAACACGCGTCACCACACGCAGGACCTCATGCACACCACGCCAGAATCGCTCCACCTGTGGACATTCCCACAGAATATGCATGAAAGTTGCCAAGGCACCACAGCCACGCTTACACAATCCGTCACCAACAAAGCCCATACGTAGAAGCCTTGGCCCCGTCACGTAAACCCGGTGGAGGATCTTAAGCTGGACGAAGCGAAGGCGAGCCGGGATGGCCACCTCCTTCGGAGAGGCCACCGCGGAAATCCAGTCCTCGTCGTCCAGTTCCAGCCCGTCGGCAACCCAGGCCTCGCGGAGACTAGTCAGCAGGCACGATCTGTCGTTGATCAGTTTTTTATATATAAGGGAGATCGTGCTGTCTGGGACATGGCCATCCAGCACTCTGTCCTCCAGGGGGGAAGACTCCGGAATGGACGCGACATCAGGGAAGACGGAGCCCAGCGCGTGGCGGACTTGTAAGTACCGAAAGTACTCACTGCCTTGCAGCTGAAATTCCGTCCGCAGCGTCTCAAAAGTTTTGAATCCACCCCTTGTCCAGAGGTCTCCCACTGTGCTGATTCCGATCGTGTCCCACTTCTCGAAGCCCTTCGATGTCCACAGGGAGCCCAACCTCTCAGACGCATATAGCGGTGTCGCCCGGGTCAAACGGTCCTTCCACCCCATCGCTGCATTAGCCGCGTGCCAGACACGCACCATGACACGCGTCGGTCCCGTCAGACGGGAGTCGGGCGCGCCAGAGTAGAGCGCTCGATTGTAGTCGCCACCGGGCAGGAGCATCTTGTCCATTTCAAATGCCGGGTTCAGGGCGGGCCCGTAAAGGCCATGATTAATCGCAGCTAGCTGGGAGGCCCAGTAATACCGTTTAATGTCCGGGAGGGCAACCCCCCCATCGTACCACGGGAGCGTCAATTTAGCCAGAGCAATACGCGGCCTCCCGTCCCAGAACAGGCGCCGCTGCAGGCTCTCCACCTCACGGAAGTAGCGCGCCGGAACCAAGTCCATAGTGTTCTGAAGCGCATACAGAAAGCGCGGCAAGGACATCATCTTAAACAAGGCCGCTCGGCCAAGCGGCGAGAGCGGAAGACGCCGCCAGCGCGCAACGTCCTCCCGCAAGCGCTGGAGGGGGGGTAGTAGGTTCCGCTCGTAGCGGGCCTCCGGGTCAAGAGTAATATATATACCCAGGTACCGGAACCCCTGGGAGGCAATCTGGATCGGGCAGTCCCGTGGTAGGGCCGGAGCCTCCCCGGAGAGCACATACACGCAGGATTTCGCCCAGTTGATGACAAGGCCTGAGTTGCGACCGAAGGAGCGCAAAACATCAACCAGGACAATCAGCGAGTTACGCGGGGAGGCGAGATACAAAAGGATATCATCGGCGTAGAGGGACACACGGTCCTCATGCTCGGGGGTCCAGCGGAGACCACGGATGGAGGGGTGCCACCGCAGCCACTCCGCCAAGGGCTCCAAGGCCAATGCAAACAGGAGCGGTGACAAGGGGCAACCCTGACGCGTGCCCCGCCCCAGCGCGAAGGGGGCCGAGACTCGCCCATTCACCACCACCTGCGCCAATGGGCCCGAATACAACAATTTGACCCAGCTAATGAATCCCGGTCCAAATCCAAATTTCGCCAGCATCGCCCAGATGTATGGCCATTCAAGCGTGTCAAACGCCATGGTGGCATCTAAGGACGCCAAGATGGCCGGCTCCCGCACAAACGGGACACGCGCGAGCACCCCATGCAAGCGTCGCAGATTAAGAGCCGTGTTGCGATGGGGTATAAAGCCAGATTGGTCTTGGTGGACCAAATCGCCCACCACGCCAACCAGCCGGTTGGCCAGTACCTTGGCGAGGATTTTGGGCTCCGCGTTCAAGAGCGAGATAGGCCTATAGGATGTAACCCGCTCACGGGGTCTCCCCTCCTTGTGGATCACCACGATTGTGGCCAGACGCTGGTCCGGCGGGAGGGAACCCTGCGAGTGGGCCGCCAGGAACATGGCGCGCAGGTGGGGCGCCAGTACATCCGGTCGCAGCTTGTAGAGCTCGATGGGGATACCATTGGGGCCCATGGCCTTGCCGGATGCGACCGAGCGAATGGCCAGGGCAATTTCGTCCGAGGTGGGAGGAGCGTCCAGCAAATCCCTGTCCTCCACCGTAAGGGAGGGCAGCGCGATGTCCCGAAGCAGGGCATGGGAATCTTCCTCCGAGCAGGGAGAAACCGGGGAGTACACCTCGCGGAAGTAATCCGCGAAGCAGGAGACAATGGCTTCCGGCTCGGTGACAGGCACACCATCCATCCCCTCAATCAAAGGAACCACACGACTCGCTCTCTCCCTCTTGTCCAACCACGCAATCAATTTACCAGCCTTTTCACCCACATCGTACAGTCGCCCCTGTTGCTCTCTACTGAGGCCCCTGGCCGCCTCCGTGACGAGGGCCCTATAGGCCGCCTGCTTGAGGTGCAGAACATGCAACTTGGCGTCTGTTACCCCGCTCCCCAGGTCACCCTCTAGTTCCGCAATTTCGGCCTCCACCCGGGTTACCTCCTCCCGCTCGCGCCTCCGGGCATGGGAGATAAAGGAGAGGGCCTCCCCTCTGAGAACTACCTTAAAAGCCTCCCACAGGGAGATGGCCGAAGGGACAGACCCCACATTCTCATCAAAGTATCGCTGTAAGGATTTGATCAAGTCGGCACGAATAGTGGGGTTACGCAAGTACCAAGCATTGATTGGAGCCACCCTGCCCTCCCCCCTAGGGAAGACATCGAAATGTAACAGTACTGGGGAGTGATCTGAAATGCCCCGCGCCAGATGGCACACCTCTCCCACCCTCCCAGCATAGGCCGCCGGGACAAGGATGTAATCAAGCCGCGAGAGGCTACCATGGGCACCCGAGTGGAAGGTGTATTGCCGCTGTGCGGGATGCTTTAGTCGCCAGCAATCCACCAGGCCCAGAGTATCTAAAAGGCCGGACAGCCAGGCCTGTGCCCGGGGGAGGTCCCTAGGGGGATGGCGATCCATAGACCCAGAAACTACCGCATTAAAATCCCCCCCAACCACCAGCAGGCCACCCGGGAGGTCCAGGAGGAGGCGCCCCAAATCCGCAAATGTAGTAGATTGTAACCCAGGCGGGACGTACACTGATATAAAAACAAACACTCTACCCTCCATTCTACCCACCAGAACAGTGTAGCGTCCCCTCTCATCATGGCGCACCTCATCAATCTCCAACGGGAGCGAGTTCTTAATCATGATACCCACCCCCCGCGAGCCCGAGGTGAAGCCCGAGTGGGCCACCAAACGATAGCCTCGCCGATTCATGGCATGAAAGGAGTTACCTATAAGGTGCGTCTCCTGCAGGAAGATAACATCTGGTGAGATACGTTTCAGGTACTGCAGGACCACACCACGCTTAATCCTGTCCCCCAGGCCGTTAACATTCCATGACAACACAGTCAAATCCCTACCCCCCATCATACGTAGAAGCAATCAGTCGTCCCCCACAGAGCATCTCGAGAGCAACAATACAGTAAAGGGCTTGCCTTGCGGTGCAAACAAACAACACACCCCCCCCACCCCCCCATCCCAACAGAACTCCCCCCTCCCTGCACCCCTGCATGAGCCCAGACAGCCCCCCCAAAGTGCAGTGTGCCTGTCGCCCCATAGATGAAAAACTAACTAGTCCCCCAGAGGAGGAGGGAAGCCCCCAACAGACCCCACACGACCTCCATCGGAGGGGAACATAAACGATCAGAAAATGGTAAAGGAATGTTGTCCAGAGCAAGGCCTATTCTTCACCCCTCAGTTCTGATCCGGCGGGCCCTCCCCGCCAACCGCACCCCCCCCACCCCCCCGGCCCCGATCTCCAGGCAGAGTGTCCAACCAGTCCCCAGCCGCCTCGGGTCGGTCAAAAAAGTGCGTGGGCCCATCCACCTCCACCCTTAGCTTAGCTGGAAAAAGCATTGAGTACTTAAGGTTCAGGTCCCGTAGGCGACGTTTAACTCCAAGAAAACTCAGTCTCAGTTTTTGGACCGCCGGAGTAAAGTCTGGGTAGAAATGCACATCCATGTTATCAAGCTTGACCGGTCCCTGTTGCCTGGAGGTCTGCAGGATAGCGTCTCTGTCCCGGAAATTAAAAATCCGGGCAATGAGAGGCCGCGGCGGGGCACCGGCCTTAGGTCTGCCCCCAGGGACCCGGTGAGCACGTTCCACCGCAAAAAGCTTACTCAGCCCCCGGGGCTGGAGATGGGTAAGGATCAATTCTTCCACAAAAAGATCTGCCGCCTCCGCCTCTCGTCCCTCCGGCACTCCCACAATGCGAACGTTATTCCTCCGGGCCCGACCCTCGGAATCCTCCAGTCGCCGGTCCATCAGGGCGCTCGCCTGGCCAAGCCGGCGCACCTCCTTTTGGAGGGCCACCACGTCCGTCGTGAGGCTCGTTGTGGTGTGGGCCAGGGAATCGACCCGGTCGTTGGTTTTGGACAAGTCAGCCCTCACAAGGCTAACATCCACCAGGACCGAGTCTATCTTTTGCGCTAGGGTGTCGAAGCGCTGGTCCACTGAGGCCTTCATCTCTGCGATGAGGTTTTAGGAGACAAGGGTACCCCGATATGTGAACCTGGGGTGATAATGAAGAGTTAAGAACAATGGTTCAAGGATGGCCCAAAAGGGTCCAATAGAAAAGGTGACCCAGGCAGGGTCACTTGTTTTTTAAGATAAGTGAAATCAATTCCGTAGGGAGCAGGAGACAAAGTACGTAAAGGGTCATGTAGGTCAAAAGATAGCAGGTATTTATTTAAACAAAGTCAATTTTAGAATGCTCACAAAATAAGAAAAGCGTGGTGTGAAATAGTGATAGTAGTTTTAAAAAGACATCGCATTGACAACAATATAGTAGTTGAATTCCATAATTGATCTTTACAAGTTATAAAGAATTCATGTTGTGGGGTGGTCGACGGCGTTTCGAACCCAATTATTGGGGTTCATCTTCAGGACAGTGGTGAGCATGTATTTTGAAGTTAAACTGCCCGTAAAGTTCCTAGAGTCTCCAAAGTGGGAGGCAGGGGCTTCAAAGGTTAATTATTTGAAAACAAGCAGCTTGGCAGTACATAGATCCGCCTGGAGAATGTAATTTTCTTTAGAGGGGCGACAGGGCAGTGAATGGGAGCCTGAGGCCGAGCAGTCAGAGACGTCCTGCAGCTGTTGGGGCTGGCTGATGAATGCGGCATTCATCAGCCAGCCCCAACAGCTGCAGGACGTCTCTGACTGCTCGGCCTCAGGCTCCCATTCACTGCCCTGTCGCCCCTCTAAAGAAAATTACATTCTCCAGGCGGATCTATGTACTGCCAAGCTGCTTGTTTTCAAATAATTAACCTTTGAAGCCCCTGCCTCCCACTTTGGAGACTCTAGGAACTTTACGGGCAGTTTAACTTCAAAATACATGCTCACCACTGTCCTGAAGATGAACCCCAATAATTGGGTTCGAAACGCCGTCGACCACCCCACAACATGAATTCTTTATAACTTGTAAAGATCAATTATGGAATTCAACTACTATATTGTTGTCAATGCGATGTCTTTTTAAAACTACTATCACTATTTCACACCACGCTTTTCTTATTTTGTGAGCATTCTAAAATTGACTTTGTTTAAATAAATACCTGCTATCTTTTGACCTACATGACCCTTTACGTACTTTGTCTCCTGCTCCCTACGGAATTGATTTCACTTATCTTAAAAAACAAGTGACCCTGCCTGGGTCACCTTTTCTATTGGACCCTTTTGGGCCATCCTTGAACCATTGTTCTTAACTCTTCATCTCTGCGATGGCGCCCATGACGTCCCGGAGGGTCAGATCCACCGGTTGAGCAGATGCCTCCGTCGGGCCCGCCGGGGATGTGCGCGATGTCTCCGGAGATCCCTTCTGGAGGGTGTAGCGGTCCATACTGTTGGATTGAGGCGCCGGGCCGCGGCGGGTCGTCTTCACCTTCGCCCGGTCGCCATCTTGTTTGGTGGACATGCCTGCTCTCCCACCGTCGTGCCAATCTCCTCGAAAGGGCCGATGAACCAGTTCACGGGTTCCGGGGGGGGGGGAGGGCGACCACTGGGCCGCAGGACGACTCACGGCCGGCGGGTCAGCCGGGCACCTGGACAAGGCCACACCACCGCACCCCGCTCCGCAACCCTACCTCGCTTGAGGGCAAGGAGAGCGCAAAAGCGAAAGTGAAAGCACGGGGTACGCGAGTCGCCCAGCCCTGCCCGCCGCTGTTGTTCGCTTTGTCCCCGGATCGCCCCACTACTCCAATCCGGGGGGGCCAGCGCGGAGAAGGCCGCAATCTTCAATCGGTGCTCCCACCGGTGTCCGGGGTCCGATTCGAAAAGGAAAAACGGATGGCGCCTCAGCTCGGGTTCACCGATGCAGTCCCCTCAACAAGGACAGGATATAGCCAGGATTAATTCAGGAGGTCGTGGTGGTCCTCGGGAGCCTCGCACCTACGCGGCCATCTTGGTTGCGCGCTAGGCTCCTCCTCCCCAGCATAGTCTTTTAATCAAGCTATTTGACCTCAACACACCTCCACCGCCGAATGTTAAGCCTACATGGAATGTTGTGTTTTCTCTTGTACTACAGGTCGCCTAACTTCTCCAAGGGTAATGACCCAAGGGAACAACCAGTGATAGGTAGCAACGCACCTCACCACCCACATGTTGATAGTTTTTCTTTAATTCACACGGTCCTGAAGAATGCCAATAATCACTCCTTGACAATATAGGGCGAGCAACATGTTGACCATCTGGGAGTTGAGTACGCACTTTGTCACATTATAACAAAAGAGTTACCCCTCACTATTAATTTTTTTTAAATCAGGCCGGGTCCCTTGCAGAATAAGTTTTATCACAGAGGACTCCCTTACCTGTTTTAACACCACTTCATACATCTACACTCCCGTAGGCCCCTCACACCCACGGCACCCTTACGGCAAGGAACAAAAGATCTTTGATAAAGAGCCCCTTTATGGGTGCCCATCGGGCATTGCAGCGCCGGCCGACGAGGAGCAGGCCCATATGATGAAGCATGACACCTAGCTTGCTGGGTGTGTGAGGACCCTAGTTCCGAAAGGAGGAATTTCCCTCCTCTTCACCTGTAGTACACTTGTTTTATATAAAAAGCTAACGCTTATTGTGAGTGATTATTATATCACCTAGGAACTCCGTACCCTTCTTTTTGTGTAGTGCATGTAGGGCATGTACGTTGGACCTATTCAAGCCCTAGCCATCCCTCCATTTTGTCTAAAACTCCCTATATTCTCGCCCATCTATTTCTTTTTAAATCAACTACCACTGAGGGAAGAGAAAAACGCATGTTAAATTACTCTGTTTGTTTTCAGGGAGCGCAAATCAATTTATAAACTGCAGGACTTGTTTAAAAACGCATCTATTGACTAAATATACGGAAATAAATTAAATCCACAGCTTTTAAAAGGCGCTTGTCCAATAATTTGATTTCCCTGCTCTCTCTCCTCAAAGGCCGGCGCCAGCTAATCAATGCCGCGCTGTGTCCACCGCCCTGATTACAGTTTTTTCTTAAGTGAAAAAAGTAGGCCGCAGCCCCCCTCTGCCGCCCCCCAACGGAGTCAATCATTTCTCACAGCGAGGACCAATCGTTTCAGAGGGCAATTGCGGCACAGAGCCTGCGCGGAATGGGCAGCAAGGCTGAGACTTTTAAGGCAGGGGCAAAGTGGGCTCTGGCCCAGGGCCCCCACCTGTCAGGGGCCCCTGATAGATCCGGTTCTGTGTTCCCCACTGTCTTGCCCTGATGACCTTGAATTATTTTTAAAAATACATTTATTTTAAATACCCATTTCCCTTCAATTTCTTTTTAATATGGCAAATATGTGGGAGTCTATTACAGACATTTTGCAGAGAAATGGTTTGTTTATATTTTTCAACACCGTGCAACATCTCCAAAAGAACGTTTCTTTTAGATCAAAACAGGACCTCACATTAGAGAAATGGCAGTGGGTCGCGTATTTGCAATAATATTAGTAAGCTGCTGTGATATTACAGTATTCAAAACACACTTCTCTAACCCTTGGAAGGAAACACATTTAGAATTTGGACCAGTCTGCCTGTGCAGTGTCAGTGACCTGGCCAAAAAGGGCATGAAAAACGCTGGAATCGGATCATAAGTTCAAAGATATTCTGAACAGGGCTCCCCAAAATATGTTTGGCCTATGCACCCCCAAAATCATTTGGATGTCCCTGCAGCAAGGCAGAGCAAATGCCCCCTGCTTGGACACGTGCACACTGGCAGCTGCGTCACTGCACCAGGGCATGGCACAAGCACACACGCCGACACTTTGTATCATACTGTGCTTGCATTTATATACCGCTTCATACCACGTGACGAGGCGCAGACGCGCATTAGGGGGTGGTTAGAACCCTGTACCATGGAGAGCGCTTGGCTGGAAGAGTGGTGATTTTGAGTGGGCTTAGGTGGAAGCGTTTAGGTGTCCTATGCGAGTGACCACAGTTGTGCTCTCTTGTGGTCTTTTGTTGCTCCGTCTGCACGTGTAATGGTGGAGAAAGAAGTGAAGAGAGAGAGAGCTATAACCTCCCACGGCCCGTGCAGGTAAGAGCTGGGGGGTGTGGAGCCGGGTGGGGGAGGGATTTCGATGGATGATGAGCAGGGAATTTTCCCTAGTCATCATTCGTCTAAATCCATCCGCCCCCCCCTCCCCACTGGGCCCCACTACTCTTACCTGCATGGGCTGCGGCTGGTTAGAACACAAGCATTTAGCCTACATGTACTGTTGTGCCCCCCTACCCGTCCCATGGACCCCCTCATAGGATACAACCTGGAAGTGATCTAAGAGCAGCCCATAGCATGTCCTGGATAGAGGCAGTGATGCTCTATAGAACCCCCTGACACACAGAAGGGCGGAAAGAATCATGCAGGTTAACTGGACTGGCCTAGAGGGGTCCACTGCATGGATGTGGTGCCCATCGCATTGTACGTATATTGCCAGACACAGAGTGAGTTGAAGACTCTAGGCAGATGTGAGAAGCAAGAATGAGAAAAGTGTTGTTTTGGGTGGAAATTGGGGGTAGAGGACGGAGGAGGGACAGAGAAGAGGGAAGAGCGCTGTGTAAGAATGGAATGGTGACTGGTGGATTTGTTGTGGATTGGCCAATGGGCCTGAGATGGATAAGAAGACAATTGTGTGATGCATGTAGGTGTTTTAGAACTCACTTAGGGTCCACCAAGGTCAATATTAGGCTATGCTGGATGTCCCCCCAGACGTTTAAGGTTGCTGCTGAGTGGCAATCGAGGCAGGTCTATCATATGTCAGACTCAACTCTGTAAGGCCTGTTTGCGTGGGGCAGAGACAAACCTAACCCAGGTCTTTCCATGTTGTAGAGACCAACTAAGAGTGCAAAAGGCAAAACTTAATGTGATCCTCACTGATCTCATTGTTGGGTACTGAGTCTGCGATGGAAGGCTTGACTTCCAAGCGTTGTTCACCCACGGGGTAGCTTGGTCAATCTGTCAAGACCTAGCTCATCGAAGGAGATCGAAAGGTTGATCCTAGACCCAATGTGCACAATAAATACAAATAAAAGCCCAGCCAGGTTTTATTTTCTTAAATTTTAACAAACATCTTCACATTGTAGAACAGTGGAAACGGCAAAAAGTGGTGGTACCTTAATATTTCTATCCTAATTGAGAAAAAGTGATGCACCCAAATAATTTTGGGAAGGGGTTAAATTAAATCTGTTAATCACAGACTGGTTGGGGGCTGATTATCGCTTAGTGACTCCCTGCTGCGTGGAACTTTAATATCTCAGGCCTAGTTCACAATTGTGACATGGTGCATGCATTTTGGACATTATGGGAGTCGCTCTTACAACTGGTAGGGGCAAGGGTGGACTCTGACACTGAAATCAAGTTACTAAGGGGGAATAAGGTGGGCAAGGTGAACAACTAACAACCTTCTCAACAGTCTTAGGCTCAAGATCCAGTGTGTCAAGGGCCAGCAAAGAAATGGACCACGGCACAGCATGGCCTGGGCGGTTGTATGATGTTACAACGCATGCTTTAACTCCGCATTCCGTTACAACACAATTTTTTACCCCAACTTGCTGTCGAGGGTGGACTGGAGTGTGGAATAGTACAATTTACTATTCCAACTCCAGTCTTTGCAACAGTAGAGAAGGTGTTGGAGTTAAATCCCACACCTTATACCCCCTACAGTAAGCCATTTTCGTTGTAACGGCATGCGGGGTAAAAGCATGCGTTGTAACAGGTGTTTCCCGGCCTGGGCATGTGGATTTCCAGGAGCAACATCCTGGCAAGTCTTGCTGTATCTCAGTCAAACTCTGGTGATGGACCCATATTAACTGGAAGACACCCTGGAAGAAGGCTAGTAAGGCCAGGTATACTACCATGGTCCTGGAGTTCACTTAGTCACAGAGGAACCATTAGCAGCGGCCAGGCTGGTCAGAGTCACTGCTCCCAGGGACTGCTCTGGTGCACCTGAGGGTAGGTTCTCATACAATTGCGTAGATTTTTAGCGGTAGGCTTGCAGGGCTTCTAGGCGCTATGCATCACCTCTTCAGGGCTACTTGAGCTAACTGGAGGCAAAGAAGCAGCGGTGGCAGGCAGGAGAGCAGGTCTGCAAGTAGAACTTTAGGCTTGGCCCCAGTCTAGGGAAGATACACAAGTCACAGCTCCAGCCATGGAGGAAGGCGCCAGGTAGATGCACGCCAGGAGGTTAAGCTCTTCGGTTAGCTGAAGTCCGACTCCAGCTTATATTTCCAGTCTACGCGCATTGGATAGCACCGAACTGCCAATCTGACCAAAGTGATATGTTCATGTTGTCATCACCAGCTGCTCAAGAGGGAGGTTAGATTTGGGAGCTTTTTTGCCATCGCTAGGGAGGGATGAGGAATCCAGGTCTAGGCACCCATAGGCGAAAAGGGTTGTTTCTTGTGAAGACTTTGAATATAGGGAAAGGAAGCAGAATGCACTGTGGTTGTCATAGTGATGAGTCACGTGGCTGGCACAGATCCAGGAAGGCTGCTACAGTGGGACATTTTGTGTATTCCTGCCAGCCGGCTTCTTAAAGAAAGAGTGAGGTATGACTGACCTACACTGAAACAATCTGGTGGGCTCTTAGAAGTCTGTGCTGGTTGCATCCTCATTGCAGCGGTAAACAATATCCAGCGCTTGAGGATTTGAGAGGTACTCCTTCCAGAAAAAAATAACAAGGGTCAGCAGAAATATGCAAAGTGGGCAATTGCCCAGGACCCCACCTTCCAAGCGGCCCCTGGGAAAGTGAACCTTTTCTCTTTTTTACTTTTGTCTCTTTCTTTATGTCCACCTTTAACATGTGATTCAATTTTGTTTGCTACAATAGGGGCTGATTTTTCAGACAATGGGCAGCAACATTCACAGCTGTCCCACACAGGGCCCTCAAAATATTTCGAGGCCCCATTATCCTTAAGACAACATTGACGAGGGCATCACTTTCATCTCAAACGTACCTGAAAAGACACAAATATTGTGCCCAGGGGGCAATGAGGTTTGTGTTTGGTTGGGTCCGTTATTTAAGGGACACTCAAACAGCCTAAAAAGACATATGTACATCGTATTTTCTGGACAAAGCAAAAAAATACATGATCAAGCTGCCTGTGCCAACAGCTGTGACCTTTCACCCTAACAAGCAGAGTCAGTAAAATCAGATAAAGACAGAAAGAACAATAGACTGTCTGAATAAAGAGTAAGGTCATTTGTTCTTACACACACCGAAAATGTGCTGCAGATGTTTGAGCGTCCTCTGGCCACGCTATAGAGAGGGGCTTTTTGACAGAACAACGCATGTAAAAACATTGCATGCCTTTACAGCGTATTTTTAACCTCACATTTTTTTTAGCACGCATATGCTTTTACCTCGCATGCCATTACTGCCATCACCATGCATTATTAGTCAAATCTTTTTGGGTGGAGACCCACCAAACCCCCATACTTACCTTAAATGTACGGTAAGGTCTTGCGTGGTAAAGGCCTATTTGTGGTAAAGACCTGCCTGGTGGGGCGTGGCCAAGCAGCATGGCCGATAGGACATGAGCTCCTTCGGCTCCCGACTGGCCAGCCCAATTAATCCTGCATCATCCTTTCCACCACTGCCCACGCGTGTAGATTCTACGCGGCGGAGACCCCGATCGCAGCTGGTGCCCCTTGGAGGGGGAGCGGGACCAGAAAACGGTCTGGGGGCGGTGAGGCGCATTCCGAGCCTGCCGCGCTCGCGGCCTGACTCTACGTGAGGCCGGGGCTGCGGCCTACACCTGCCTGGTCTGCGTTGGACATCGCAGCGGGAGGCCCTGCGTGATGTTCCGCCCCCGTTGCCATACCATCGGAGGACCGGACCGGCCTCTGCCTGCCCTGGTGGCCCCGACGCCTGTGGGAGGGGGAGCCGGGCCCTAGAACACTGTCCCTGGCTTGATCCCGGCAGGAGCCTGCCGGCGGCTGAGCCCCCTTGGAGGGGGAAGGAGATCGGGTGCCAGCCTGGGAGCGGCGCTGCGCCCTCTGCGATCGCCGCACTACCAGCCCGAATTCACGGGAGGCCGGGGATCCGGCCTCCAACCATATGCGCTGCGCAGGACATCACGGCGGGAGGCCCGGCGGGGGGTGCTGTCCCCACCGGAGACGCATTGAGGGACCGGACCTACCCCTGCCTGACCTTGTAGACTCGGCACCTGTGGAGGGATTGTCAGGTACGCAGCAGGCGTCCCCGCATCACACTCTGGCTCTGCGCTCCCCTGGGGACTCGGGGGCCTGACGACTGGTGGCGGCCGCCCTGGGATATCTGATGGTCGCTTATTCTGCTGACGGGAGTGGAGCACCTGTGGCTCCGTGAGGTGGCACCTGCTGGTGGCCCCCCCCCCGGTGGACTGACGAGCCTGCAACAAAATGGGACAGACCGACTTGAGGGCCCCCTTCCTGTGGCATCTGGGTGACCTGCCTTGCCGGTACTTTATGGCCCTGGCAGGCCTTATCCAACCCCTGCCTGGAGGCGACTGCTGTGTGAGGGGAGAACCCTCCCTGCCCTGGGGCGGGGACCGCTGGCTGGGTCCCTGGGACATTGACCACGCGTGCTTCCCTGTGGTCCTGGGCTCATGGTTGGCCCTCCGGGTCGGCCTGGTTCTGGTGCGCTGTGAACTGCGATCCCCCGCGCTGCTGCATGATCCGCCTCTGAATCGGACGTGTGCGTGGTGACTGAGGCCTTCCGAGGTGAATCTAGGCCTGGGGACTGCGGCGCCTGCGGACCCCTGCAGGATTCTTGGCTGACTGCGACATGGGTAAGGACAAGTTGCCCCGTGCCTCTAACCCCAACACTATTACGCAGTATACTACGCAACGCATCCCCACGCAGCGCATCATGCACCAGTCGGGATTGGATGGAGACAGGAGTGAGGCGTCTCGATCTGAACTCTTGGAGGCGATACAGGGATCCCGCACTGCCCTAGAGAAACAAATAGAAGCAGTCTCCATCGATGTGAACCTGTAGCAAGCTGATCTTCGAAAGGTGGCGGATAAGGTGTCAACGGCGGAAGGAGACATGGTTCAGCTTCGTGGGGATGTGGCCTCCCTGAAACAGCAGGTCACCCAGCTCACCCAGACTGCCGGGGCGTTGGAGCGCCAAGCGGAGGAGGCGGAAGGTAGGGCCCGTCGAAGCAAAATCATTGTACTAGGTATTCCAGAACGCACGGAACAGGGAAATGCGGAGCGATTTCTGGAGAACTGGGTACGCACTAAAGTATCCCCCGTGGGCCTCTCTGATGTATTCATGATAGAGCGAGCCCATCGGGTGCTGGTCCCGCCGCTGCCCCCGGGAGCACCTCCTCGAGCACTCATTGCCAAAATTCTGAACTATCGAGATAGAGACTGTATTTTGAAAGCGGCAAGAGAATCGAAAGACCTCACCTTTGATAACGCTAAAGTCTCCATCTATCCGGACTACACCCATCGAGTCCAAGAACAGCGGAAATCTTTTCTTGGTATCAAACAGCACCTGCGGGAACTTCACCTCCAGTACATGTTACTGTATCCTGCGAAACTTAAGGTGATAGCCCTGGGAAGGGCTCATTTCTTTGATTCCCCGTAAGCGGACTGGGAGTGGCTTGATGTCAGAGGTGAGGCTCTCCCGCAACATGAACACAGAGGTCTCCGGAGCAACTGGAGAACCAGACCCCTGAGAAGCCGCAGGTCCAGGCGCAGGCACCACTCAGCGGGCGATGCCCAGGAGGGGCACCGGCGGATCAAGGTGGGAGACGATGGAGCCCTGCGAGTGGACTCTTCGGATCCGGAAGGCTCTCCCTCACGGCCTGCGACAGTTACACCTGAAGGGAGACTGGTGCCAGAGACTCTCCTGTCGACTAGTCATGAGGTTCCAGAGACTGTCATGGATCCACCTACGTTACTAACAGACCCGGATTGAAGATGTTACCCTACTCTTTCTTTCCTGTTTCCTCGCTCATGAGGCTGGGGCGGCAGAGGGCCGGACATTAGGGGCCCAATGCTTAAGGTATCGCAGAGCCCTTGGAGACGTGCTTGCCGTGATAATGTCTCTCTGACCTCATTTTCTCTCTTTCCTCCCCCCACCTCTTTTCTTTACCCCTTTATCATCTTGTCTCTTTTCTTTTCTCCCTTCCTGGGGGGCTTGAGTGGGAACGTTCAGCTGAGAATATGGCTGCCACTTAATTTGATCCTGTGGCTTTGCAGGCTAGTTGGAGCGGAGTGGTTATAACCGTAGGCTAAGCGGTGGCTGGCCCGTGTCGGGAGTCCGAATTGGGAGGGGGTGTTTCCTATGTTGTTTTTTCTTTGCTTAGTAACGTTGGCCCCGGTTGGGCCATTGGGACAGCTGTGCACGTCCTGGCACCAGCGTGGGAAGGGCATTTCTGCATGTGTTGTTGTCAGTAAATTGCTCGGGGGAGTAGGGTGAGTTCTTCTAGGTGGGAGTGTTGGGGTTCTTTTTTTAGGCATTGTATGTACAGATCCGGAGGCGCGGGGGCGGAGGGCAGCACTGGGCAGAGAACACATGACATATGGCCACTTTAACATCTAGGGGGTTTCAATTTTTAAGCTGGAATGTGAGGGGGCTGGGCACGTGCACTAAGAGATACAGATTCTTATCCTTCCTCCGCAGACAACAGGTCTCAATAGCGTGCCTCCAGGAGATGCATCTCACTGATCTGATCACTCCCCGGTCGCATGTGTGGTTGGTTGGGGCCGTCCGGTTAACCGCCCACGAGTCTGGAGGCTCCCGGCAGAGGTCCTCGAGGACCCTGTGGGGAAACACCATCTAGAGACAGCCATAACGGATTATATTGACCTTAATTGGAACGAGCCGGGCTTGTCTCTAGCCACGAAATGGGACGCCCTGAAAGCCGTTGTGAGAGGGGCATGTATGAGTCTCACATGTGGGGTGTCGAAGCAGCTCCAACGCGATCTCCAGGATGAGGAACGTCGCCTCTTGGAGGTACAGACCTCCGTGACACTAGACACAGGGAGGGTGGATGGGGAACATGGCATCAGGGAACGCATCCACAACTTTTTGGATAGACTCGACAAATATACACTCACGAATTATAGACAGCGCCTTCATAGAGAGGGGGACAAATCGAGCCGTCTCTTGGCATGGGTGCTGCTGCAGGACCACGCCCCAGCGGTGATTGTGGCTTTGAGGGAGTCCGCAGGTGGCCTTATCCACTCAGAAGTGGGGCTGTTGCGAGTCCTCCGATCACATTTGCAGGCAGTGTATGCTATGGACCCTGCCATTACCGAGGCCGCTTACCTCCCTTATCTTCAGGACCTGACCCTACGGTCTATCCCTGAACTGACGCGGAAGGACCTTGATGAACCCCTAACATTGGGAGAGGTACAGTCCGCTTTGCAGCACCTCCCACGTGCCAAGTCCTAAGGTAGTGATGTGTTCCCACCGGAATTTTATCAGGCATTCGCGGCTACTCTCCCCCATCTCTTGCTGCAGGTCTATCTTGAAGCCTTTGAGTGTGGACAGCTCCCGCCCAGTATGGCACAGGGGGAAATCTGTATGATCCCGAAGCCAGGAGGAGATGTTCATGAGCCCTCATCATACCGACCGATCACCATGATCAATACGGACATCAAAATCTTATCCAAACTTTTAGCTACCCCTTTTAGGCGCCCTATATGTTTTACTTGGTCCACGAGGACCAGTGTGGGTTCATACCAGGACGCAATACGGCCATGAAGCTACGCCGGCTCAACCATGTACGCGACCGGGATGATCCGTTGGTCCTGGTCTCTATTGACCTCGCCAAGGCGTTCAACACTGTAGATTGGGGATACCTCCTCGAGGTTCTCCATGCTGCGGGGTTGGGCCCCAACGTCTGTCGTTGGATTCGAATCCTTTACACGGCACCCCGCGCGAGGGTTAAACTTGGGGACGTGCGCTCGGAGGATTGGCAACTGGGTCGGGGCACTTGTCAGGGGTGCCCCCTCTCGCCCTTGTTGTTCGCCCTGGCTATTGAACCTTTTGCGGTCCGGATCAGGGCTGAGATGGACAAGTGGGGGATCAGGGTAGGGGACACGAGCCACGTTATCTCCCTTTATGCCGACGACGCCCTCTTTTACTTGACTTCTCCCCGGGACGCGTTGCCGATATTACTGCACCAGTTGGACCGGTTTGGAGAGGTCTCAGGCGAGCGGCTTAACCGCGGCAAGTTCCTTGTCTTCCCGCTGGCGGGATTGACCCCAGTGTCCCTGGAGGAGCTACCGGACCTGGGACTGCGCTGGGAACCGGCGGGATTTCGTTACTTGGGGATCCAGGTGGCCCAGACAGACGCACAAGCGTTGGCCCGGAATGTCGACCGCACCCTTGCTTCTTTGCAACAATCGGTGACCTTTTGGAATACTCTCCCTCTGTCCTTAATGGGCAGGTTGGCCATCTCTAAGATGGTGATGCTCCCTAGGATACTCTACGTCCTTCCGAACTCTTTATGCCCATTGCCTTTGCGCGTCTTTAAAACTTTGGACACGTTACTTATGTCCCTCCTGTGGGCGGGCCGTTGCAGCAGGGTAGCTCTCAAGACTATCTCACGAAGGAGGAGGGTGGGCTAGAAGCCACATGCTTCAATCTATACTACTACGTGGCCCAATTACAACCTGCGGCACGGTGGCTCACAGATGAGGATAACTGGGAGAAACACCTTTTCTCTGGCAGAGTAGATACCCCGGCATTACAGGAGGCGCTGATGCGGGGAGGGGGTAGGGGACATCTCTTCCCTACCTCGTACGACACACTGCAGGTGTGTGGCAACGATTTGCGGAGAGGATCTTACGGAGGGCCCCCTTCCATAGGGAGCTTTTGATTTGGATATTGGCTCCCTTTATAGACATGGGACAATACATGTCCTTTCAATCTTGGAGGGAAGGTGGATGCGAGGTACTGGCAGACCTCTTTCCCAGTGAGACTTTCCTTACTTTTGAACAGGCGGAGGAGAGCTTTGGCCTTGGTCAAGGACAGTTTTTACACTATCGCAGACTTCAAGATGTGGTGAAAACCACCTGGCCTCAGTACCCAGATATTCCTACCCCGCCCCACACCCTTGATATTCTACTTACATGTGGGTCGGGTCGCAAAATGATCTCCCTTCTCTATGCGGCTATGAAGCAGGACACCACCCCCCCGGTCCCACCGTCGCGGGCAGCCTGGGAGGCAGACCTTGGGGTCCACCTGGACATGAAACAATGGGCACACATAGGCTCCCTCACACCTACAGTCTCCTGTAACACCAGATTTAAATTGACACACTTTAACTTTATGTACCGCACCTACCTCACCCCGGTATCCCTGAGCCGTCTTCCAGGTGACAGGGGAGACCGATGCCCTAGATGCGTTGAGGAGAAAGCCGTTTTTTTACATATGGCATGGGATCGTCCCAGGGTTCAACAGTTCTGGGTAGCGGTGGTGCACAAGATTATCACTGTGACAGGTATCCAGGTGG
Organism: Triturus cristatus; assembly: GCF_964204655.1. Taxonomy (NCBI): domain Eukaryota; kingdom Metazoa; phylum Chordata; class Amphibia; order Caudata; family Salamandridae; genus Triturus; species Triturus cristatus. The sequence continues at coordinate 1,134,881,956 of NC_140590.1, forward strand.
AAATAGCACCCTTGAGTTGCTTGCTGGCGTCTGTCTGGAAACCTAAAAAAAGAAACTCCCCTATAAGCTCCTGCAATTAATGTTGGTGCTTGCTAGGCGCAGGATAGCAATTACTTGGATGGGGCAGTTGAGCCCAGAGGTCCCTACCTGGCTTAGGGATGTTCGGGAGTAGTCTCTAGCGGAAGAAGTTCACATGAAACTCACCCGAAAGGATGTGAAGCTAGAGGAAGACCTACTGGTCTGACGCGAAATGTGCATTTCCAGGTTGGCGGAGGGGGAGCCCTCCTCTCTGGACAGCACTGATGGTTGATGGTGGGGGAAGCAGGTCCGATAGCGATGAAACACCTAACTGAAGCAAGGGGCCGGGGGTTGCCCTCGGTGTGCTGCGCATTGTGAACTGTGCTTGTCCTATTTCTTTTTTTTTGCATTATAGCCTGTTTCTCCACGAATATTGTCCCCCATTATGTCTCTTCTTCCCCGCAGGCTGCCATCTGTACTTGTGTCTCCCGTGCTATCAACGGTATATTGCTGTACGTTATGCCAATGCTAATTTGTTGTTGTAGATGTACTATATGCAAAATGACAAATACATTTTTTTTTTAAAAAGACCTGCTTGGTAATAAATGCATGGTAAAGGCACTGCGATATAGAAATTGTGATGTAAAGACTGTTTCCCAAAGAGAGAATGTCCAGAAAGAGAGAGGCTTCCTGGCAGCGGTGAAGCCCACTAGCAAAGCCTTTGAGGCAGGGTCTGCAAAGGAGAACGTAGCATGATCAGTTCAAACTTTGCTATTGTGGAGGCCTTGTCTGCTACTTCACACCCCTACTGAGCCAGCTCGCCCACTGGACCCCGCTCCTATTCCTGGCATTTTGGGTTGTCACACACAGTGGGTTGAGCAGTGCCCATTGCTGAAGCTTTCAGGAAGAGATATTTAAAGCTCCTCTGTATATGTCTGAAGTGGGTGTGAGCTCCAGTTGCCTAAGACAGAATCGTTGGCACACTGTGATAGCTGGAAGCAGTGCTTAATTTGTAAAAAGAGGAGTGTCAGGTCCCTTGTCAGGAGTCCACTTCCACTTGCACCACCCACTGCTGTTGTCAGTGCTGCCAACTACAGTATCAACACAGCTACTAACCATCACTGTCCTACAAGTGTGACAATTCTGACGATTCCAGGCCCCCAAATCTATAAGAATGGCTTTAGCAGGAGGTTTTAGTCATTTGTAATGTGTGCTGAATTAATAAACCACTGATTTTGTGCTATCATCCAAACTAGTCAAACAGCGCCACCATGTGGCAGACTGTCATAAGTGCCGGTATTGCCAATTAAGTGCCAGTGCCGAGCATCGGAAACCACCGGCTCAAATTAGGCACTGGCTGGAAGAAGACATTTACCCACAAATGGATAAAGGGTGGGTAGTAAGAGAATGGCTGATCCTGGGTTATTAGACCTACAATCACCCAAAGTCACACAGAATTCTTCTTATGAGTGAGGGTTGCCATGTTGTCTAGTATTTAGAAGCCTTACTACCTAATTCCTGGTAGAAGGGCTATTGGTGGGGGCTAGGGGACATGGGGGAGGGTGGTGCATGTGCTGAGTAAAGGAGATGTCTAGAATTCTGACAATAGAAATTCACATTCCTAGGGCATAGCTTTTCTTGTCATGTTCCTTCTTGGCATTTCCAAAAGTAAATTACAGGTACAATGCATCGAAGAAAACTTGCATTTTTTATTTGAGTTTTATTGCTAAAATGAATAGCCTGTAACTCACAGAGATAACAGAGAAGGATTTCTACATACATCGGCAAAAGAGTAAGGGCCATACTCTCAATGAAGTGGCTGAGAGAGGCAATAGCCTTCTTGGCTTAACGCCTCTCTCCGCCACTTCGGAAACGCGAGGCTGCACCCTATTCTCAAGGATATGGTGCAGCCTCGTGTTTCCCCCTGCGATGGCGCTAAGTTTCAAAACTTAGTGCCAACGGAGGTACCCTTGCACCAGAGTACAAGGGTGTCTGCGAGCAGGGAGGTTTGTTTATGTACAGGAAGATGTCCCTTCCTGCACATAAACAAACCTAAAATGCCAGTTCATAACTTACACGTGTGCTGATTCATGCAGCACACATGTAAGTTACAAAACGGCATTTAAAAAAAAGTTGTTTATGTACAGGAAGGGACACCTTCCTGTACATAAACAAACCATGGCATTTCGAGCACACATGGAAAAAGCAAAAACGAGGAGAAATAAAGCATTTCTTCTCGTTTCGCCACTTTAAGACCAGATTTTTCCTGGTCTTAACTTTGGCGCTACCTCCTATTTACGCTGCCCTTGAGAATAGGAGGTAGCGTCAAACTCAATGGGTGTTGCGATGGAATGCCCACTGCAACACCCACTGCACGCCCCTTTCACGCTAAAAACAGCGTGAAGGGGGCCCCATTCAAAAGGCAGCGTTAAGCCGCGTTAAGCCACTTAACGTGGCTTAACGCTGCCTTGTGAATAGGGCTAAGCCTCTGTCGCCACAACAACGTAACTGAAAGTGACGTTGTGGGGGTGATAGGGGCTTGAGAATGTGCCCCTAATTCTCCTGAGACTAGGCGGAGCACAAATGCTCTCCCTGCAGGTGCCTAGCTAAGATAAACAGTTTTAGTATAGCAAGCTAGTTTTCAGCTTTCAGACACAGCACTCCAAGCCTCAGAGACAGGCAAATGAAGAAGATTAAGTTAGAATGAGCAAGAAAACATGGCGGCCGCAGTTTACAGATACACTAAAATAAGGCACTGGGTTTAATTTATTTCATACTTGGAGGGTAGCGGAAAAGTGGCAAGGAATCAAATGTAAAGGGACATTTGGAAATGGCTGAGGAAACGATAATGGATGAAAGACATAAACACAAACACAAAGATCTAAAACCCCAGCCTGGTATGCTTTCAGTAATACAAGACATTCGCTATTATAAAATCAAAGGTTATATTTGTCTTATTTTATTACGTAATGTAGCGCTGAAACCATAAACCATAACTGTGGTTAAATAGAGGTAGATTTGGGGCAAGGGCCACGTGGTGCAGAACAGTTCAAAGCCAAGCATACTGTAGATTTAGGTACACACACGCAATCTGGTGAATGGGATTTAAGTTATTCAATATCTCTGCAGCCTTAAAGACTTCTGCCAAACTACACAGATGCTTAAACAAAGGTTCTGTCAACACAGGAGCCGGATAAGGTGTAAAGTGGAAAGTGCACCATTAGTGAAACATTACCTGGTAATACATCACACAGAAGACGACATAAGAGGGCAGGCTGCCGAGGTTGTGAAAATGGACACTCGAGAAGGTGACATCATGACACTACTCAGTGTCAGGGAGTACAAATGGATGGACATGTTACAAAGTACAACTGAGGGGCTAAATGATATCTCTGACATGTGATGTTTAACTATCCTAAGTTGTGTAGTTTTGACATCTGATGCACATTTGGGAATATGTACTCATTGCATTACACAGCGCTGCCTGAACATAATTTTTTCAAAAGCGAAGGACCTTGGTGATGCACACCGTGAATGTCCTTGGTAGATTCGATCTGTATTCAGTGGCCCATATATGTATTTGAGACTGATTTAATGATGGACTGCGCAGCGTAGTATGGTACTACGTGTGCTTTAGACATTTCATTGAGAGTGATCTAGTGGGTACTGGAGATCATGATATTTACCAGTCTCTTTAGCCCATTGTTGTGATCCACTTTTCATTCTCACTGCCTTTCTCTAGCGGTGGTGAGTCACTTACATTTAGAAGCACAGCAGCAGACGAATATTGTGTGGGCCGACACAAAAGAGAGCACTCACGAGAATTCATACATGTATTTTCTTTAATAGTGCAGAACCTCCTGAGCACTGACAGACACGTTTCGCCACTCCGGCTTTCTCGATGTTCTGCACTATTAAAGAAAATACACGTATGAATTCTCATGAGTGCTCTCTTTTGTGTCAGCCGACACAATATTCGTCTGCTGCTGTGCTTATATATATATATTCACTGAAAAACCATAGGTTTTACAGACATTATAGTTAGGAATTAACATTTAAAAAACCTTTGAAATTCACTAAAAAACCATAGGTTTCAGGGACGTTATAGTTAGTTGGACATTTGACTCATATAAAACCATAGAAATTCCCCCGTTATAGTTAGTTGAGCTAACTATAACTCGCGCGCCCGCAATGCACTGCTGATGACGTCACATATTACATCACTCATGACATGGTCAGTGACATCACTGATGACATCACTGATTACATCACTGATGACATCTCTAATGACATCACTGATGACATCACTGATGACATCATCCACGTGATAATCTGATGCACATACTGATGCCGTAATATAAACTTTGATACACCCATTCTAAAATACAGACTACTATTTTTGAAACCATACACACAACAATGCCAGATACTACATACCACCGACTCTTTCCTAGGTCTACACACACATCCAGGCACTTATACATGCAGTTACTGATCAATACAGTACTATAATATGCACTCATACACCTATACATACAGTCACACTCTGCCACTCATCCATAGAGTTACTCACACACCTAGTCAGTAATGCAAAGAATCAATCACATACCCATTTACCCATGTATTCAGTTATACACACCAACTCCGTTATTTATACACACACCACATCACTTATTTATGCAGATACTAACACATACTTACTGTCTTATACAATCACTAATACAAGCAGACACTCATTGATACATCCATTCTTCCAATAACTTACTCTCACGTATAGTCACTTATATACTCCAACATTCACATATACTGCCTTAAAACTTATGTAGTTAGTCACACATATACTAATGAGACATTCATTCACTCACCAACACACCCATACACACACTAACTCACCCATACAGCCCTTCCCAGATGCACTTTTGAATCCATACAACCAGTGAATCACCCACTCAGACATCTATGCACGGAGTCACACAACCCCCACCCACCCACACAGACATTCAGGCACCCATACAGATACTCAGACAACAAATCAATAACCCATATAGACACCCATGTAGCTACTCACCAACACATGCAGTTGCTTACACACCAACTGAGAGACTAATACAGACTTTCACACAGTTTAGTCACTAACCATGCATTCAGTAAGACACATTCAGTCACTCACTTATACAGTCAGTCACGCATCTACTAAATAATCCCTTCAGGCACTTGTAAATCCACTCATTCTTCAATACACCTTGGCATAGATATATATGAAAAATAGTTAAACTTTACAGAAACACACATTCACTGGATGATGTCATCAGTGATGTCATCAGTGATGTCATTTGAGATATCATCAGTGATGTCATCGGTGATGTCACTGACCATGTCAAGAGTGATGTAATATGTGACATCATCAGGAGTGCATTGCGGGCGCGCGAGTTATAGTTAGCTCAACTAACTATAACGGGGGAATTTTTTTAAGTCAAATGTCCAACTAACTATAACTCCCTGAAACCTATGGTATTTTAGTGAATTTCAAAGGTTTTTTAAATGCTAATTCCTAACTATAACATCTGTAAAACCTATGGATTTTTCAGTGAATTTCGAAGGTTTTTTAAATGTTAATTTCATATTTTAATATTTATAAAACCTATATTTTTTCAAATTTTTTTGTAATATTTTGGAACTCTATTATCCTTTTTTTTTACTTTAAAAATTATGTAATGTTTTATATCTTCAAAAAAAAAAAGATGTAGATCTTTTTTTTTTTTCTTTGGGAGAAAACTGGAGACCCGTACCGGTAGTGTACCAAGCTCCATCAGCACGCGAATCCTATACGCCATATTGCTAAACTCATAAATGATGCGCATTTCGTATCCGACGGGTTCGTGGCACCGCGTCCCGCGTAACATCATATATGTATGAGGTCGCGCCAGCTGCTACTTTGGTATGCGACGGGTACGCAGTACCAAGCTGCGCGTTACGTCATGTACGTATGAGGTCGTGCCCGCTGCGCATTGCGTATGCGACGAGTGCACGCTGCCAGGCCCTGTGTTACGTCATAGACGTATGGTGTCGCACCGGGTACGCCATTCCCTCATTTTTTTTTATGTCTCAAAACTATATCTAAATAAGTTTCAAGTGTATATGAGAGCAAGCGATAATCTAAAATATTTTAAACATTTATATATTTCTAACTGTAGTAAACTTATATTATGGTAAATATATTTTCTCGAAATCGCGTCGGGTGCGTCCTCCTTGCGTGCTCGGTGCGATTGCCACGTGACCTTAAAAAAAAGCATTTGATTGGTTCATAACATTTCCCATTGTAACAGTTGGAGGACCACACCCATTTTAGTAATTCTCTCTACAGCGTTTGATGAGGGACACCTCTTCTGCTTAGAGAGCTGTTTTGAAAAGTTTTTTGCTGTGTACACACATATTATACTACACACAACATGCAACGATCATCTTGATCAATATTCATGGTCTGTACCGTAGCCTTCCACGTGTGATGGCCATGCATCCGAAACGTTACATCAGAAAACAAATTTGTGTTACACAATGCCCCTGGTGAGTGTGTGTGTGTGCATTATTGTGCTGCCTTTCGGCCTGGGTATTGGTGGCTCGAAGGGGTATCATCAGCCACGGGCAGAGTGCACATCCTAGACCACATGTGACAAACAGTAAAGAGTAATGTGTATATTTGTGTTGCACTATGCTCTGTTGTCAGGCTTTACCAGTATAGTAGTGTGTCATATGTGAGACTTTCAGATTCATGTTTGACATGCATTGCATGACTGTAATGAGCGTTATCACTGTGTATTATGTAGCCTGACTGCTGATCCTCCCTCCACACATGTGTGCGCTTCGCGATAGCAACACTTTCAATAATACCGCACACCCACTTTCAATAATACCACACATCATTGACATGCGTGTCTGCGCATATCCACAAGCTTGACAACGACGTGATGTTGGCCATTCAATGTTTTCAGACAGCATCTCATTACCGATAGTTGCCGCCCTCCTGGTACATGCTACATTAATGTAAATTGCGGATTGTGCGACGTCAAAACTGCAACAGGGATACACAGACAAGTACACTTCCTGGCCAGGCAAGAACTGAACAAAGCCCAGGTCCCCGGAATAATTATTCACACCCCTACGCTGGCCTGGCATACGCAAGCCCAGCCCACATTGCGTACGTATAAATAGGATAACGACAACGCCACATGTCCCAGTTCTTCCACACTGCCTCAGGTGATATAGCCGCATCCACCTCGCATATCACAATGCGCAATAAAAAAAGGGATCCATGATGTGTACACCATCCTCGCAATCAAAACTCGATCTGAATTGTGAACCCTGCTGGCCGTCGTGTTTGGACACACAACAATGACAGCAGGTGAGCAGTGGGGCCTGGGTGCACAGGGGCTGCAATTGAGCGCGGTGCTGTGGGAGGGGTGGGGTGCATCAGCCTGGGTGCGCAGGTGCGAACAAGCGATGTTGCCGTGCGTAATCATGGGATCTCTGACCTCATTCAGTCACATCTCTGTCTCATTTTAAGGACCTGCTGGACCGTACTGTATGCCTGAGCCAGCGGGCAGCGCTGCCCTACAGACATGTGACGTTGGCTTTTGGGGCACTGTAGTGAGCTGATTACTAAGTGTACATGCACACAGGCTTGCGCCACTGCATTGCATGCGCACATTATGCTTCTAGCATGCGCCCTGTTCCTTTGTATGTGAACGTTGGCATAACATATTATTATTTAACCTTGTGTAATCTCGTACACTCCAACTCCTCTTTGAACCACGATTACCACTAACGGCTGGTAGATTGCACTTCAAGAAGGAAGGATGCACTCAACTGGTGTTCTCTAATAAGCTTGAAATAAACCTTCATTTACCTCAAGACGTTTCCAGCATTATATTATTTCTCCCTTTTCAGACACTGAGTTAGTTGCACCAAAATGCGCGCAGCAGGTGCTCAGCCCGTGATGATGCCCTTGACATTCTGATGCCTTCCATCATGGTATCAAGACACCGTCCCAGACCGGAGACCTGCTGTGCCACCCTGAGAGAGGCACCCCGGAGTCGGAGCTCGCACCGGCACGTCGTTGGACACACCGGTGGTGGCAGGTGAGGCGTGAAGCCTCGGTGCGCAGGAGCTGCAATTGAGCACAGTGCAGGGGAAGGGCTGGGGTGCAGCAGCCTGGGTGCACAGGTGCAGGCAAGCGATATTGCCATAGATAATAATGTAATCTCTGGCCTCATTCATATCTCTGTTTCATTTTAAGGACTTGCTGGACCGCACTCTTTCTCGCGGACCCCAGCGTACCAGCCACACGGGTGACGGGAGGTGAACAATGAGGGCTGGGTGCAGTGGGCCGACACTCTGTCTCCTCCTCCCTCTGTTCTTTTGACTCTCCCTCCCCTTCTCCCTTCCATCCACTCGCTCTCTGTCCCAATCTCACTTTCTTCCTTTCATTCTGACTACCTTTCTTTTTCTCTTGGACATGGCACACATACTTATGTTTATTTTTTGTCTTGCAGGTTTTGTACGCTGCTCCCGGAGGAGTCCCACCCACTTATTTCATGTTATACTGTTGTTTCTTCGAATAAAGTTGCATTTCCATTTATTTGTGTTGTTTTAATAAAGGTTATTTCTTTTACCAATAAATAAGTGAGTGTATGGGTCTTCTTTATCTGATAACACTTGTCTGTAGTTTATTGAGAAAATCGGCGGTTAATAGGAGGTTATGAGGGAAAACATTTGTAATTTTGCGGTGCACCTACCAAATATAAACCAACAGACTATTATATAAATGATGCCTGGCTAATTCTACAACTGCAAGGGTTCTATGAGTGTATCACTTTATAACACCATGAGTACTGCCCGTGTGATTACAGAACCAATAAGGCACTGTCTAGGGCCACCGAGGCTTTAGGGACTGGCGAGGCCCACCCTGCATATTTAAGTAAAGCCCCGGAGGTTGCCGATCCCCGGACTTGAGTTGGCCTCGAAGCCCCCCGAACAATTAGTAAACAATACAAAGGTGGCGATCCCCTAGGCTGCGAAACGTCTCTGTGCCCTCCCGTGCCTAATTTACATGTAAGATTAATGTCCCCAGTGCTGCAGAGACCCCGCAATATAATAATAGGATTGGCCCCGGAACATTACCCACCAGGGGGCTCATTTAAATGAACGGGTGAGACCCCGCTTCATTTTTTTTTCTCCATTTTTACCATCCGGATCCGCTTTATTGATGCGATACAAGGTTTTCCTCCTCTTGCTTCAATGAGGCAAACAAAGATTTGCGAGCACAGGGTGGAAGCAATGCTCCCGCCCTGTAATAGCAAACATAAATGTCCCGCGGATGCACACCTCGGGACATTGTATGAGCTGCACCTGGGAGGTGGCGTTCCATAGGGCCATGATGCATTGGTTACTGCATAACTACAGAATTAGTATAAACGCATACTAACGCTACTTGCCCACGTGTAGTACAGCGACCAGAGTGTAGTGAAGAGGCAGAGGAAGCCCAAAATCAAAAAATATAAATCCTACCAGAGGTCGGATCACATAGTTCGATGAGCTGACGGCCCTGGGATGAGTAGAAACAGCATCACAAAGAAAAAGGGTCTTCAGCAGAATGCAAGGAATCTCAAAATATTGGTGAGTGCTGCCTTCTTTTTACCTTCTCGTGCTCCTCACCAAATTTATGTAGTGAAGAGGCAGACAGCAGTGGATCCGATCAGTAGATTTATACAGGAAAAGAAGACAGCTTAAACAGCCACCAACAGGAGCAGACAGCAAGGCAACCGTCTTCTCCAGCACCGTGAACAAACTCCCCAAGATTCCCCTCATGACAGCCCTACATTCTAACATTACATACTTACATTCTAGTAGCATTACATACTAACGTTCTACTATGACTTACATTGGAATACTACACAGAGCACATGACTTTACAGCAATGAGCTCATGGTTTCATCCATGAGTCTTGAGACCGGTTGGGGTGAGGAGTTCGCTTCCCACTCCCTGTACTGTATAAACGCAAACTAACACTACTTCCTCAGGTATGCTACAGCGCCCAGAGTACATCACTTTACAGCAATAAGCTCACCGTTTAGGCTCACTGTTTAATACCCGAGTCTTCAGACCAGTAGGGGTGAGTAGTTCGCTTCCTACTCCCTGTATAGTATAAACGCATACTAACACTACTTACACAGTTGTACTACAGCAGCCAGTATGCTACAGCGCCCAGAGCCCATCACTTTACAGCAATCAACTCGGTTTGATCCTCGAGTTTTCACACCGGTAGGCATGAGTACTTCGCTTCCCACTTCCGGTATAGTATAAATGCACGGTAGGGGTCAGTAGTTCGCTTCCCACTCCCTGTATGGTATAAACGCCTACTAACACTACTTCCACAGGTATGCTACAAAGACCATAGCACATCACTTTACAGCAATAAGCTCACGGTTTAGGCTCTCAGTTTCATACCCGAGTGTAGCAGCATCTCATCTCAGCACCATGTCACTCTGAGCAACACCGCACTTTCAGACCGGTAGGAGTGAGTACTTCGCTTCGCACTCCCCCCACAGAGGTTACAGTGCTCCTATCCTCCTGTTTCCTACTCTTTTCGCCCTTTTTTCCCCTTACTCATTTCAGCTGAATCACAAAATGGCTGCCAACACTTCCTAGTTGCACCAGCTCGCAGCCAATAAGCAGCAAGCTTGTGCTTGTAACGCCTCAGCCAATCAGATGACAGAATTCCCAAATAACGATATCTGTAAATTTTGATACTTCTCCAAAACTACTGAACAGATTTACACCAAATAAACAAAAGCGTGCTTTCTAGACCAAGACCCTTCTCCCTGCCAAATTTGGGGTAATTCCGTTCACCCGTTCGACCTGTAGCCTTGTCTAAAGTTTCCTATGGAAAATGCATGGAGAAAACACGTTTTCGGCCCCCCCTTTTTTCTCGGCCCCCCCTTGTCGAATCACCCCCAAACTTTCAACATAGGAGCTGATATGAACAAAGAATTAGTTTGGAAAATTTCATGAAGATTCATCAAACGACGCCAAAGCAAAAGAAAAAATGTTCTTCCTATGGAAACTTGGTCCTAACTATAACTACCTACTGGCGACCGCCAGTAGGTAATATATCGATATATATACATAAACACAAGAAAATATGCAGAAGCCCAGTTCCAGGAATCACAAATGCATTTAATCAGAAAGCAGCATGCTCTCATGATGTTATCCTGACGTGTTTCAGCTCCACATTAAGCCTTGTTCACAGGTAAGCCTCGCGTAGTTTGCGAAGTTCGCGCTACTTCGCACTACGCGAACTGCACATAGCACAGTGCGAACAGGCGTAGCGTAGTGTTGCGTAGTGCTGCGGTCATTTTTTGCTTGCTTGCGGTCCTCAACGTCAAGTTGGCGACCGCGGGCAAGCAAAATGACATCCCAGCGAGACTTTTTCCTTGTTCGCGATCAGCAACATCAAGTTGGCGATCGCGAGCATGGAAAATAAACCTCCCGGCGAGATTCCCAATGCGAGGAGGTCAGGTTTCTCACTGCAAGTGGTCGTGTATGCTCGCGACCGCTTCCCGATGAGAAACTACCAGTTCGCGTTGAGAAAGCTGCTCCTCGAGTAAAAATCTACTCGAGCAGCAGAAAACTACAGCTCGCACTGTGCAAGATGCCATTTTCAATCATTGCACAGTGCCGGTTGCTTGTCCGCACTGTGCAATCATTGAAAACGACATCTGGCACAGTGTGAACAAGGTACTACACAGTTAGGGAAGTGCTACGCGTAGCTCGCGTAGTGCGAACTGCACTTTGCGTAGCTTCGCGAAGTGCTACTTCGCGAACTACGCCCAGGGTTATTCACAGGTGAGACAGCTTTGTCAATAAAGTGACTACGTGCTTCTTTTAAAACCATGCCCCCACGTGACTCTTGTATTTAAAGCATACATGTCCCACAATGCACAGAGGATGTAAATTCATTATTTGCCAACTGCGATGTATTTTTCAAATAAAACATGATTATATTTCCTCTGCATGACCCGCTTGCCTTGATGCCTGCCAAAGGATTTATCCGGTTAGGTGAGAAAGGGATACGAGAGGAGGTGAACCTTTCTCCTCTTGACTTTTCCAGGACACACAGCAACATTTAGAAATTACTTTTAACAACTCTGAGCTCAGATAAGAATAACTGACTGTGCCAAAGTAAAGTGGAAAATGCACGGGATTTGATTTCTGCAAGAACTTTATTTTCTCAAATTGCTGAGGAAATATTATCATGTTTTATTTGAAAAATACATCGCAGTTGGCAAAGAATGAATTTACATCCTCTGTGCATTGTGGGACATGTATGCTTTAAATACAAGAGTCACGTGGGGGCATGGTTTTCAAAAGAAGCATGTAGTCACTTTATTGACAAAGCTGCCTCACCTGTGAACAAGGCTCAATGTAGAGCTGAAACACGTCAGGATAACATCATGAGAGAATGCTGCTTTCTGAACAAATGCACTTGTGATTCCTGGAACTGGGCTTCTGCATATTTTCTTGTGTGTTAATTGACAGGGTGCTCTATGCCTGTTGTCGCACGAGTCCGCACAGCAGGGTTAGGGGCTCGCTTTACTCTGAGGCTTCTTTTGGGAGATATATACATACATATACATACACAAATTGCCATGTGTCTCTGTACAATATTGAGATTCTAGGAGAGTTTGGGTTTCAACTTTTTGTTAAACGCAAGAGCTCCTTGCACAGTCGGGGAGTTCTATCCCTTTTCTGTCAGTGATAGGCTTCATTTGCACACAATTCATGGAGGATAAATTGGAGCGAACCTTTGGCCTTCTCGCATACGATAACTGTATCTATATTCTTTTACAGACACGGTGAGTTGGAAGTATTTTGTTACCTATACTAGGATTTTGTTCCATGTATCAATTAGGATTTATTTTGGTCCTAGGCCTCTACCTTGCAATTTAATCCTTCAGATGATGGTTGACGTTAGTGAACCCTTCAGAATCGCCTAGGAGGTGGGCATGGAGGTACTAGGAAGACGTTGTTGTGGTTTATAAAGAAGTGTGCTTGCCACATACATTTTGACTACTAGTTTTAAAGGGCCATCTTTTTCTTTTTATAGGTGCATTTTAGACAGGTGTCTGGTCCTGATGAGACCTGCCAAATAAATTTTGGGTTGAAACTTTGAAACTATATCTTTGGTTTTACCATGAGTGTATCATATTGGCATAACCTGTGAATGGATAACAGGCCCAACTGTAAAGTGATTGGCAAGATTAATGAGGGATTTTGTACAGTGTTATTTTCACTCCTTTGTATATAACTCAATCTTTTCACAACTGTGTCGTCTGCACTATTGTCACTTCTTTATCTAGCACCAAGAAGTATGCAACTAAGAAAAGTGAGGCCTTGAGGTCTTTCATTGTATCTATCATTGAATGTTATGTGAATAATTGAGATTTTCATTACATTACAGGTGATTAAACACACACAGTAATGCGGTACAGGAGACCCAGGGGACCATTGCTGTTTCTGTTATACATATTGTTAGACCTGTCAGCCCTATGGTGGTCTTTCCCTGTGTTTTTGCCCTTGCCTCATTTTTTCCACCCACTTTTTCGTTGGCCTTAGGTCTCCGAGCGCCTTCCCATTGCTAATCAATGCTAAGGTGCAGGTGCTCTCTTCTCCCAACATGGCTGCCACAGGCCCCTGCTACTGCGGAGTGGTCTTTTTAGTAGCACCCTAGTTGCCAGGAGCAGGCTGGGACCCTACAACATTGTTGCCACACCAGCCTGCCTTTTTCCCCATAGCTAGACTAGGGAAGCTCCTGGAACCTTCTAGAATAAGGGCGGGGTCTGCTTTTGCCGCCTTAGAGAGTGGTCACCTGACCTGGGCATACTTTATGAAAGGAGGGAAACTTTTTAGTCAGTTGGGGCGACGCTGACCTGGGGGAACCTACGCAGGAGACTTAGGCGGTAGGGCCTAGTCAGGGACCTATACCACTGGGAGTGACAGGGTTTAGGTGCTGCCTTCTAAGCTGCGTTAGGAACACTGAACTAGCCCACTGATCTGGCCCGGCGGGAGGGGAACCCAGAGACGACCTACAGAGACTGTCTCACCTGCCTACAGCCACCAACTCAAACTACCCCCCCCCCCCCCCCCTCAAGAAACTAACTCCTAAGGGCGCAGGAACCAGCAAGCGCTGAAGAAGACCTTGTAAATTCACACAGAACTGCTGGGGGATCGACCAGGTACCAGCGCTGTACCACCCCTGCGCTCCCTGACTCCCCCCTGGGGCCCCCGAACTGACCTGTCCCAGCGCGGGTGAACTGACCTGCCTGTAGTGGAACTGCCACTGTCGTGTGTGGCCTGCCCTGCTCCCCTGAGGTGCTGTAGCTCCACTCATCGCTGCAGCCCGGCTCCGCCGTCATCTTCAGGGCCCCCAAGGGTGTGAGGGGCCCCGCCATCGCCGTCGCGACTGGGGCGCCCCCCCTCCGGTGTGGGCTCCGCGTCTGTTTGCCCCGTTACGGCCCCCAGCAAGGAGAGGGCCGCCGGAATTCAGTGTAGGCCTCGCTAGGCCGGGAGGCCATCGCCTCATATCACGTGACGGGGGCGGTCTGCTGAACGCCGCTCCCGCCGGCTTCCGATTGGTGTGGAGGCCACGCCCCCATAGGCCACGCTGCCATTGGCGGCTGCGGGCGCGCCTCTGCTGCGGCCACCATCGCCGGTCTCCGGGCCCCAGGAGTCCTTGGAGGGCCCGGGACTGCCCCTCAACGGTGCGGGGCTCACAGGCCGACCGGGAGACCCGCCGGAGGCCCCACAACACTTTGCTCCCTGCCCGTCATCTCAGGCCCTTCCACAAAGCCCCCTCTTGTCCCGGACAGCGCCGGGAAGCGCACAAGGCTGGCGGAAGGGGCTCTGAGGAGAGTGAGCCCCCCCCCGCCTGAAACCGCCGCAAGGGCCTGCGAGAGGCCGAAGACCCAGGTAACCCCCGGGGAGGAGGGCGGGAGGCCAGAGAGAGGCCCGGAGCTCGCCCCTCCCCCGGGGAAGTCTATTGTTGCGCATGGGGCCCCCACTGCGCCGGAAGGGGGAATAAACCGGCCCATGGCCCAATTAACTCTCGCCCTGTGAAGGGCTAAGTGATTGCCTAACAAGCAGGATATTTTGGGGCATAAGGATATCGCCAAAGCTACTACGGTTGGATAAACTGTATACCCCTACCTGACAGGAGGTTTTATTCCTGCTTGACTGTTGAATAGCTGCCTCAAAGGCCCTGTTTAATGCTCCAATGAAAGGCCATGTTTAATGCCCTACTGAAATGCCAAGTTTAATGCCCTGATGGAATACCATGCTTAATGCTCTGATCAAATGCCATGTTTAGCGCTTTGATTACATGCCATGTTTAGCGCTTTGATTACTTGCCATGTTTAGCGCTTTGATTACTTGCCATGTTTAGCGCTTTGATAGATTGCCATGTCTAGCGCTTTGATTATTTGCCATGTTTAGAGCTTTGATTAATTGCCATGTCTAGCACTTTGATTAATTGCCATGTCTAGCGCTTTGATTAGTTGCTATGTGTAGCGCTCCAATGTCCATGCCATGTTTAGCGCTCTGATTTACTGCTATGTTTAGCGCTAATGCCAATGCCGTAGTTAGTCCTCTAATGAAATGCTTTGATGAGAACCTGACTCTGATCTAGATAAAGCTATCTGATTTTTACTCAACCTCACTGGTGTGGTGTCAGTCATTGCGTGCGTTTCCTGTCTCAGTGGATGTGTGTGCTGTATGGTCACTTTACACTTAAGCTTTCGGGTGCCTACCTGCTTGTGCCAAGCTACCCCCCAGGGGGACTGGTGACCCCAGTTCCTACATTGGTGGCAGCGGTGGGATCAGGACCTGTGGCTATACAGCACCCGCCAGTGAGACGGTGGGCGCCGCAATTGGACGCCTATTGTGTATTTGATTTCTGCATCAATTGACCCCCCACTGTCTAAACCAAGTGTGCGGAGTCCTGGTTAGCCCAGTACTGTTACCTACGTCCTAGTGTCTTTTCCTTTGATGTCTGGGTCCCCACCTGTCAAAATGGAGTTCCAGTTAGCCAACCTTGAAGGGCATACAGTGAGGCAGCTGAGAGAATTCGGGCAGGAGATGGGGGTGCCTGGTGTGCGGAGAGCCAAAGGAGAGGAGTTCCGTGCAGCCTTGAGTGCATGGGTAGAGGCCCACCCAGAGGGGAGAGGGGATGGGGGACAGGAGGGGCATGGCGCACCGCAGGAGTCGGGCGCAGAGGAAGAGCTAGACCTACTGCAGATTGATGTCACTGAAAACTTGCTACCAGGGAGACGTTCCGGGGCAGGCAGTAGTGTAGGGCCTAGAAGGAGTGCGTCACCAGAAGAATATGAGGACAGGAGGGAGGAGAGGCAATTGAGGTGGGAGCTTGTCAAGCTGGACCACGAAAGGGAGAGAGAAAGGGAAGGTAGGAGATTTGCAATGGAGGTAAAGAAGCTGGCGCACGAGCTTCAACTTAAAGAGTTGGAGCTACGAGCATTACAGTTAAGTGCGCCAGAAAATGCTAATGGTGGCAGCGTACCGAAGGCTCTACACGAGCCTAAGTTGTGATCGCGAGTTACACTGTGGGGGATGACATCGCCAAGTGGCTGGAGGCGTATGAGGTGGCCTTGACAGCCCATGGGGTGCCTGAAAGCAACTGTATCGATACATACCTCCCAATGGCAGGGACACCCTCTTGTACCTAGCGAAGGCGGACCAAGTCAAGTATACCCCCATGAAGGAGGCGCTACTTAAGAAGTTTGGCCTCAACCCTGAAAGGTATCGCCAGAAGTTCCGTGGCAGCCATAAGCTGTCCACGCAAAACTGGGTAGATTTTTTTGACTATGCCCGTAAGGCTCTGGATGGTTGGGTGCGTGGCAGCGAGGTGCATGATTATGAGGGCCTGTACAATTTATTTTTGAATGAGCACCTCTTGGATAAGGGTTTTCCAGAGCTGCGCCAACATCTGGTGGACCGCAAGCTGACTGATCCCCGTGAGCTTGCGGAGGAGGCGGACATTTGGGTTAGCACCCGGGTGTCTCACAAGGGCCCCGGGGGAGATGGCCCGAAAGGCGGAAAGGGTTTCCCCCAGAGGAAGGAGGGGGGAGATAAAAAGACGGAGTTCTCACGAGGCCCACAAACTAGACAGTTTGGGAAAGGAGTAGGTACCTCACCTCAGTCCAGTTCCCCAAAGCCCACTTACCCTGACAAGAGTCAGCAGCCAAGAACTGTCTGTTGCTATGAATGTGGGGAGATTGGACACTACAAGGGCGATCCTAAGTGTCGCAAGAGACCCCCAGCCCCCACGGGAGGGAAGAGCCCCGGGGTGGCTAGTGTAGCGCTGGGGATGGAGCTGCCCCTAGATAGGGAAGGGGAGTGGACAGGCCTGGGCCTGGTTTCACTCGGAGATAGGGAGATGATCCCAGTGATGCCCTTACCATCTAATACTGCTAAGTACCAGCAGAGGGTGAAGGTTAACGGGGAGGAGGTGGAGGCTCTGAGGGACACAGGTGCCAGCATGACCACCGTAGTGAGGCGGCTGGTGTCCCCTGAGCAAGTGATCACTGATGAGTTCCATCCGGCCGTATAGTCACGAGGTCCATGGCTGCCCGGCAAGGAACTCAACCCGGGGTGGAGCCTGGGACAATGGCCCAACCCAATGCCGGTCATGGAGAGGAGAATGTGGTGGAGGACACGCCCCGTGTGATGGATGGGGAGCCTGCGGAGGTACCCCCGGAGTCCGCGGAGGTGGACGTTGTTCCCGTGGGGGACTTGCCGACCCTTGCCGAGTGGCATGTGGAAGGAGGGCCTACCCAGGAAGAATTCTGTCGGCCGCAGAGAGAGTGCCCCACGCTTGATGGCATGCGGTGGCAGGCCGAAGCCCAAGCAACCAATCAGGAGACTGGCAGTTATCATGTGTATTGGGAGGATGGCCTCCTTTACAGTGAGCCTAAGGTTCCGGTGCATGGATCCTCGAGGGCCTTAGTGGTCCACCAATGCTACCGGGCCTTCCTATTGGAATTGGCGCATGAAATACCCTTAGCTGGACACCTGGGTCAGGACAAAACATTTGCGCGGTTGGTCCCCCATTTTTATTGGCCCAGGATGAGAGTTGCCTCTGACACCTACTGCAAGACCTGTAAGACTTGCCAGGCGAGTGGCAAGACTGGGACTAAGTTGAAGGTCCCGTTGGAACCGCTCCCGGTGGTCGGGACCCCGTTTGAGCGGGTCGGAATTGACATTGTGGGGCCGTTGGACCCCCGACCTCTGCCGGACACCGGTTCATTCTGGTGTTAGTGGACCACGCCACTCGCTACCCGGAGGCTATTCCTCTGATGACCATCACTGCACCGGTGGTGGCGTGGGCCCTGTTGGGGATTTTTACCAGAGTGTCGTGGTGTCAGACAGGGGCACGAACTTCATGTCGGCCTACATGCAGGCCATGTGGAAGGAGTGTGGAGTGACCTATCGGTTCTCCACTCCTTACCACCCCCAGACTAACGGGCTCGTAGAGCGTTTTAATAAGACTCTAAAGGGGATGATCCGGAGCCTACCAGAGGACTTGAGGCGGAAGTGGGACGTCCTCCTCCCTTG
This sequence comes from Triturus cristatus, assembly GCF_964204655.1. Classification (NCBI taxonomy): domain Eukaryota; kingdom Metazoa; phylum Chordata; class Amphibia; order Caudata; family Salamandridae; genus Triturus; species Triturus cristatus. The sequence continues at coordinate 1,134,900,655 of NC_140590.1, forward strand.
CCTGCTGTTTTCATACCGTGAGGTGCCGCAGAAGGGAGTCGGGTTCAGCCCTTTTGAGCTGCTTTATGGCCACCCCATTAGGGGGCCCCTCAGCCTGATGAAGGAGGGGTGGGAGAAGACTTCGAAGAAGCTTCCCCGTGATGTCGTCAGCTACATGCTGGCATTCCGCAGCCAGATGGCCAAGCTGTGGAAGGAAGCCTCAGACAACTTGGAGGCTAGCCAACCCATCATCAAGGAGTGGTATGACCGCAACGCTCGGACGGTGGAGTTGGACGCTGGACAGAAGGTGTGGGTCATGGAGCCTGGGGAGCTTAGTGCCCTCCAGGACCGGTGGACTGGTCCATACAAGATTGTGGAGCGACGAGGCCAGACTACCTATGTCGTTGACTTGAAGACCCCCCGACAGCCCCATCGGGTGCTCCACGTCAACCGCCTGAAGCCACACCATGAGCGATCTGAACTTGCTCTCCTCATGGTGACGGATGGGAGCGAGGAGGAAGAGAGTGATACTCTTCCTGACCTTCTGGCGGCCCGGGAGAAGGATGGATCGGTGGAGGGCGTGATCCTATCCCCATCCTTGACCCCAGAGCAACAGAGGGACTGCTGCCAGGTGCTGGGGCAGTACGCCTCGTTGTTCTCCCTCATGCCTGGAATCACTCATCTGTGTACCCATGATGTGGACACAGGGGACAGCCCACCGGTAAAAACCAAGTCTTACCGGCTATCCGATAGAGTGAAGAACAACATCCAGGGTGAGGTGGCTAAAATGCTGGAGCTGGGGGTGATCGAACCTTCCAGCAGCCCGTGGGCTAGTCCGGTAGTGTTGGTGCCGAAAGCGGCCTCACCGGGCACCACACCAGAACTTCGGTTCTGTGTGGATTATAGGGGATTGAACTCTGTCACCAAAACAGACGCTCACCCGATCCCACGGGCACATGTTTTGGTGGACCGGCTGGGAGCAGCCCGGTACCTCAGCACCATCGACTTGACATCAGGGTACTGGCAGATTGCCATGGCCGATGGAGCAAAGGAGAAAACAGCGTTCTCCACCCCCGAGGGCCACTTCCAATTTAGGGTGATGCCCTTCGGGCTCAAGAATGCTCCGGCCACTTTCCAGCGGTTGGTGAACCAGGTGGCCTGGAGTCCTTCTCAGCGGCGTATCTGGATGACATAGCTGTCTTCAGTAGCACCTGGGAGGACTATCTGCAGCATCTCCAGGAGGTGCTGCAGGCTCTGCAACGTGCTGGTCTGACTATCAAGGCTAGCAAGTGGCAGATTGGACAGGGATCTGTCGTCTACCTGGGACACCTGGTGGGCGGGGTAAGGTGCAACCCCTCCAGGCCAAGATTGAGACCATCATGGCCTGGGAGCCCCCCAAAACCCAAACTGAGGTCCGAGCTTTCCTTGGCCTCACTGGATATTACCGCCAGTTTGTCAAGGGGTATGGTACCATCATAGCCCCCTTGACGGAATTGACATCCAAAAAGCAGCCACGAAAAGTAATCTGGACGGCTGCTTGCTAAGAGGCATTCGAGAACCTAAAGAACGCGATGTGCACCGCTCCGGTGCTTGCAACACCTGACTTCACGAAAGAATTCATTGTGCAGACGGACGCCTCTGAGCACGGCATAGGTGCTGTGCTTTCGCAACTGAACAACGACGGCCAAGACCAACCTGTGGCCTTCATCTCTAGAAGACTCCTCCCTCGGGAACAACAGTGGAGCACCATCGAGCGAGAAGCCTTCGCGGTGGTCTGAGCCCTGAAGAAGTTGAGGCCATACCTTTTTGGCTCTCACTTCCTGATTCAGACAGACCAACGACCCCTTAGCTGGCTCATGCAGATGAGAGGCGAAAATCCCGTTACTAAGGTGGTCCATTTCCCCACAGGGGATGGACTCTCGGGTGGAACATCGGCCCGGAGTTGACCACGCCAATGCTGACGGTCTCTCCCGGTTTTTCCGCCTTAGTGACAAGAACTCCCTAGAAGTTGGGTAGCTCTCCCCTCTTTCGGCTGAGGGGGACGCGTGTTAGACCTGTCAGCAATAGGGTGGTCTTTCCCTGTGTTTTTGCCCTTGCCTAATTTTTTCCACCCTCTTTTTCGTTGGCCTTAGGTCTCCGAGCGCCTTCCCATTGCTAATCAATGCTAAGGTGCAGGTGCTCTCTTCTCCCAACATGGCTGCCACAGGCCCCTGCTACTGCGGAGTGGTCTTTTTAGTAGCACCCTAGTTGCCAGGAGCTGGCTGGGACCCTACAACATTGTTGCCACACCAGCCCGCCTTTTTCCCCATAGCTAGACTAGGGAAGCTCCTGGAACCTTCTAGAATAAGGGTGGGGTCTGCTTTTGCCGCCTTAGAGAGTGGTCACCTGACCTGGGCATACTTAAGGAAAGGAGGGAAACTTTTTAGTCAGTTGGGGCGATGCTTACCTGGGGAACCTACGCAGGAGACTTAGGCGGTAGGGCCTAGTCAGGGACCTATACCACTGGGAGTGACAGGGCTTAGGTGCTGCCTTCTAAGCTGTGTAAGGAACACTGAACTAGCTCACTGATCTGGCCCGGCGGGAGGGGAACCCAGGGACGACCTACTGAGACTGTCTCACCTGCCTACAGCCACCAACGCAAACTACCCCCCCCCCTCAAGAAACGAACTTCTAAGGGCGCAGGAACCAGCAAGCGCCGAAGAAGACCTTGTAAATTCACACAGAACTGCTGGGGGATCGACCAGGTACCAGCGCTGTACCACCCCTGCGCTCCCTGACTCCCCCCCCGGGGCCCCCGAACTGACCTGCCCCAGCGCGGGTGAACTGACCTGCCTGTAGTGGAACTGCCACTGTCGTGTGTGGCCTGCCCTGCTCCCCTGAGGCGCTGTAGCTCCACTCATCGCTGCAGCCCGTCTCTGCCGTCATCTTCAGGGCCCCCAAGGGTGTGAGGGGCCCCGCCATCGCCATCGCCGTCACGACCGGGGCGCCCCCCCCCCGATGTGGGCCTCGCGTCTGATTGCCCCGCAATGGCCCCCAGCAAGGTGAGGGCCGCCGGAATTCAGTGTAGGCCTCGCTAGGCCGGGAGGCCGTCGCCTCATATCACGTGACGGGGGCGGTCTGCTGAACGCCGCCCCTGCCCGATTGGTGTGGATTCCACGCTCCCGCAGGCCGCGCTGCCATTGGCGGCTGCGGGCGCGCCTCTGCTGCAGCCACCATCGCCGGTCTCCGGGCCCCAGGAGCCCTCAGAGGGCCTGGGACCGGCCCCTTAAAGGTGTGGGGCTCACCGGCCGACCGGGAGACCCGCCAGAGGCCCCGCAACACTTTGCTCCCTGCCCGTCATCTCAGGCCCTTCCACGAAGCCCCCTCTTGTCCCGGACAGCGCAGGGAAGCGCACACGGCTGGCGGGAAGGGCTCTGAGGAGGGTGTGCCCCCCGCCCACCTGAAACCGCCGCAAGGGCCTGCGAGAGGCCGAAGACCACGGTAATCCCCGGGGAGGAGGGCGGGAGGCCAGAGAGAGGCCCGGAGCTCGCCCCTCCCCCGGGGAAGTCTATCATTGCGCACGGGGGCCCCCACTGCCCCGGAAGGGGGAATAAACCGGCCCATGGCCCAATTAACTCCCACCCTGTGAAGGGCTAAGTGATTGGCTAACAAGCAGGATATTTTGGGGCATAAGGATATCGCCAAAGCTACTCCGGTTGGAGAAACTGTTTACCCCCACCTGACAGGAGGTTTTATTCCTGCTTGACTGTTGAATAGCTGCCTCAAAGGCCCTGTTTAATGCTCCAATGAAAGGCCATGTTTAATGCCCTACTGAAATGCCAAGTTTAATGCCCTGATGGAATACCATGCTTAATGCTCTGATCAAATGCCATGTTTAGCGCTTTGATTACATGCCATGTTTAGCACTTTGATTACTTGCCATGTTTAGCGCTTTGATTACTTGCCATGTTTAGCGCTTTGATAGATTGCCATGTCTAGCGCTTTGATTACTTGCCATGTTTAGCGCTTTGATTAATTGCCATGTCTAGTGCTTTGATTAATTGCCGTCTAGCGCTTTGATTAGTTGCTATGTGTAGCGCTCCAATGTCCATGCCATGTTTAGCGCTCTGATTGACTGCTATGTTTAGCGCTAATGCCAATGCCGTAGTTAGTCCTCTAATGAAATGCTTTGATGAGAACCTGACTCTGATCTAGATAAAGCTATCTGATTTTTACTCAACCTCACTGGTGTGGTGTCAGTCATTGCGTGCATTTCCTGTCTCAGTGGATGTGTGTGCTGTATGGTCACTTTACACTTAAGCTTTCGGGTGCCTACCTGCTCGCGCCAAGCTACCCCCAGGGGGACTGGTGACCCCAGTTCCTACACATATCCTGGTCCAGGTGGGCTCATCGAGTTTGAGAACTTTGTTTTGAGACCGTTAGAAGGCAGATTGTGCAGGTCCCAGACAGTATGTCTGCCCTGAGCACACAGACCATCGCAGGGTTAGTATCTACCATGGTATGCAAAGAGAAGCACCATGTCATATCAGCTGTGCTGTGGCAGGTGGTGTAGTTCTAATATGAATAAAAAACAGCTGTCACCAAGCTACCATCACTGCTGCACAGATACCTTGTACAAGTTGCCTACTCTCCAACCCTAGTCTTTCTTTTGTTGCGCAGGTGCTAAATGCGCCAGGGGACGGTAAAAGCAGCAGCTAATTTGTTGGATATCGATGAGTGGAGAAGTGGTCAATTTGGCTCTGGTCACCTGCCTGTCCGGCATGAGTTCTCGATAGATGTTATGGAAGATATACTGAGTGCCTGGCAGGTTCAGTCATTCAGTGCACTGAGGGTATGACTGAATGAGTGGGGGAGGAGTTGTTGAGCCGGTAAAGAGGTCACAGTGAAACAGAAGAAACTGAAGATAACTTTATTTTCTACAAATGGTCCCCAGGAGCAGAGGATGTGACGGGCATCACAAGTACGGACTAACAACTGTGTAATAAACGAAGCCAAGTCACACGGAAATGTGCTTGAAGATAATTTATTCCACAAGAAAGAGGTCCACAGGAATGACAGCAAATGCAGCTTTGCTCCACCTCACCCCACTTCCGTCAACCGTCTCCCACACCCACATCCCACACTTGAGAATCCCACTACCTCATCTCATATGGAATGCTAAAGGGATTGCATTTCAATACAACACAACTAAGTAATACAACATCTCTATTCTTACATAATATCTATATCTATATCTATATATATCTATATATCTATATATATCTATATTATCTACTGGCGGTCGCCAGTAGATAGTTATAGTTAGGACCGTGTTTCCATAGGAAATCCGCAACATTCTATTTGGAATAACTTTGGCGCCGGTCGACGAATCCTGGCGAAATTTTCAAAACTAATGGGGCGCTACGCTCCGCTCCTACCCTGAAAGTCTCGGGGGGATTCGTCAAGCGGGGGCTGAGAAAAAAGGTGGGTCCCAAAACGCGTTTTCCCCATGCATTTTCCATAGGACCTTTAGACACAGCTTCAGCCCGAACGGCTGAACAGAATTACTTGAAATTTGGCAGAGAGGTAGTCCTCAGGTCAAGGATGTGCCTTTTGTAGGTCTGGTGTAAATCTGTTCAGTAGGTCCTGAGAAAATAGCATTTAAATCAATATATATATCTGTAAGCGCGCTCCGTGCGCTTACCGTAAGCTTACCGTACGCGTACGGTGCCGTGCGCGAGCTCAATTCTGATTGGTGGTTACATGACTGACTTAAGATCAATTATAGTGAAATAAGATGAACCACTGACCGCTGCCAACAGTTCATTAATTTTTGGTAATGGGTAACAGTCTACCATGATATTCTTATTTAGTGACCTCAAATCGGCACAAAGCCAGATGTCTCCTGTCTTTTTCTTTGTGATAACAATCGCAGAAACCTATTCAGATGAATCTGTTGGTTCAATTATACCCTCCCTACATTAATCATGCAATAATGCCTTAAGTTTACTCTTAACAGACAAGGGTACATGCCGTACCTTATGACACACTGGCACAGCATTTTGCGCTAAAAACCCTTGATGCAACCTACATTTGAAGAAAATACTTTAGCATGCTTCTCCAAAATTCCATCAATGCACAACCAATCTAATTCTTCTTCCTGTATATTTAAAATGTGCATATCACCTAATACAATGGGATCCACTGTTCCAGGTTTAAGCCAAACTGATCGTCCCAAATCTTGCCATCCAACTATACTCCTCCAATTCTCTGCAACGTAGATCTTGGTTCTAATTATTCACACTTGAAATTCCAGTTCAACTTTAAAATAACCTAACAAGATTATCTCAAAATCTCCAAAAGCTTTGGGATTGATGTCTAGCTTAAACAATGACACATTTTTCCATGATTCTTCGAACACATCTTCATCCAATATAGTAACAGGTGACCCTGAGTCAGCCATGATATTCAACTCCACTCCACCAATATGAACTATAGCCAATGGTCCCTTAAATCTGGTAGTGCCAGAACTCGCCTCAACAGTTAGAAAAATGTTCGCACACATATCTTCCTCAAATTCCTCTCCAGAATTTACCTTCACACTTGTTTTACCACTCCTGCACATAGCAGAGAAATTACACTTTTTTAAGCATTTAAGGCATTTTTTCCAAAAGCAGGACAATTTGGATTATTACCCAAATGCGATTTTGACCCACATCTGTAACATACAATTTGCCATTTTGAAAAGGTCCTACCACTTCTCCATTTATCACTACTATTACAACCAACACTGTTTGCACTACTTGAACTTGCAATATTCCTAGAATCGTTTTTTGGGAGATGAAGATTTTTTTTCACTGACTACACACACATTAGATAAATAATTTTTCTCAGAAGTAAAAGCTTTAGCAGAAATAATTGACCTTTCTATCACTTTTGCAATATCGATCACTTCTGACAAAGTTGGGTTCTGACAAGCTAATGATCTCCCCTGAACTTTCTTTTAAAAACATTGCAAAACAAATTGGTCTCGTATATAAACATCACTGTTATCTTCAAATTTGCACGTAGAAGCCAGTATTTGTAAAGCCGCTATGTACTCTTAAACATTTTCATATTCTTCTTCTTGTTTCCTCAAGTAGAAAGTGTGTCTCTTCACCATAATACTAGGTTCACTTGTATACTGTTTCTCCATCGTTCTGACTGCCTCAGTAGATTCAGTCCACCGTTCAAATTGTCCATTAGGCGCATCCTCTTCAGATTGCAAAACAGCACTTGACCAGCTGTACCAAGCAATTCATTCATCAGTGCATTCTTCCACTCTGCATCAAATCTTTTTCCATCAATTGCTATTAAATAACTTTCAAAGTTTCTGTGCCAATTTTTCCATTGTATAACTGGTAGTCCAGGATTTGGTAAAAAGTATCCAGGAGTGGCATACTGATTATTTGCCATATTAAATATATGTTTTTGTAAGACACTAGTACAATGATCTAGACATAGATTGAAATCCAGAACAATAACTAAGGCTTTTAAAACATTTTTTAGTAGAGAGTGTTTATAGTTGATACTTAAAGGCATGCCTTTCGCCAAAAAATGGCAAAAACACTAATATATTTTCCCAAAATATGATTGCCAACTAAATGAAAACTTATTTTCAATTAGGGAGACAAAAAAACCTGGAAACCAAAAGACGTACGTATCGCTGAAGATAAGCACCTAAACAAATTGATTAACTTATCCTTCTCAAAATATGGGCGCTACTTTAATAATGTGCTTGTTTTTGATGTTGAATTGGAGCTTATGCAAATAAAATACTGGAATTGTGCGTATCGCCAAAGATAAGCACATAAAGGAAGGGTTCTCTGTTTGTTTTCCCAAAATATGGTCGCCACTTACACAAAGTGCGTGCTTTCTACAGGAAGTAGAGCTTGTTGAAGAAGATACGGTCAAGCGTATGAGTTATAGTAGCAGGATGAGAAGGGAGAAACAATGGATGACACGTGCCATATGGGCTCAGCACACAATTGCACGCGGCAAGGGCGTGAACAGCAATCAGTGCGCGATGAAATTCTACTGCTTGCACACATTTAAACTGATTTCAAGCTCATGCAGTAACTGCCAATCCACTCCAAGACTGCAGCAGTAGTATACACTTTTTTTAGGTCTCGCCTGACTCAGCGCATGCGCTGGTCTGGCGAGACTTATTGAGAGGGCTCCAAAAAGTGCTACCAGTCCAGCCTAGAGCTACAGTGCATGTGTGCGGGCGCGCGCGCCGCGCTTTACCGCGATTACTTTCGCTGCCGCACGGCCGCTTGGATGTTTGATTGTGATCGCGATCACTTTCACTTTCGCGGCCGCTTTGCATAGCCAATAGGTTTCGCTTTTGGGACCTTATAAGTATTTAGTTATGCAACTGTTGCATGGCTAAACACTTATAAGGTCCCAAAGGCGAGACCGATTGGCTATGCCAATGCTTGTTTAAACTCGCACCCTGTAGCGGTAAGCAGGAGTAAGAGAGTGCTATAATAATTCTATATAAATAAAGTACTTGCGGTCCCATAGGTATGAACACAGGCGTGCAGCTGTAATAGCCAATATGCCGGTGGTCCTCTCGGTCAGTAGAATGCCAAGTCAGCGTAGTATCCCATCCAGATCGTTGCAAAATTGTAGTAAACAAAGCCGAATCACACAAAAAGGTGCTTGAAGATAATTTATTCCACAAGAACGAGGTCCACAGAAATGACAGCAAATGCGGCTTCACTCCACTTCACCCCGCTCGCTCCAACCGTCTCCCACACCCACATCCCACCCTCGAGAATCCCACTACCTCATCTCATATGGAACTCTATGGAGATTGCATTCCAATACAATGTAAATAAGTAATACAACAAACCGAACTCCTGTTCGAAACTAAACACTCTAAAACAGAATACATGGAATAACAACATGGCGCTAACCACAAGGTATGGAATCTAAAATAGAACACAACAGAATCGCGCCACTCATGAAGCAAGTCACATCTAAATGAGTAAGAGAATACCACAGCCGAGCAGACAACAAAATATTGTTTTTTATGCATATCTTTCATATGAAAAGAGTTTATATGTTTTGAAAAAAATACTCTCTAGTGTTTAGTGGAAGTGAAAGATTCACCAGCTCCTTCCCAATCTTCACTATAGTTATTAGTCTGTCGACTTCTCCCCAGGCTACTTATAATGTAAAGAGGAAATTCCAAATTCATCAGCCTCAGCCGCAAATTTTTATATGGCCGAATTGTGGTTGATGTATTCCTTCCACGGAGATACCACTCAAATAAATGTTCGGTTATTTCCCAGTACCTAATCCATTTCCAATCTTTTGTGTATCTGATTCATTGCACTCTGTTCTATTGCAAGGTTGTTTGCTGTGCTTTAGGCTTTGGTTGGATGCTCGAAAGACTTTCTAGTTCCTCTACAGGTTTCTTTATAGTAGGGGTGGTGATGGGTGAGTTTGAGGTCTTGAACCCATGGAGAGGGAGGGATTGGTTGTGAGAGGTAACAGTGAGGTGAGACCTAAACTAACCACACTTGCATTATAAACATCCCATGACAGGAGGATTTTTTGAAAGAAACAAAGGGGCATATTATCAAGCGAGTTATCGCAGCGTGCCGCTAATGCGTTTTTTTTTATCGTGCTATTATCAAGCTGGCGCTAGCAGGCGTTAGCGACAGCTTTCCGGCGATAGCAGGCGGATTTTTTATTGCCTTGCATGCCAGCGATATTTATCGCTAATGACATGCAAAGTAGGCGTTCCTTACCAAAAGTTTGTGAAAAAAGTCGCTAACACCAGTTTGCTCTATTACCAATGATGTCCCGGACACGCAAAGCGATAAAAAAAAGTCGCACTAAGCCCCGTTAGCCGCAGGAATTTAACACCAGAAAAAAACATGACTTAAACATGGGGATATGACTTGGGCCACCCTCAATACATGTTTTGGTGCTGGACAGCGCTGCAAGCAATGTAGCAATGCTGCCCTGCACCTAAAATACAGCACAGGAATGCGCAACATCAATATGATAGTGCGCATTCCTGTGCCAAAGTCATAAAAAGTGTTGCTGCGCTGCGACAAGACAGCGTTGCAACACTTCTCATGACGCACTCCTTGCAACAGCATGGATGCGCTGTACTCACTGGACAGCGCTCCATGGCGCAAGTAATGACAGATACGTCAGGATTCCTGACGTATCTATCTGCGCTAAAGTCACGCATTGCTGCAGTTGTGTCACAACCATGACGCAACTCTAGCAATGCATGGGGCCAGCCTCACCCTCACGCCTGCCATCAGGCAGGTGCAAGGTACTGACGCAGTGCCATACATGAGGGGTGCCCGAATGTCGGCGATGTTGGAGATCCATCGGTGGTGTTTGCGTGCTGTGGTGTCAGTGTTTGAAAGCATTGGTGGAGTGGTGGTGCGGAGGGAGTTGACGAGACGTTCTGCGGTGGCCTTGATCAAGCTACGAGGGGGTGCGTTGATGGCGCAGGCTTCCGGTGGGGAAGGTGAAGACGTGATTCACCCAATGATGGTAGTGCCAGGCGAGTCCGGTGTTGTGGCTGTAGTTGAAGTACCCTCTGGCGGAGGTGAAGTGCTCGAACGTGTGTCCAGCTATGTGGCCTGTTGAGGTGACTTGCTGCTTGCGTCTGATGTCGGTGACCTTCTTTAGGAGGGGTTGGTGCTCTGGTCACTGGGGTCGCCCAGGTGGAACTTGAATTAACCGAGTTGGATGTCGTTGGTGGATGGGAGACCCTGGGGTGCAATGAAGTCTACAATGGGATCAGAGAATGGGGTCCATGGCCCGGGGCGCCTGCACATGAGTGTGCCGCAGAGGATGTTTTAGGGCTTGGTCTGGAAATGGGGGTGACATGGTCCATGGTCACCCTTAGCACATTAGAGTGTGGAATCAGTCGGAGTGTGCCTCTGTAGGTGACGGCAATGCCTCCTCCTTGAAGTTCGGGGTGCTCTTGTGGCTGATACTGCAGCCGTCAGTGATGGCGAAGACGATGTCCGGTACAGAGCAGAGGTCGGTCCTGGAAGGCGATGTTGCGTCCAGGATTGATGTCGAGGAGGGTGCTGGCGTCGTAGCGGTGGAGTGTCCAAGAGGAATGCTCCTTGGTGCTGAGAGGGGTCCAGGGACAGACGGACGCAAATGGAGTAGCCTATGGGCTGCCTCTGGCACAGGAGACGACCATTACAATGCAGGCAGTACTTCGTTAACGACGCAACTATGACAATGCGGGTGCCTTAACTTCGCATTTCATTGCAACGCATTGTGAGGTCAGTTATGGGGTTATTTTAACTATTTCAGGTGTGTATGGGATGTGGATGTAAAAAAAGAAAAACTGGGTGTTTTTTGGGGTAAAATATGACAAATTGGGTGTTTTTGGGGATTATGAAAATGTGGGTGTTTTTTGGGGTAAAATATGAAAAATGGGGTGTTTCTTGGGGTAAAATATGAAAAATGGGGGGTTTTGGGGGGTACAGTTTGAAAATTGTTGGGTGTGTTTTTGTGCAAAAAAAATTTAATTTGGGGTGCGCATTTGTCTCAAATGCGAGTTGTGGGGTGTCTTTTGGGGGTTCAAAAAGGAATTCCAGGGTTCACGTTTGGGGTTGTTGTGCAACGGTTAGTTTTGGGTTGCACTCACTGAAATGGGCAGTCATCTTCATGTCTCCGCTATGCAACACCTACTCTACTGTTGCAATGTGCCTAGTATTGGTATGCATTGGAATGTGATGCGATGTTATGGCATGCGTCGCAACTGCGTATGTGACTTTGGCACACGAGTGGTACGCCCGCTGTGCATGGGCGCACAACGGCCACCATTGAGGAATGCGGGTGGGTCTGGACAGCTGTGGTGTTAAACACCGAAAAGAACGCTGGATGGTGCATGTACGCAGGGATGTGTGTGTGAGCGGGTGTTTTTTTTAATTCATTGAGGGAAGTCTTACCTCTAAGCCGGGTTCCGTGTCTTCGTAGCTCCTGCACTCCTGCGTGGGCTCCCAGGAAAAGGAAGTAGGCAGCCAGGCTCCCTCCCCTGAGTCAATCACAATGCTGCGATGCAGCGGTAGGATTGATAATTGGCAACGGGACAAGTCATGCAGCCAGGGGCTGGAGGGGTAGCCATGTTCTCCATGCAGGCTGTAACGCAGCCTGCATTGCGAACAGAGAAGTGTGCATGAATGCATTGGGTGGCCTGAGTGGGCCGACCAAACAGTCATTGCGCACTTGAGTGTGCATGCCAATCTGCACATGCCCTGCTCCATGTTTGGAGCAGTCCTACCCAGCCTCCCACCCCCTGAGGATACATAGCATGATTACATCAGTTACTTATCCCTTGATTATCCCTTTTATTAACAGTTTTTCTTGCTTCTCTGGGCCCGCACTTCCCGCTTCCCACCGCAGCTGCCCCTGCAGCCCCGCATCCCTGTCCTCGCCCATTCCCGCCTCCCAGCTGATCGTACCTCCACCCACCCCTACTTAATGGTGTACACTACATGAAGACAAGCACGTGTGCAGCCGTCTGCGACCCAACCAAGACTAGCGCCAGGAAGCCTGGATCACGGGCCACCCACTGCTACCGCAACGCCACAGTCAACTTCCACATACCCAAATGAGACATCCAATCTTCCAACCTCGCCCTGTCTGAAACCCCACGCATCCACAGAGCCAGAGCAGGCGGATGTTCCTTCTCCCACATTGCATCCAAGACCTGGAACGAACTACCGGCAGACATCAGAGGTGCACCCTCCCTGAACACCTGCAGGAAGACCCTCAAGACCTTGCTCTTTGGCTAGCAGATTTGCTGTCCCTCCCCCCCCCCAGTGCCTTGAGACCCTCACGGGTGAGTAGTGTGCTTACATTCCCCTGAGTGATTGATTTGTCATGATGTGATGATTGTTCCTCTTCTACACTGCTTGAGGTGGTGGGGCAACGCTCTTCCGCCATAGCGGTCGGGCCACCACTGGGGGTGCGTCATCTCCATGTGATGGGCATGAGCAACTCACCCCCCAGCCATCCTGCGCTACACATCCCATCTTCTCTTTACCTGGACATTGACCCCGTGGCTCAATCCCTTGAATTTTCTCCAAATCTGTGACACAGCCAGCAGGAGCCTGAGCCAGGTGTGATTTCAGTGAGCTGGGTACAGCAGACACCGCGTAGTCCGCTGGTGGAACTCCCGATGCAGTTGATGCAGCAGGGCTCCCTTAGGCGTGTAGTTGCAGCGCTCAGAACACACATGTTCGTCATGGCACAGGGGCCTCACCCTCCACAGCGTCCGGCCAGCCCAACATCATCCGTCCTGTGATGCAGGTAGATGGCACCTACCATTGGTAATACCCTCCGTGCACCCCGGTGTAGTGGTGGATTGTAGTATGCGATGCGGACCTAACTACGTTGGTGCGCAGTAGCACCTCTACCATTGACTGCTCCAAGGGGCACAAGGCGGACTTCTCACACAGGTCAGCAACGTGTCTCCATGCAACCTGCCAGACTTCACCACCAGGTACGGGCGATCCTCGCACATCAATGTCTCCCGTCACGGCTCATCGACTCCAGAGCTACTCCACATCCCACTCCAGGCGCCAAACGCAGGTCCAGCAGGCATCCAGGGGCCAGACACATGTCCAGTGAGGGATCCAGGCGCCTAACGCAGGTCCAGCAGACATCCAGGCACCATATACAGGTCCAGTGAGGGATCCAGGCACCAGACGCAGGTCCGACAAGGGATCCAGGCACCAGACGCAGGTCCAGCAGACATCCGGGCACCAGACGCAGGTCCAGCGAGGGATCCAGGCACCAGACGCAGATCCAGCAGACATCCGGGCGCCAGACACAGGTTCAGCGAGGGATCCAGGTGCCAAACGCAGGTCCAGCAGACATCCAGGCGCCAGAAACAGGTCCAGCGAGGGATCCAGGCATCAGATGCAGGTCCAGCAGGGCATCCAGGCTCTCATCCTGGATGTTGGGTGGCTTGAGGGGGCTGTTGATGTGTGTTGCACTTGGCCCTCGGTGCTCAAATCTGCATTTAACTTTTTTTTTGTGCATCTTTTCAATGGGAGGTGGACTGATAGGTTATTTTTTCAAAGTCCACACTTGCGGGTTGGCGTGCGTTTTCTCATCACTAAAAGCTTATCGCTGGATTCTGCCCACTATCACCAGTTTTCACATCGCCATCGCGCAGGAATTACCGGCAGTTTTCACTGCAGCTATCGCCTGTTAGCGCCGTGTTGATAATACAGCGATAACAGGGCGGGAGAAACAGGCGATAGACGGCGATAGAAAAACTAGCGCTAACCTATGTTAGCGTTAGTTATCGCCAGTCCTTGATAATATGCCCCAAAGATTTTTCTGTGTGCGCGCTGTTTTTTTTAGGGTCCTCTGGACTGTGACAGGACCAACAAGCATTTACAATGCAATGGTCTCGGCATTGTTAAAGTTAGAGCTATTGGCATTGCTCATGACATTATTTTTGTTTATGTTTTTAAAACATTTAAAGAAACAGCATTGTTATTTACAATGTCAACTGTAAACAGTTTATTCCAAAATACATCTCCTCGCTACCGAAATGAAAAGTGTGTAAAATTAAACTTGGGGGAAGATTTTTTCAAAGAAACATATAATTGTTTTTCTTCATAAAACAGACCATGACTCCAGTCTATACTCCACACTTCTTCGTGATACACACTGCTCAATGCTTACAGACACGAAAGTGGTGAGAACCTTGTGCTCATTAAGCACATACATTTGTGAACGTGTGTGACTGTACAGCGCCTACAGTAACGACAACAACAGCAAAGGCGCATGTTCTTTTCACTTGCAAACCAGAACATCCCCCCCTACCCCCCCGTGCCGACGCGTCGATTCACCGTGTCACTGCTTCCAAGGGGGGCACACCCGGGGTCACGTTCGCCCGAGCCCGACCCAATAAAACACAACGAGGAGCACCTTACACATTCCAGGCGGCCTTCCCTGGGCTGCTGTGACGTGTAAACCCAGCAGGAGGCATTGCATATTATTGTGGCTTGAAGTTTAGTTACAGCCTCGTACACGGGAGACCCAGGACTATCATTTTCGAAACACCCCTCTCGCACTGGAGACGGGGGCGACCACATAACAAACAGTCTTTGTTCCACGCGAACTCGCTGCACTGAGACTTCCGGAAAATCTACAAACAAAACAAACATTGGCAAAGACAATGGTCTTGGTCTGCTGTTGGAGTGATGGTTATTATTATTATTACATTTGGGGGGGAATTGCAAGCATATGCTGAAAAAATAAAAATTGAAAACAAAAATAAAACATAACAAAGTCACTTCACCGTACAATACAAATTCAAAGTTACAAAGAAATAATCTATGTTTATAAGGTTAATAGGGGGATGTTCCGTTAGGGCCAGAGCTGCAGACTTGAAAGCTGGGGAACAACTCGGTTCGAGTCTCGGCGTCACCTTTGGAGAACCCCGGCTTGTTCATTGTCAAATCTGGGATAAATGAAACTGAAATCATGTTTGACTTTTCACAACACACACAGGCTAATTATCCTTTAAAAAGAATGTACTCTTATTGTATACATATTCCGTATAGGTAAAGGAGTATTTGAAATATACTGGTAGTTTCAGAGAAGTAATTCTCGTATACAGCTTTTGAAGAGTTCACCGTTGAGACACCGTTGAACAAGGCAGAGCAAAAGGCAAGCACACCACTGCCTTTCTCCGAGGCAGAGCAGAAATGCCTCGGAGAAACGCAGTGGCGTTTTCGGATTCGGGGGCATGTTTTGCTTTTATCTCCTCTTGCCATTGGCTGGAGGAGATAATTAGATTTGTTGAAAAAAACACGCCCCCCGATCTGAAAAGGACGGGGCCTAATCAGAATGACGGACCTCTTCTCCAATGGCTGGCCAGCATTCAAGAGGCCAGCCAATGGAGAACAGGGGAGAAGAGGGGCGGGTTCAAGCCCCTCTTCTCCAAGTCATTAAATCTCGGATCGAGACTGCGCAAGCGCAGCCTTCGAGCCGAGACCTAAAAACCGCGCACCCTCCACACTGGTCTTTTCAGACCGGCCCACCTGACAGAGCCAGCTTGCCTGAAAAAACATTCCAGCACTGTCCTGCACCTCCTCATATAATGCTTCGGGTATTGGACAGGTGTATAGTCCCTGACCAAAGTTGTGTACGTATTCTGCTGCTCGCAGGTTTCAATAACCATAGGACATCACAGAGGGTTATTATGCCTGCTGCAAAACATTGCACGTTTGAGGTGAACAGAGCAGGGATGTGTCAATGTCGCTAATTTGATGGGCAAGAACACAATGTATTTCACTGCTTTATTGCCTTAATATTACCTCACACATTGCCCACAAAACCAAAAAAAAAGCGTGCTCTTCCCAGTACTTCTGAGAATACCCATACACAGTGCCCTGCAAAAGTTTAGAGGTGCCGATTTACACGTCGGCGCTTTTTTTACTACCTAATTCATAAATGGGGACCACTTTTATATTAATGGGCGGATGTTTTCTGCCACAGTTGACACAAACACATGACACACATACATTTTAGCTTTTTAAAATGTTAAAGTGATTGTTTGTTTTCATTTCTGGATAAAATTCTTTGATTAGCCACTGAACGTCTGCGCCTTGTGGTGGTGGTAGCGCAGTGGTAACATTTTCCATGAATTTTTTAATTTTTTGGGAAGTAACTGCCAGACCCACCTGGGCCCTTGACTGGTGTTTGCTCTGGGTAGGGAAGGGAGTGCAAAGATCGAGTTCATTGCGTACCAAGATCAGGACAGTTACACCTCATCGGTCAAGCTACTTATATGAGAGGACCACGGTCTCCTGCTCATCAGGATGTGCCGAGTTACGTAATTGGATAAGGGCATGCGCAGCAGGCACATCTTCAATCATGAGCCCTCCCGCCTGCGTCATGGCCATGACCATCGCAGAGAGGCGCACTGGCAGCGTTACACATCATGGCGGGGCCCATGGGTGTTGGAAGTGTGGGTAACGCGGGGGATATATCCCCCCAGATTTTGTAGTGGGGGTCAAGGGTGGGGGGGACGAGGGGACAACAGAATTTCACCTCTCTATTCTGGCAGTCGCAGGGCCATTGGCACGTCAAAGCACTAGTGCTTTGATGTGTCATTGACCCTGCACTTGCCCTGTGACCTTTCCTTTTGTTGTGCTGCAAGCCTTCAGGAATGTTTCCTCACCTCGTCCTTGCCAACCGCTGCCTGCAGTCTGCACTTCCAGGACAAAGGGCGAGATGTAGTTTGTTGATTGCTGACTGCATCCTGCCCCTCCTCAGCCCCAGCCCTACCTTATTTGACTGTTTCACACTGCGCAATTCAGCCACTCAAAGCATAATGTTTTGTTGAAGTGTTTATTTTGAGCCATTGAACCTCGCCCTGGAACATGTGAACAATTAGCATCAGACATAGTCTAAGCACAGTTCTTGCGCTGTCACGACCGGACTGGGAACAGCAACCAGACCTGGCAGATTGCTGCTTGACCGGCTCCAGGAACGGGGGGGGTGGAGGGTGCTGGTGAGAAGCACTGCTTCCGCTTTTGTTACAGGGGTCCGATATTCCATCGCTGCGACAAAACCAGCCCCCAGTAAAAAGAAAACGCCCCCACGGACACAAAACTGCCCCTACCCAGGGCCGGACTGGCCATAGTGGGCACCGGGCATTTCCCCGGTGGGCTGCCAGATTGGGGGCGGGTTTTGGGCCCCTGGGGGGCCGATTTTGTTACCTGGGCCGGCAATATCGGCCCCCTGGAACAAAATCGTCCGAAACCGGCCCTAGCAAACAGCTCGGCCGCACCGCCCCTCCCCCCCAGGGGGGGCCGGCCGAGCAGATTGCCAGGGCCGGTTTCTGTTCCCAGTACGGCCCTGACCCACACCTACGCCCACTGGGGAAATGCCTGGTGCCCGCTACAGCCAGTCCAGCCGTGTGCACTATACATTGTGTCAGATGTGTTGGTCTTTCCTGATATTTACACAAATAACAATTTAAATACCACAATTTTGTCTTATTTCTTTTAATAGTGCTACTCAACCCAACCCAGGGTGTAGGAGAGCTGTGCATCACAAATACACATTATACATTGACAATAAATCATGTTTGTGATAATCACTTTCCAGATGTGTTACATACGATAGTGAGGGTTACACAGTGTAGGAGTAACATTTTCTTACCTTCATAGTTCACTGTGCTATAGTAGAAGGATTACAATTTATGAACTGCGAGTAACTGAAGGATCTCTGAGTTAAAAACAATAACCCACTTACTCATCTACATAAAATAAAAATCTGTCATCTGTGTGTCACATGATGTGCTTTGTGGGAGACATATTAACCCACTATGCTACTTTGATTCGAAGCTGGGACTATACAAAACACCTGTCTCTCCAGCAAGTGCATTAACCCCCAGAGTTATCGTACCATTATTATTATTTCCTGACATTTACTGGGTTCATAAAGATCTTTGCAGCAGGTTCCTTAACCCCATAACATATTTTAAAATGGAGACTTTGCAACCAACTAAGCAGAAAAGATATACTACCACGTTTCTCCTTGTGGCTAATTTCTTTCGGACTGAGTTTTAATAAATACATTTATAAGTGGAGACCTAGATCTTACGCTGGGGTTGCATCACTTTTTTTGCACGACTCTGTTGCAAAATCAAATTTGTTACATTTTATTATACACTCAAATATACTCATGATAGACCTTCTTGACATATGTGAGATCTTAAAATCTGATGTCATTTTTTGTGATATAATGTCCTGCGAGGTCATGTGCGATGCCACGTGCTGTGATGTCCTTACATATCGCCTTGGAAAGGCTGGTGGTGATTGGCTTTGGGTGCCTGTTGTGGGCCCCCTCTGTGTGGGGTTGGGGGGGTGCACTGGGCGGGTACCCATTGTACCCCCTGTAGTTCCCTACACCAAGTGGCAGGCACAGCGTGCTGTCTGCCACGTGGTGCAGGGAAATGCAATTAGGATGCGCCCGCCAGTATGGCAGGCGCATCCTAATTGCACTGGTGGGACCGCCGCACATTTGTCGGGCGGTCCCATCACCGTTTTCTCCGCCCGCCATCATGAGCCCCTTGGTTAGTGTCCCTGTTAGATTTGGCATCTTTTGGCGTGTTTCCACTGAGGTTTTGCTTTCTGACCTCCCGGTTTTGACTCTGTTTTTGCTGGCGTAGTGTTTCTGCGCACTTTTCTCAGTGCTGATCAGTGGTAAAGTGCAAGTGCTCCTGTGGTAAATTGTGTTATGGATTTGTGTTTCCATGATTGGATATTTGATTTACTTGTTAGTCCCTAGTAAAGTGCACTGTGTCTGCCAGGGCCTGTGAATCAAATGCTACTAGTGGGTCTGTAGCACTGATTGTGCCACCCACGTGAGTAGCCCTGAAAAGGTAACTCAGACCCACCATTGCGGAGTCTGTGCGCAGTTTGTAACTGCAATGTCGACTTGGCCAGTGCGCACACTTGCCAGTCCCTCATCTTCCCTTTTCTTACATGTCAGCCACCCCTAATGTAGGCCCAAGGTTCCCCTGTGGGCCGGGTGCAGTGTATGTGAAAGGTAGGACATGCCCTGGTGTGTGTGGCATGTCCTGATAGCGAATTACGGCCAATTTCGTTTTTTGCTAATGCAAGGCTACCTATTCCCCATAGGACAGAATGGGGAGTTCGTTTATAACATCTTATAAACATAACTGGCCTGGGGAATTAGGTAGGAAAATAAAGTTTAGTATGCCTGAACTCAGAATCTAAAGATGCATCTTTTAATGAAGGTGATTTTTAGGTCTCGCGCCTCGCGATGCAGTGTGTAGTACTGCTCGCGCAGCGAGAGTCCTTTTGTGCAGGGTTCAGAAACGGAGCCTGGAATCGCACACGCTCGTGCGTGTGCTTTTCCTTTTGTGCTACCCCATTGGCCTTTGCGTGCGTCTTTTTATAAAAGACTGCACTCAAATGGCCAAAGGCGGGCGCATTGCTCCGCCCATGGCCTATTGGTGTCTATTACGCGCTTGGTGCGCGTAATGGACACCAATAGGCCATGTGGTTTCAATTACCGTGCGCAGACACGGGCGCGATAATTGAAAGCACATGGCTCGCAGTGGTGCGCGCGCACCACTCGTAGGCTTCTTTGTTTTTCAAGCAGAAGGGAAAGCGAGCGCTTTCCCTGCCGCTTGTTGTTTTAACTTGTTCTCCTTTTGGCAGATAACTCTGCGCGGCCTAGAATAAATATGAAAAACCCAGGGATTACTGGCGTATCTACATATTTCGTTTGGGGCATACCAGTGAGGGCTCTCAACATTGGGTGAGCTACCCTTGGTGGGAGCTTTGAAAAACACCAGTGAAAGGGGTAATGTTAAGCGCTGTGAGTCGGTGTTCATATGTTCCGGGATTTTCCAGCGCAGTGTTTGGTACTTGACCTTTGGCAGGAGTTTTAAACTAGTAACTTCCATGCGTTTCCATGGGGTCATCAGATTCCCTGCCACTAAGCGGTGTGCCTTGCTCCCATTTTATTTATATATACGCACATTATCGCGGTCCGGTGAGCTGTCCCTGACACGGCGCGGGCCGCCCGAGTTAATAAAGGGCAGTCCCCGGGAGCAGATAAAGGTCGCCGTTTCCTGGCGATAGAGGCAGGCTCAGGTGGTTAGGTCACGTGTCCCTTCACTCGCGTTTTCCACCGCGAAGCGAGAGAGGTCATATCTAGTACAGTGCCTCGGGGCCTCGCCAGGGGTATGCAGTGCTTTAAAAATCTTGTACGCTTTCACTTTGAAAGCAGCCAGGACAATGTGGCCGTTTGTTCCTTTCAGCACCACGTGAGCAGCGGCCGGGTGGAGCCTCACACACTCTGAAAAGCATACAGAGGCGCAGCAACTGCCCGGGGTGAGTCCTCCCAGCTCCCTTTGTCCTTTTAGAGGCTTCCAGGTGCCTTTGGGTGCGCCAGTGGCACTGGCTGACAGCGCTGAACTAGTAGGTGGCCGGGCGCCTGGGTGTGCGCATTATGTGGCCGTTTGTTTGCAATGCCATAGGTTTATCATTTAAATGCGAGACCTATAGCATTGCAAATATTTTTTTCCTCTCTTCGACCACTGGTCAATGCTCACTTTATCTTTACAGTGGGGCTGCTCTGGCAGTTGAAGCCAGCCCCCCCCCCCCCAATTCCTCACAGTATCACCCCGCTGTCTCAGCCTGCCCACTGTCCTTTGTCATCGGGGTCACCCGGTTGTTTCTTGTGAATCTCCCTCCTACACCCCCCCCACCCCGCCCCCTCACATTATTGAGTAAGGCATGCCGCTGACAGTCACCACTTCTGCCCTTACTCAAAGTGTAGAAAGAGAACCGCAGGGGCCTGCGCTACTATAGAAGAGAACCAACCGTGCCTTGACAGAAAGTACAGACATGTACTCACAGGAACACCTTCCCAAACACAATGACCAATTATATCCTCGCACACAGGGGCACTTCACACAGGTATGTAATATGTATGGGTAAGTGGGGTCATGCTAAAGTAACCTTTTACATGCCTTGATACCCAACTTGGTTAGTAAAAGTAAAGTAAAGACACAGTCTGATGCGACACTGCATTGGGATTTCTAAAGAATGTAAAAAACACAAAGTTTATTCACTAATCAACGTGTGATGATGTAACACTAAGTATATGAACATTTGAAAATGGAATAAATACAGAGTTTCTTCTTAAAGTAAGAATGTGCATGTGAACATTAGTCACCTTTTGAAATTATATTTCTCGGGGAGTCTATATTCAAACCCACCATATTAAGTCAAAGCTTTTATAGGCAAATCATGTTCCTAACCTAGTGGCGTTTTGCCTGAAAACATGGCCGCTTTTGGGCACAGCATTTAATGTGCAGTCTTGCAGGTAAGGGGTGAAGTGCTACTGATGCTGTCAGTACTGTGATGGCTGTCATAGCTTGCAGCAGCTGTCCTAGCTGTGTATAGTGTGTACTCTGATTTTCTGCTTCGCTGTACTTTGCTTGACTGTTCTTGTTCTACTCACATCAGATGGCCTTCCACGTCCTCCCTCGTTTATGTTCCCAAAATGTATTTGTGCATTGAACTAGACCTGGGGGATGAGTCTTAGCGAGTTCACGCAGATAATCTGTCTGGCTTCATGTGTTTAGCACAGACTTCATCAATAATAAATTCTGCATGTGAGGTTTTGGTTTGCATCAGCCACACACATTAAGACTTGTCCCACTCTTTTGCTCCAGATATCCTTGTGTTTTGCTGACAGTATGCCTCAGTATGGCATCTGTTGATTCTTCCCGTGTATCCGTCAGATGCTCATGTTGTAATTCAGGCACTATTTCTCAACCTCCACCCTCCAGTTGTTTATGTCCCCCCATAACAAAACAAAAAACAATAACAAACAAGCATTAGAACAGGCAGGAAGAAGTTGCCAGTATTGCAAGGACAAAAAAACTAGGAGACATTTTTATGTTAATTCTTTTTCAATAGGGTCATTCAGTTGAACATAATGTCTCCTTGCTTATATAAATAAGGTAACACAAATGTTTATAACACTTTATCATAGCTTTTCAACATGCTGCACAGCAACCACAGTGCTCTTTGTTAACTGCTAGGAGTTACTCGACTAATGACAAAGTAGTGTGACAAGTTTGGAAAATGATCTTTTTATGTTTGCATTTTTGTGCCTGTAATATACAGCATGCCAACTTATGTTATGTCATGTTATTTTATCAGCGTTTGTGTAGCGCTTTCCTGTTGTGTGTAAGGCCTCACACCACACTACTCAAGAAAAAGACCGGCGACAAGTTGTTTGTTTCTGATGAGCTAGCTGTTTGAATGCTAAATGGCAACAAATCCCTTGCTGTGAATGGATTGGAAACCCATGCAAAATGCAAAACTTAATGCTTCTTCGCAGTTTGCATGTTGACTGCATGAACAATGGCATTCATGTTGTTCATGGAAACGTTGTTCCCTGCGCCCTTCGCATCCGTGTTTGCCATGGGAATGCTGTGTCAGGTGCAAGCTAAATACGCATATGTTTGAGACGGCAAGGCACAGCCCATTATTATATGTTTTTTTTAGGAATGCCCCGAAATTTATACAAACGTGATGGCTATATTTTGAGTACTATTTTAGGACTATCACACATATTCTTAGCTGTAGAGTAGACGTGCAGCCTCAAGCCCTCTTAATACTGTTTTGTGTATAAGGGACGTACGCATTCATAATGTAGGACTGTATCACCAGAAGGTCAGGTCAAAAAAAGTTTATTGAATACTTTAGTTTGTTCTGTTCTTGCTGCTGTGAGCTATGTTACAGAAAGAACAGTACATTGTAGTTGCGTGCCCTGTGGTACAAGCCATTTTGGGTGCTGTAGCAGTGTAGCATAAAAAAGCCAAACAAGGCCCGTACTCAGTTGCTATGGGACATACTTTAAAACTCCTGATTCAGCATGATGGTGCCATGCATTCTGGTAGCATGAGGAGGTCCTGTCATGAATATGGTACGGATCTTGAACCCAATGGCGGGTATAATGTCCACGAGGTGGGGTTTCAAGCAGGGTTGCACATGAGATGCCTGCCTGTCTTACGATGGCTCCACTTCATCATTAACACATGCTTTGTGTCTTTAAATAATCACTCCACTGCAAACAAAAAAACCATAAATAAAAAACATTGCCATGTACAATGTCAATAGCTCCAACTCCGACAAATGCGAGACCTGTTGCATTGCAAATGCTTGTTACATTCTGTGTTTGAAAATCCCACTTTTAGAAAGTATGTATTTTCTTGCTCAGTCATCCCGTGTGCCTCTGCTGGACTGTGGATTGCCTGTCTGGGTTTTGGATGACAGAAGCCTGGGGAGCAGGAGTGGCTCCAGGTAGTCTAGGTGGGTCAGGAAAGGGCTGAATAGACCTGGGCTGCAATTGGGGAAGGGGGAGGAGATTTCCTTGCACCTCAAAGGGCCTGGTCTGCCTCTGACAATGATGTCTCCACCTCCTGCCAGGAAGTCACACCAGAGAAGGCAGAACTGGTTCTGGCTTGGCACAAACACTCTCTGCCTAAGAGATCAAAGGATTTTGGGGTATAAATATTGGGGCCCAGACCTCTGAACTTTAGAACTCTTTTGGACCAAGATGACTGCCAAGAAGAAGAGCTGGAGAAGCTGTGAGGAGGAACTATCACTTTGCTGTGTGCTTTGCTGTGTTGGCCTGCAGTGGCTGCTTCTGTCTTGGGCAGTGAAAGGATTGATCTGAACTTTCTGCAAAATACTTTGTGAGTTTCTCCAAGGACCTGAGGTAGAGCTTGCCCCCTGTTCAAGAAGTCTCAGGAACAGCAAGGACTTCAAGACCTTCTGCCCTCGGCACTGGGGACTGTGTGTTTTGTGCTACAACAGAAAAAAAGCAACCCAATGACGTCTACGACGCTGCTGCCGACTCCGTGTCCTGAAGGCACCGCAGAGGACACCGTCACCACGCCGCACCGCGACCCTGGTCTCACCGCCACCGCCTGCTGACGTCCCCACCAGCACCACGACCAGTGGGCACCGCACTCCACACCGCTTTGCTTCATGAGGATGCCTTGGTGTCCCTGACGACGACGCTCCACACCGAAATCGATGCCGCTGCTTGCACTGTGGTTCAAGGGCACCGCTCGTAAAGTTACACGATGCACCGCCCTCATTCTACATCGCAGCCTTGGCCTACAGACGCCGGTACCATCGACTCCAGTTTGTCAGCTGATGACAGCTGCTTGCACTGTGACATGCCAGCACCGCGACAAGCACCGCTTTCACCTCGCACCGCGACCCTGGTCTCACCCACGACACCATCTGATGCCGCCACCGAGCCACTGCTTGCACCATGACCTGAGGGCACCGCACGCCGCACCGCTGCACTTCGCACCGCAGCACTCAACGCCTGCCGACGCCAGCGCTCCTGCCTTCAACATAGGGTAGTTCGACCTGCAACACGTGTGACTTCAAGGGCCCGACGACTCCTGCACCGACCTCTGGAACCGACGCATGCGGACATCGTGCTTTCAGAAGCTAAACGAGAGGACGCCAACGCCCTGTATTTCTAATAGGTACTGTTTGCGGGTCTTTCCGACACTGTAGCTGGCCTGCGACGCCGCGGTCAGCCAGAACTGTTTGGATTTGTTTGCTTATGACGCCGTGATAGCCCCGGACTAAGCTATTGACCTCAAGGAACTATTTTTCAAGCATATTTTGATAATTGAAGATTTTTAAGCACTGTATTGTGGATTTTTATTGTTTTTGGTTTTGTCATAAGTATATAAAAATATTGGATATTTTTCTAAACTGGTGTGGTGTCCTTTTGTAGTGATTACACTGTATTACTGTTGGTTATGTGCAAATACTTTACACACTGCCTCTAAGATAAGCCTGACTGCTCGTACCAAGCTACCAAGGGGGTGAGCAGGGGTTATTTTAGGAGTGTAATTCCCTTATCCTGACTAGAGTCGTGGTTTCTGCCCAACTTTGGCACATGCCCTAGCCGACCAAAAATCCCATTTGTAACAGTCCCACTTCTGTTTTTTAGGACTTGTACTCATGTGGGAGAAGTAAAATGGAGAACTGGTGTTGGTGGTTGTAGTAGGCTGGCTTAGTATATGGTGCACACTCTCATGAGTTAGGTACCTTGCAGTAATCCAGGCAACCCTTATGGTGTTTTTAGTGGTCTTTAATAACCATAGAAAGCTCTCAAAGTGGTAGCTTTGGAGAGCAGCCTTCAGGCTTATCTTGAAGGAGTGTAAAGCAGCTTGTTTTACCTCATTTAATTGACAGTGTAGATTAGATGAAAAAGAACCATACAGTGTTTATACAAATAAATCTATTTAAAATGCAACACAATCACTAACACATTGGTATATCTCCTACCTGGAGATATCAACGATACACACAATAATATGTCAAAATAATCACGTAAGTAGCACAAATATACACTGGTCTCCTGGGGGAGGCCAAACCATATACTAAGAAAGTGGAATGTGAAATGCAAAGGGGAATGGGACTTGGACCAGAAGACTCAGAGGAGCTGGGGACACAAGGAACCACTCATGGTAAGTACCCGGGAACCCCACGGAGGCGGTGTGCAGAGAGGGAACACAGCGGAGTGCCCAATGGTAGCCAATGGAGAAGTCGCGATTGCAGTTTTAAAGAAGTAGAACCCTTCCCAGAGGCCCCCTTTGAGGGATGGAGAGCCACTCCACCCGCGGATGCCCCAGGAACCTGGTTACCTGCACCAGGGCAGCTGGGTGCATTGGGGTGAATTGACATCAGAACCTGCCGAAGACGACGATGGAAGACTTTGAAGAAGATGTCCCTGGAGAAGCCTGTGAAGGAGTCTGGTGGAATACAAAAGGGAATTCTTGAAGAAGAAAACCTGCAAGCAGAGGGGACAGAGTCTATGCTACTCGGAAGTGACCTGAGGCATGGATGCACAATGCCCACTGATGTTGGGAGGTTCAAGAGTGAAGATGTGACCGCGTCGCTGCAGCTGTGAGGGCCAGGCGATGCTGAAGAAGACCAAAAGGCATGCATGAGCAGTTCCCTATTGTGTTTCAGTGTTCAGGTGGTCGGTGTCCGGTGGGAGCACCAACAAATCCTAAGATCACTGGAGTGCAGCACCAATGAGCCTTGGCAATGGAACGTCGACACAGTGCACAGGGGTTTGGTCCCAGCATCTTCAAAAAGGGATATTGTCATTAAAATTGCAGAGAAGACAGGCTAGGCCTCTAGGGAGCTGCAGAACTACTACCTGTGTTGCTGGGCCTCGAAAGGTCCGTTGGACAACAGGAGCAGCAGACCTGTCAGCTTCGTTGCGTTTCCCGTAGATGTAGGGGTGTGACTCCTTGACTCCAAGGGAGATTACTTCGATGTCCTCGATACCCACAGGCTTTCTGGAGAACCTGGATGAACCACAGACACAGATGGCGCAGAAGACTTGAAGAACAGTGAGACCAGGACCAGCAGGAGCCTTCCGTGATGCAGTCTCAGTTCCAGTCGAAGTCTGACGAAGTCCAAGTGTTTCAGAGGTGAGTCTTGTTCCACGATGAATCTGAGGACCCACCCACAGGGGAGCCCTTAAGTACCCTATGGAAAGGGTTGGAACAACTCGTGGGTCCCTCCCAGAGGAGTGGCTGGACAGAGGGAAGGATGCTCTTCTAACCTTTATCCAATTTCGTGCCAGAACGAGAACCAAGGGTTCCTGAACTGGTTCAAACCGGAGTGTGCAGGGAGTGTACCAAATTTGCCCTTCAAAGCAATCTGGTGCTGCTGAAAAGTACCCCACCCCAGCCCAATACACTAAGTCCTGTCTGGGAGTGGTCACACCTCCCTATGACAAGAAACCTTTCGTTATACCTTCCCCATCTCAATCTAAGCTCAGAAGCAGGAGGTCAAAATTGTATCTGTGGTCGGCAGCAGCACTAGCTTCCTGGCAGATACTGAAAGGCTGTTACCAGGAGTACAGGGGGTCCCCTAAGGAGCTCCCCAGTGCATTGTATCATACTTTCAGCACCAGAATCAATGTAGAGGTGTGATTCCAACATGTTTGATACCAAACATGACCAGGTTCAGTGCAGCCAGTATATAGTTAGACATCTCATATTGACCGATGTCCACTATATACCTCAAAATGGCTGGCCGCACTTACAAAGGCTGGAACATCGACTCTGGGGTTTGTAGAGGTGTTCTGCATGCAAGGGCACCATCACACTTGTAACCAAGCACCCTGCCTACCACAGGGGTGACTTATAGGTTTTAAGTGCGGTGACCTTAGATATAAGGAAACTTATATATGTTGTAAGAATTACAAGCACCGTCTCACACAGGCTGTAATGGCAGGCCTGTACTCAGAGTTTAAGTGGAGTCCCATGGGTGGCACAATACATGCTACAGCCCATGCGAGACCCCGGGTGTACTTATGCCCTGGGTACCTTATTACCATATACTAGCAACTTATAAGGTTACACCAGTAGCCAATTGTGAATGTACCAAAGTACCTACCAGAGCCAATTTAGGGGCCAGAGTACAGTTGCTGGGGTCCTGATTAGCAGGATCCCAGCAGACTACAGTCAAAACACACTGACACCAGGCAAAAAGTGAGGTTAACCATGAAAGCAACCCCTTCCCCCCACCCCAAATGTAAGAACATGAAACTAACTTTGCCCAATTGAGTCTTCATTTTCTAAGTGCAAATATCCAGAAAGTCCCTCTTCGTTGGCATGGTTATTCCCAGGTCTATGTTCCACTGAAAAGTCAATCCCCTGCAGGGAAATGGACCACCTCAAAAGTTTGGGGTTTTACTTTTTACCCTTCATCTGTTTACGTCATAAGAGGGACTTATGGTCTGTCTGAACAATGAAGTGAGTGTCAAACAGGTATGGCTTCAACTTCTTCAAGGTCCAGCCCACAGCAAAGGTCTCTCTCTCAAGAGCTGACCAAGCTTCTTCCTTGGAGTCAACTTTCTGCTTATAAAAGCTACTGGTTGATCCTGGCCCTCTGCATTAGGCTGTGACAATACTTCATCTATCCCTATCTCAGAAGCATCTGTCTGGACAATGAATGGTTTGGAGTAGTCAGGACTTTGCAGAATTTGAGCAGTGCACATGGCTTGCCTCAGGTCATCAAATGCCTTCTGACAGCTAAATGTCCACTGAACTTTCTTAGGCATTCTTTTGGAGGTGAGATCATTAAGAGGTGTCACCATGGAACCATAACCCTTAACGAATCTTCTGTAGTACCCAGTAAGGCCTAAAAAAGCGCTTACCTACATCTGGGTAGTGGGAGCAATCCAGTCCATGATGGTCTGAAGTTTGCTCTCCAATGGTTGAACTTGGCCTCCACCTACAAGGTGGCCCAAGTGCACAACCTTGCTCTGGCCTATCTAGCACTTTGTGGCCTTGATAGTGAGGCCTGCCTTCTGCAGGGCCTCAAGTACATTTCTGAGGTGGACCAGGTCATCCTCCCAGATATGCTGCACTATAGGCTCCACACTTGTTAAGACTTTATTGACCAGCCTCTGAAATGTTGAAGGTGCATTTTTCAAATCAAAAGGCATCATAATAAATTGATTATGCCCACCCGGGTTTGAAAATGCTGTTTTTGGTTTGGCATTCTCATAGAGTCTGACTTGCCAATAAGCAGCAGTCAGGCCAAATATGCTGAGATATTTGGCAGAGGCCAAAGTATCAATCAGTTTATCTGCCCTTGGAATTGGATGGGCATCAGACCTAGTGACTGTGTTGAGGCCTCTATCGTCAGCGCAAAACGTCATCTCTCTCTTAGCATCCTGGGTATGAGGTTTTGGTACAAGGACTCTGTGACTAGCCCAAGGGCTATCTGAAGGCTCAATGGCTCCCAACTCCACCACCTTTTGGACCTCTGTCCTGATGTAATCTCTGACATAGTCAGGCTGTCTATAAATATTGCCCTTCACTGGCAGGCTGTCACCTGTGTCCACTTCATGGGTACACCAGGTGGTTTGACTGGGTGGCAGAGAAAGAGACCAGGACACTGATTGTGAACCTGTCTGCAATCAGCTTGCTGTTGATCAGTGAAGCTGTCTGCCAAGACTACTCCTTCAACTGATCAATCAACAGAATACTGAGAGAGGATATAAGGGAGAGGGTCACTCCTTTCTGTCCCTCATCAGTGGCCATGAGCAAGCACATGTCAGTCCTGTCAGCAAAAGGTTTCAGGGGATTCACATGAAGTACCATATAGGGACTACTTGGAATACCTAGATCTACTAAGTAGGTGACCTCACCTTTCTTTTCCAGTATAGTGTGAGGGTCACGCGAATTGTCTGGGAGAGCTGCAGGCTAAACAGTGAGTACAGCCTTTTCGTCCTGCCAAGCTTTCTGAAGCTCCTGGCTGGCCTCAAAGTTTTTGCTGGCCTTCTTCATGTGTTCAGCCATGCGAGAATGCAGGCCCAGAACATAGTCTACTATGTCTTGTTTAGGAAGCTTGAGAGGTTGCTCCCATCCTTATTCGACTAGACATAATGAACCCCTAACTGGATGTCCAAACAGACGTTTAAATGGGCTGCAGCCCTCCCCTTCTGAAGAGCCTCTCTGTAGGCAAAGAGAAGGTAAGGTAGTGAGACATCCCATTTTTGCCTCAGCTTTTCTGGGAGTTCCATGATCATTCCTTTGTGGGTCTTGTAGAACCTTTCAACAAGCCCATTGCCCTATGGATGGTAGGGTGTGGTAAAGTTATAGTTAACACCAGTCTCTTTCCACATAGCAGTGATGTAGCTAGACATGAAGTTAGTACCTCTGTCTGAAAAGACCTCCTGAGGGAACCCAACTCTGGAAAAGATTCCCAGGAGGGCCCTGGTCACTATAGGAGCTGTAGTGGTCTTAAGGGGAAGAGCCTCTGGATATCTAGTGGTTTGGTTCACCACCACTCAGATAAAACTATGTCCAGATGCTGTTGGAGGGCTTAAGCGACCTACACTGTATATTGCTACCCTCTCAAAGGGAATACCAACCACTGGTAGTGGGATTAAGGACCCTTTGTAGTGTCACCTGACTTACGATTGGCTTGGCAGGTGACACAGGAGTGACAAAATACCTCGGTGTCTTCAGACATGTGGGGCCAGTGAAAGTGAGAGACAAGCCTTTCCCAAGTCTTGCTTTGCCCAAGATTTTCTGCAAGGGGAATGCCATATACCAGGGTCAAAAGGAAACCCCTGAATTTCTGAGGTATGACCAACCGCAAGGTGGCACCAGGCTTGGGGTCACTACTTTCAGAAAGCAGGAGCCCATCTTTCTAATATGTCCTGTGGGTCTCACTGATATTCCCTGCTTCCGCAGCAGCAGTTTTCTTTCTGAGTTGTTCTAGAGAGGGGCAGGCCTTCTGCTTAAGACTTAGTCTTCCCCGGTAGGACCCCTGCCCCCTGTAGCTCTGCCTTGTCAGGCCCAAGCTCCTCTGGAACAGTTCCTCCACAGGTACTGCGATCATCTCCCTCAGGAGGCTGATTCTCACTGGGAGTCTTAGAGGAAGATACATCTTTACCCTTCCTGCTCCTTCTCGTGGGAGCTGGCTGGTAGGTCTGAGGATCTGAGGATATGACAACTCTCTTTGGGTCAGTTACCCTTCTTCAGCTGAGATTGAAAACTGCCATGGGATGATCTGTCTTGACATTGCTAGCATTGTTTACTTGGTAGTCTGACCAAGTAGAATTTGCTCAGGAGACACAAGTTTCTCTGTCACCATAGTGACACGGGCACCTGTGTCCCTGTAAGCTACAGATTCCTGACCATAAGGGTGGCAAGCTCAGTGACACCATCACAGACTAAAGCATCCTGAGTGGGTATCCTAGCTAGGCCAGATCCCACTTCAGTACCCAAGGTTAACCCAGCTAAACTCTTGGGGGCACTGTTACTACCAGTGCTATTGCTAGGGAGATTAGGAGGTTTAGGAGTAGTAGTAGCAGTATTGGTGCTAAACGTAGAGCAATTGGCATAGTTTGCCCTATGGTCTTTTCCCTTACACAAATAGCACCAAGGCTTCTTGTTAGAGGAGGAAGAGGATTGGGACCTACCCCTGGAGGAAGATATTTGGGGACCTTCAGAAGACTCTTTCTTTTCTTTAGATTTTTCCCCACCTTTCTCTTGGGCCTTAGAGGAATCTTGCTGCTTCTGGTAACCACCACCATGAGACTTTTGTTTCACCCTTGTGCGGACCGACTCGTCTACCTTCTTTTTCAATTCTTGAGGAGAGGTCAGATCCGAGTCCGCAAGGTACTGGTGCAGATGCTGATCTTGACAATTATTAAGCATGTGTTCCCTCACAAGTAAATTGTACAGTCCCTCATCATCATTCACATTACTTCCATGCCTTCCAGAGCTTTAATAGCTCTAGCTACAAAATCTACCCTGTCTTGAGTGTGTGCCTTCTGTGGGTCCCTAAACGTAACCCAGTATTGCTCAGTGGTTAATCCAAACCCATCTATGAGGGCACTCTTCAAGACTTTTGTAATTGTCTTCATCTTCTTCCTTCACAGTCAAGAGTGTGTCTCTTCCTTTGTTAGCAAAGGAGCGCCACAGGATAGCTGCCTACTGCCCCCGAGTAACCTTCTGAACTTTACAGGCCCTCTCTAAAGCAGTAATCCACTTACAGATGTTATCACCCTTCTGGTAAGGAGGGACTATCCTGCTCAAGTTCCCAGTGTCAAAGGAGGGTTCCCTAACGCTAGGTTTACTAGTGCTGCCACCATGGGATTCTAATCCCAAATTCTTCCTAGTCCTCTGGGCTTCTAGGGTTTCCTTATCTGGGGCCAAGTGTTCCCTGTTGATTCTAAGCTTGGCCCTTAAGAGTTTAAGCAGGTGGTATTCCCTTTCTTAAGAATCCTTCCTCTTGCATGGAGATGGAGGTCCCTATTGAAGTGGCAGAGGAGGTAGAATTAACTGAGAAGGACCTGGACCTCCCCTGAAACCTTTGTACCTTCTCAGGAGGAATAAATGGGGTCTTACCTCTATGGCATTCATCTGCGTCACTAGAACTATTCCATGGGGGACTAGAGTTCTCCAGTAAGAGGTCTTCAGACTCCTCCTGGATATGCTCAGAAGCAGAGTCATGGGTTTTGGACACCCCTGGCTCGTCTTCTGGAGCATCACCACCCATATCCAAGTTATCCTGCCCATCTGACCTTTTTTCTTGGTAGCAATAACTATTCCCCAAAGATTACTTCACTGTTAATACACAACTCTCCAAATGTCACTTCTGTATAAATCATCATAGTCTTGAGAAAGGTATTCACGCCTTCAATCATCGTTTCAAAATAAATGCACAACATTTTGGCTTGAATAATCCTAGAACAAGGCACCTTTGCTACTTCTGAGCATTTTATAGTTTTTGTGAGCCTCCTATATAACAACGTTTTGTGCTTTCTTGCATCCCACGCACTGCTCATTTGTGAACTTCCACTCACTGCATTCATTTGTAAGCTTCACACACTAACACGGTGGGGCAGATTTACAAGCCCCTTGCGCCTCATTTACACCGCCGTTGCGTCACTTTTGTGACGCAGCGGTGGCGCAAATCCTGCGCCATGGTGCGGGGTACTTACAACGTGACGCATCTGGGAGATGCATCACGTTGTACATCTCTGCGCCACATGTAGGCGTTCCTGTGCAGGGGGGGGGGGGCGTTCCAGTGCAGGAACGCCTCCTAAAAGTGGCTGAGTGAAATCTACAAGATTTGACTCAGTCACTTTTAGGCTCATGCTGCGTCAAAACCCTGCGCCTGACTGAAGCAGGCGTAAGGATTGATGCAGCATTAACAAGATAGGGCCCCCCAGAGCATTGCTGGAGCTGCGTTGTGCTTGTGACGCAACTCCAGCAATGCGCCACAGATGCGTCACGCATCTGTGCCGTTTTTGCCCCATGGTGCGCTGCATTGTAAATGCGGCACATCCATGGTGGCGGAGCTGTGGCGCACAATAACTGGCGCATCCCTGCTGATATGCAAGGATGCGCCAGTTATTGTAAATATGCCCCTATGTTTCTGGTGTTCATCACTAACACCTCATATCTGAGCACTGCCACACACCTACTTCTGAATATATCTCATTATACCTATCTTCTGTGAGCATCTCATATGTGTTTCTCACAGCACGCTCTTTTACGTTGATAAGCATCTCTAAGGCCATTTATTTGACTGTTCAGGGAAAGGATAGACTCAGAGTTTATCTTGGTTTCTTTTGGCCAGAAGGGGCCTAAGGCAGGAGGCTAAGTTTCAGCCCTGGTTCACCAGTCAACACCCCCAAAATCTCCATTGGCTGGTTTATGTTACTGGAATTCCATTATCAGTTCAGACTTTCCTCTTCCCTTCCACAGGTCACGCTGCTGTCACCATGTGCTTTGATTGGATCATGTAGCCGATATTGAGACATGTTCCAGCATTCACTTTTCTTTGATTCAGTTTGCCTGCCGGTGGCTACGCAGTGTTGTGGGCTGAAGTGCTACCAGGCACCTTTTGTAGCACACAGAAGAGGATCTGAAAGCATCGGTCCCACAATGGCGCAATGCCGGGCTCAAGTCCTTAAAATAGATGTGGATGGACTCACCAATTTTAGGCAGATTGGGTGTGACATCACTTCGCGTGACATACAGTAAGTGACATCGCCGCTATTGAAATTACAGGAAATTACATCATGGCGCATGACATGACATGTGGCATCCCAGGAGGTGACATCACAACCCATGACCTCACAGTGACATCAGATCTTAAGATCTCACATATGTTTAGAAGATCTGTTATGAGTACATTTGAGAGCATTACAATATTTAACAAATTAGATTTTGCATTAGGGTTGTGCCAAAATATTGACGCAACCCTGATGCAAAATCTGGGCCTCAACTTATGCATTTTTTTTCTTTTAAACCCGGCCACAAAGAAATTGGTAACAAGGAGAAATGTGGCAGTACATCTGTTCTGCTTAATTGGTTGCAATGTCTGTATTTTAAAATATCTTATTGTGTTAAGGCACCTGCTGCAAAGATCTTTGTTTGCCAGTTAAATCTCAGGGAATAAAACAATGGTAAAATAACTCTGGAGGATAACGTATTTGTTAGAGAGGTATGTCTTTTGCCTAGTCCTAGTTTTGAATCATAGTTGCATAGAGGATATCTCCTACAAAGCACATTATGTAACATGCAGGTGCCAGATTTTTATTTTATGCAAATTGATAAATCAGTTACTGCTTCTAGGAAAGAGATCCTTTTGTTACTTGCAGTTCATAAATTGCAATCCTTCTAATATAGGAGTGAGGTATGAATGGCATGTGGCTTCTACACCTTGCAACCCTCACTGTCTTATGTAACACATCTTTTATATTGATGTACACACATATGATGTATTGTCAATGTATAATCTGGACGTGTTATGTAAAGCGTTAGGACACCTTGCATTGGGATGAGTAGTGCTAAAACGCTCTAAAAGATAAAAAACAAAATAGTGGTATTTATTTGTGTAAATACTGGGGAGACCAACACATCTGACATTCTTACTGTGTTTGCATCTCTCTTATATACAGAGACTGAACAAAGTCAAAAGCATTTCTCTCTTAGATGTTAGCCTTTGTTTCCCCTCCATTGCGTCTAGGTGTGAGGCTCCCGATAGCTCCTAGCCAGGATACTTCAATAAAACGAAGCTTGATGGCCCCTTAGTTTCGACTTCTGTTATGGGTGAAATTGTAATTTGATATGCCCGGGGCTCTAAGTGGGCTGGGTCCGGCCGGTGCTCAGCACCCGCAGTTCTAAAAAGCACGTGCTAAGACGGGTCCCTATCAGGCTCTCCATTTTTACCCTCACTCTCAGAGTGAAAAAAAACCTTAACTCTGCAGCAACACCACCCTTCATTGCCTCCAATGTAATTTCAAAGAGACTCGTTATAATTCTTTCACAGTCTTATCATTGAAAAACTGAAGCATTTTTAATATTCTATACAACGAAGCCATAGTTGTTGCTTATTTATCTTACGCTACTAACAACCATGGACAAAGCCAATAGTCCTGGCTTTTGAAGGTGTAATGTTACTTTTTGTATTATATATCTGGATGCAATGAGAGAAGCAGCAAAATACCATTCCGGCAGCAAACTATTTTATTTATTTATTTATTCATTTGCAAAGTTTTATATAGCGCTGGCTAGACCCGGGGGAATCAGAGCGCTTTACATGAGGATCAGTGAGTTACAGGTTCCATAATTACATAGACCAGTATAGACAAAGGAGAAAAGAAGAAACATAACATTACACAATAATGTGAGATTATTAGCACGTACACACATTTTCTGGGGAGTGAAGAGGTAGAGGGGAAATGATAAACGTGGGTAGGGAATGCAGGTAGGAAAACACAAAGGGGAGGTGAGGAAAACGATGTCCGATGTCCGCTGGGTAGGTGCCGGCCGAGGAGTGAACCAGAGCCAAACTCCTCTATAGCTGCATATGACAGCTCCACCAGGCATCAGCCAAAGTTTTATATAGCGCTGGCTAGACCCGAAGGTATCAGAGCGTTTTACATGAGGCTCAGTGAGTTACAGGTTCCATAATTACATAGACAAGTATAGACAAAGGAGAAAAGAAGAAACATGAGATTACACAATAATGTGAGATTATTAGCGCGTGCACACATTTTATGGGGAGTGAAGAGGTAGGGGGAAATGGTAAACGGGGTTAGGGAATGCAGGTAGGAAAACACAGTGGGGAGGCGAGGAAAACAATGTCTGATGTCCGGCTGGGTAGGTGCCGGCCGAGGGGTGAACCAGAGCCAAACTCCTCTATAGCTGCATATGACAGCTCCACCGGGCATCAGCAAAAGTTGCTCGGGCATCACGGCTTTACATGAGGATCAGCGAGTTACAGGTTACAAAATGACATATGTTACAGGAGTCAAGAATAAACGTGAGGAGAAAAACTGTGATTACACGGTAACAAGAGATGTTAACGTATTAGCTGGAAAGGAGAGGTAGCCACAGGATCATGGAGGGCGGAGGTGGTGGAGCGAAGGAAACACCACGGGGAGACGAAAAAAAACTATGTCCAATGTCCGGCTGGGTAGGTGACGGCCCAGGGGTTGAACCAGAGCCAAACGCCTCTGTAGCTGCCTACACAGCTCCACCAGGCATCGGCCATGTTGCTCAGTCTCCACGGTAAGTACAATATTCATGGTTTCCGCCCGGGGGCCCTTGTCATAGCTCCATCTGCCGCACCAGTCCCGTTGTTACTGGGAAACCCTGAGCGTAATTCAAACATCAAGCGGTGCTTGCTCCGTGGCGCAAGTCCAGCTGGTTCCTCAGACTGTGCTGCAGCACGTTCCATGCCTCCCTCAATAGTTCCTGCATTCTAGTGCGATCAGACAGTGAGGTGGGGAGATGTTTGGCAGGCTGACTCTCTTTCAAGGCAGGCTGTTTCTGGCAGAATATGGTAGGATCTGAGTCTCAATGACCTGAGCCTCAACAATCCGTTAAAGCTGTGCCCTCTTCATTAAGGCTATGCAAGCAGCATCATCAGGAAATGTGGGGGCCTGGGCCTTTCATCAGCAGGCAATAGTAGATCACTGTTCTCGGGGCTCTGTCTCAGGCAGCCGCCATCTTAGAGTCAGGCAGCCCCGATCTCCGGTGTTCATGGCTCGCCCGCTCTCAAGACCATCAGTTTAATCACCTAGCCTCCCCGCTGATGGATTGCACTTGGCCACTGCCCGGGGACCTTAGGGGCTGCGCTCCGCCCTCATCTCTCTGCCGCTAGTGCCATCTTGTCGCCCCTCGCAATGTGTCTGTGCGATATCTACACCTGCCGCTTTGCAGTCTTCCGGCTCTATCGCCACCCCTGTCGCCCAGCACTCCTCACCTCGAAACACTTCAGGCATGTTCCTCCTGAGCTGTCCTCCTCTAGCCCGTACACTGCTTCCTGGGGCTCCACTGACCGGCCCGTGGTCTGGTTCCGTGCCCGCTGATTGCTCTCCGCTTAAGGTTCTCTCCGTAACTCCCGCTCTAGGTGTCTCTGAGGATTCTGGTCTCTCCCGTATCCCTCGCCGACCCAACTTCCACCAGGTAAATACTGTGAGAGTTCAATATAGCAATACTCAGTGAGGGCAAAAGCAAACAACCCGAGGTCCCCAGCTAAGTCATATGTCCTCCTGAGTGCCAAGCTGTCAGAGACAAGTATTGAATTGCCAAGGTGCACAGGAGCAGAACAACGCTAATTCCCGATGCCCCCTTGGGAACTCCCCTGCGAGGAAATAATCACTTTAACAAGTTTGCGCCCGTGGGGGAAAGAGGTTTGGAATAAGAAGAGACAGCCAACGATGTACTTTGATGCTGTTCTTGTTTCGTCTTTTTCTTTCTTCTGACCTTTTTAGCTGCAAGACAACATTTACTTATAACTCTATTCTTTTTCTCTACATGACTCTACGTATTTCTTAATTTTCTAGAACTCTTACCAGTGTACTTCTGGCTATTGCCTCTCTTCTGTGTGATGTTGGATTATGTATTCTGACCTCTTGTTTCCTTTCTTCTCATAGGTTTTAGCTGCCAGTCGAGAACAAGACTCTTCAAGACTGCTTCAGTGTTAAACGAACATTTGGTAAGTATGTATCTAATTTTATTCTAACTAACAACAGATATAGTATTTGAATCTCTCACCTCTTGTAACTCTGACTGGAACCCAATCTTGTATTTTTTCAAATAAACAGATTGACCAAGAATACTGGTGTCAAGAAATGTCCTAAATTTAGTGATTGTCAGTTCGCTTCCTATTTCTTTTCTCTTATAGGAGCCAAACTGAAGTACGGATGGGAAACAAATTAAGCTTGTGACAACGTGGTTATAAAAGACTTTACCAAACGTTTGTCGTACTCTTTTAACTAAACGGGATAATTAACATCTACCGTGATACTCGGAACAGGAGTAATTCACGGTGAAAAGAAATGTACCGCACATAAGGACTCAGTGCCGATAAGCCCAAGCAGAAAGCATGCTGTAACACCACGCAAACAAGCGTTAAGCTCTCCTGGATAGCTTCGAGAAATAAGTCTCTCCTTAATACTCGCTAGGGTGACTCATAAATTCTCCAGAAAATAACTCTAAAGTCGTTTTAAGACTAACCTTTCCTCTCAAATATTCCGACGGCTAAACGACGCCTGTCGAACTACCCTCAACTATCTTTCGCAACGGAGCTCGGTTCCTCAGCTGCTTCCATGTATATTCCTCAGGTGAAGTGCACGTTGGAATGTTCATGCGTGCTTCACATTCCTTACTTGATTAACGATAAGGAACACTAGAGCCCTATTGGAAGGGCAAGTTGGCAGACACCTTGGAATTCCTGAGGTGCCAACTTCTCCTCCAATTTATTGCGCTATTTGGGGTTTTTGACGACAGAATGCTTGCAGTTATGGAACGGTGAGTAGGAAACCTCCTAGGCACCCTGACACAAGCACAGATGTTTTGCTTATGTGTTTATAAGCTGCATCCTTAATTACATTGGGCATGCACTTTGAGAGACCCCCCAGTTTTTGTATTCCAATTAAAGCCCTGGATAAGCTCTCTCCCCGGCTGCATATTGCTGCTTGGAACAAAAGTAGACAACGCGCTGGTGCGGATGGAAGTGTCCCAGTTTCAGAAAATTACACCAGGACGAGTTCAGCATATTTCTGTTGGGCCCAACTTCTTGGCAGGGTAGACGGCGACTACCCTCTGAAAATACTGGGTAAAGGTGTCTACCCACGTATACCCTTGATTCGATCCCTGGTGCTATGTACACCACACCTCCAGACTCAGTTTATCTCGTGGTGCAGCTCAGATGTCCACTCTGCTTGTGTCTAGTGGTAAACATTCCAGTGCCCAACAGCTATAATCCACTTAGAGTGGCGACCAAAAGGGCTCACCTAAGTTCTTTATCGTTCAAATATCACAAGGCATTTAGGGTGATTGTGCAATTACTCATTAAATTTGGTAGACTATGCAAGGGAAACACCAGCACAAGCATTTCGCTGTTCTCTACCATGTGAAAGCTTAGGGATGGCAAAGGTATCAAGTTATCTGCTAGGAGGCATTTTGCTACAATGATCAATCTATTTTAGTTTCCACCACAACAGTGCTTAGTCACTTGAGCAAACAAGCATTGGGAAAGCTAATAGGTATGGCGTTGGCAGCCAGCTTTTTAACAATTCTTTTGTCATGGTTTTTGCAACACATTATTGTTCCAGAAGCTGCTGGCCCCTCATTAAATTGCACACAAAAAATTGGCTAACGGCAAAACAGTTTTTCTGGTCTAAAAACAGTGCACATTACCATGGTACACCAAGTATTGAAGGAAACTACCTTGTGTGTGAATGTGCTCCTCATGAAAGTGCAGCATGCCGTAACTCATAGTGAAGTCAGTCAATGGATGAAGTGAGCTTACATTGTTTTGCGATGCATGCTGGAGTAGGTGTAAGAAACATGGAAATGACACAACCACAGACTAATGGATCAAGTCTGGCTGAAAACCCATACAAGTAGCTATGTTATAAATACTTTTAGTAAAATTAAAAGGTTTTGGCTTACACAGACCTAAAAAAAGATACCGGTCTGGCATTGGCTGCTACCCTGGCCTATAAGAAAGAAGGCAAGAAAGAAGAGAAAAAAGGAAGGCAGACAAAAAAGGAAGAAAGATAGACAAAAAAGAAAATAAGGTAAAAAAAGGAATGAAGGATGGCATAAGGGAACAAGACAACATGGAAGAGAGGAGGGAAGAAGGCAAAAAGGAGGGAAGAAAAAAAAGGCAAGAAAGATAAAAGAAAGCAAGAATGTAAGGAGATAGAAACCAACAAACAAGGAAAGAGAGCAAAAAAGACCGAAGGAAAGAAAGGAAGGAAGGAAGGAAGAATGCAAAAGAAAGAACTAATAAAAAGAAAAAAGGCAAGATAGAATGGACAGAAAAAATGAATGAATGCAAATTAGAAAGAAGAAAAAAGAAAGAAAGAAAGAAAGAAAGAAAGAAAGAAAGAAAGAAAGAAAGAAAGAAAGAAAGAAAGAAAGAAAAAAGGCAAAAAGAAAGTAGGAAAAAAAGTGGGTAAAAGAAAGAATGAAAGACAGAAAAAGGCAAAAAGAAGACAAAAAAGAAAGAACGAAGAAAGAAAGCAAGAAAGAAGAAAAGAAAGAAGTAATAAGGAAAGAAGGCAAGAAAGAACGAAAAAATTTAAGAAGGCACGCAATAAAAATGCAAAAAAGAAAGAAAAAAGGAACTAAGTCATTAAGAAAGAAGGATAGAAAGAATGAAAGGCAAAAGAGAAAGAAAGAAAGAAAGAGGAAAGAAAAAATAAAGATAGAAAAAGTGAAGAAGGAAAGAAAAAGGAAAACAGGCAAAAAAGAAAGAAAGAGAAGCTAAAAAAGGAAGGAAAAAAGGAAGGAAGGCAGGCAAAAAATGAAGGAAGACAGACAAAAAAGGAAAGAAGAAGGTCAAAAAAAGAATGAAGGATGGCAAAAGGGAAGCAAGGAATCATGGAAGAGAGGAGGGAAAAAAGCAAAAAGAAGGAAAGAAAAAGAAAAGAAAGCAAAAATAAAGAAAGAAAGAAAGAACATAAGGAGATAGAAACAAACAAACAAGGAAAGAGACCAAAAAAAGAAAGAAGGAAAGAAAGGAAGGAAGGAAGAATGTGAAAAGAAAGAAAAAAGGCAACATAGAAAGAAGGACAGAAAAAAATTCATGAATGCAAAAAAGAAAGAAAAAGAATGAAAGACCAAAAGAAAGAAAGAAGAAAGACAGACAGAAAGAAAGAAAGAAGGCAAAAAGAAAGAAGTAAGAAATAAAGTGGGTAAAAAGAAAGAATGAAAGATAGAAAAATACAAAAAGAAGGAAAGTAAGAAAGAAAGAAAGAAAGAAAGAAAGAAAAAAGGAAGGAAAGAAAGAAGAAAGTAATAAGGAAAGAAGGCAAAAAGGAAAGAAATAAGGCAAAAATGAAAGAAGGCAAGCAATAAAGATGCAAAAAAGAAAGAAAAGGGGAAACAAATCAAAAAGAAAGAAAGAAAGAATGAATGGAAGAATGAAAGGCAAAATAGAAAGAAAGAAAGGAAAAGGAAAGAAACAGGGAAAGAAGAAATAAGGATGGAAAAAGTGAAGAAGGAAATGAAAAAGGAATCAATGAAA
The DNA here is from genome assembly GCF_964204655.1 of Triturus cristatus. Taxonomy (NCBI): domain Eukaryota; kingdom Metazoa; phylum Chordata; class Amphibia; order Caudata; family Salamandridae; genus Triturus; species Triturus cristatus. The sequence continues at coordinate 1,134,942,318 of NC_140590.1, forward strand.
GAAAAAAGAAAACAGGCAATAAAGAAATAAAGAGAGAAGCAAAGAAGGAAAACAAGGTAGAATGTAAAAAAGAAAGAAGGAAAGGGAAAAAGAAATAAGGAACAAAAAGGCAAATTAGAAAGAAAAAAGGAAAAAAAGGCAAAGAAAGAACGAAGGAAAGAAAGAAACAAGAAAGGAAAGTATAAGAAAAGAGAAGAGAAAGAAAGAAGATGAGAAGATGGAAAGAAGGAAGGAAATAGGGTCCACCATATAAAATATTGGATACTAAAATCCTATTTGCACCCCACATATGTTTACATAAAACTGTTACAAGTGTGCTGCAAATTAAACAAAATAAAGTTTGTTTTTCTTCCTCTGTAAAGTTTATGTGAACCATTGAGAATATTGAGTCTAGGAGCACAATATGGCAGTGAATGAATGAATACATTTATTGTATCAATTAAGACAAATTTTTACAAAGAAATCGGGTGAAGATATCTCCGCCCACACACTTTCTTCAATTTAAGTAATATATAATTAACAGATCTAATAATCATGACTAAAGCATGAACAAGACAGATCTAATTAGTCATAACACTTAAGCAATGCTCAACAGATAAAAGAGATATAAGCCATATATTAAATCCATATTCTGATTCTAGTCCGTGACTGAGGCTTTGCCTAAAATTTCTTTCACCTGGTGTGCAAATTTCGCTAATCTGGCCAGATCCATTGGGATCTCCAAATTGAAAAGAAGTTTCATGGCATCTGTGCAAGTATGTGTGCCATATTTTAAAAACAGAGGTTTCAATAAAGTGCAACATGCTTGATTCAAACTGTGACCTATGCAAACCAAGTGAACCATAGAATCCTCATACTGGTGATGCAGTCTACAAGTAGTAATCGCCTCTAATGTTTTCCAGCCAGTGTTGATATCTTTATCGGCAATACCATAAGCCTCACTGATAAGATTCGCTTTAAAATTGTCTTATTCAAGGCGGCTTCAAGGTATGGCTGCCTCAATCGATCATGGTAGGAGCTAGCTAATATCATAATGTTACTACTGGAAGACTCCAGTTCCTTCATGTCATCTTCCTATGGCAGTGGTCTTCAAACATTTTTATGCTGTGCTCCCCCCCCTCCCCAGTGAGAAAAAAAACATAGGGTCCCCCTGAATATTTTTCACAAGTCTATTAAATTGGCAGTGTTTAAATACGTCTAGACTTATTTAAAGATTTCAGTTAAGTTCTATTACCCTTTTAAAAGGGAATCAAATACATGATTGCCAAACATGATATACTGGTTAAGCAGGCCTTACTAGCGTGTAAAAATATCCACAGTGTAATTATTAGAAATGGGGGTGGGGGTTTCAGAGTCCCTTCCCTTTTGACACCTTCCCCTATCCAGGATATAAATGATAAAATATATTAGTTTTGGCCATTTACAGAGCGGCTTACTGACGCTCTTTTTTTTAGCTGAAAACAAAACAGTTATCAGCATAATACTTCTTTTGGCGAGAGCCTGGCGCCGCCCCTGGGATCACTTGAGGTCCCCCTAGGGGGGCCTGCCCCCCCAGTTTGAAGACCACTGCAATATATACTGTCAATATGCAGCAGTCCACTTCAAAAGGAATCTAGAACAGCATTGGAAGGAGACAGGAACTTATAAAGCTGGAATGTGGACTACGATCACTTCAAATGTGTACTACTATCACCATCAGGCAACACTGGCACTAACAGGAACTACATTGTGTGCGGATGTCCACCATGAGAAAGAGCAAAATACACTCCATCAAAGTGACCTTAACCAGAGATTTAAGTAGGCTGACCTATTGCCTCAAGCTGTTGTGGGAGGAAGCAAAATTGGAAGGACACAACAAAAGAATAATGGGTGAAGAGAGGTGGCTGAAATCCCCTTTAAGTAAGTATATTAAACATATTATTTTAGTGAAATCAAAAGGTCTTGGCTAAAGTCAGACTTAAAAAGTCAGGTTTGACTGAAGAAATCCAAGCTGACAGGCCCTTACATACAAGCCAGCTCCTAGAGCGCCATACATCCTACATCAGCGGCTATCCAGGTAGACCACAATAGAAACCTAAAGGCCGTTTTAGACAAGCCATCATAACCTAGTGGGTAGTTTGCAAGGTCGTTCCTGCCAAGCGGTAGTCACCTAACAGCACACTGTAAATAGTCGCAGTGGAGTCAAAAAATCCTTCCAGTGAGGATTTTCACCCCACCATTTTACACTTCAAATAGTCACAGTGGAATCAAAAAATCCTTCCAGGAAGGATTCTCCTCCCACCACCTTCCATTTCCCCAGCTGAATACAGACAGACTACAGTGCAGCCCTCCCATGCTGTTCCAAAACAGAAATTAGGACCTAAGGTAAATGCATACTGTATTGGTTTATGCATCCTTTACATCAGAAATGATGCAGCTCAAAGTAGTTACAATAATTGTAATATTGATGCAATAACTGCATATGAATGAATGAGTTCATGATTTATGAAGTGTATGAATGAGAACTGGAGTAAATCAGCAGGTGAGTAAATAACTGAGTGCGTGATTGATGGCTGTGTGAGTGTCCATGTGAGCAAGGGAGTGAGCAAGTGAGAAGATGAGCAAAACAGCGGGCAACTGAGTTCATGAGGAAGTGATGTCTGAGTGAATGAGCAAGTAAGTGGGTCAGCAGTTGAATGAATGAATGAGTGTGTATGCAATTTAAACACTGAGTGATTTGATAGGCAATTGTGCATATTAGTGTAAGAATGAGCAAGAGAGCATATCTGTGAGTCAGTGAATGGCTGAGTAAGCAAGTGAGCTAGCAAGCACCTATGTAGGCAAGTGAAGCTTCAAGTGAGTAGGAGAGTAAGTGAGGGAAAGGTAGTAAGTCAATGTGGAAGAGAGGGAATGATGGAATGATTGTACAGGTGTGTAGTGTAGTTCCTATATCCTGATAGGCTCTGTGCATTGGAATAATATACACTATAGGTTTGACATAGGACTGAGGTCAGTGTGTCTCTATCGAGTACATTAAACATAATTACTTGTGTGTGCCTTCTAACTCAGAGGTCACTAGAAAACCTCTTGAATGATCAAGAAGGGATTTGTTTCTGACAACCGCATACACATGACAACTTTGTTTCCCTTAGAATCGGAACAATCTCAGAATCGTGGAAACAATAGATAACAGTTTCACTCAGTCAATCGTGCATGCTTCGTTTCTACAGAGTTACACAGAAATAGATAGACGGGCGTTTCAATAAAAAGGGTTTATTGAACAGTCTTATTTCTCGTGCAAGAGATATGAATTGTTACAATCGTATGACACAATGTGAAGTAAAATATGTACAGCGTTAGCAGTAAGATAAAATATTACTGCAAAAGCATGGTTTGTAGCTATGACAGATATTCATAAAAATACATACATAAATAACACAGGGTAAAATGTTAATACTCATCTGATGCTTCTAGCTAGTTCTACCCCAGTGTACCTAACCTAAGTGTAGTACGAGATAAGAAGTAGGTGCTGTTTGTCTATAGTCTAGTTTACCTATAGTTGCCAAGATTTGCCAAAAGTCCCTCTAGGTTCTAGTCCACTCCATACCTTAGAAGGAGTGAGGTTGGAATCTCTTTCTGAGTCTCGATCTCTAACATCCCACAAGGGGAGTCAGAAACACTGGAGCTGGATTCTCTGCGAGGAGGATGACAGCGTCTGGTCAATCCGTCAGGCAGGGACTTGACTTCCTTCCGAACTTGCCGTGGCGAGCCGCGTCGTGCAAGTAGGCAGCCGAACCGTGGTTTGCCATGGTAGGTGAAGGTATATTAATACCTTGAAGGTGTTTAGGAATGCCAGTATTGATGTAAAAGTTGGGCAGAAGAACGTCATGAATGAACCCCTAAGGAATAGATGCTCATGCATAATAAATGAGTTCTTGGAGAAATCAATATCCAAGCAAGGGGAAGTCCTAAAGGCTTAAGAGTCTGGTTTTCCAAGAACTTGTTGTGACGTAGATGAACGGATGTAGGTCGCCATGCCTGTATTTGGTTAGCATGGATAATGCCTAAATAAGGGTAGGATTTCTATGCCTAAATATGGGCAATGCGAATTGTGCCTATATAAGGTCATAAATCGGGAAACCTATATACGGTATCTAAATCGACACACAACAGGTGAGAGGGGAGATCAGTGAGGGACTGAGCTAAAGAATAGGCAAGTACTTAATACTGTCTTGATGGGTGAGAGTGTGAATGTACATCTTGTGAGTGACTGTGCGAAGCAGTGAGTGAGCGAGCAAGTGACAACTAAGAGATTCAAGCACTGACAAAAAAACATGTGATTGCGTCAGTGAGCAAGTGAATGAATGAGAAGATGAGTTAGTTAGTGCAGAAGGGCGTGAATGATTCAGAACACTCGTGAATGGTCTAATGAGTGAGGGTTCAAGGTGCTAGAGGATTTAAGTTGATTTAGAGAAGCAGGAGCCAGGCTTAAAAAGTAGCGTTTTCTATATTCAGTCTCTAAAGCAGAGGTCTTCAAACTTTTGTTGGTCGGGCCCCCCCATCTAAACCTTTTTACACGTCGAGCTCCCCCCACCACCTGACAAAAAAGTTCTGGAAGCTGGTACTCTGCATCATTGATGGCCATTCCCTCCTGCAGAGCCCAGGTCGTATATGGCAAATAATATTAACTAAGGTAAGAGTGTTTAGTAAACTGACGTTTTTGTAGTGCATGTGCTTATTCTAAAGTTCGAATGAAAAGCCTCCAAGAAAAGAATTAGCACAAAAAATTACATTGGTGCCTTATTTTTCATATAAAACACAAAATTTAGGCTAGCTTAGCAAAAACACTCCCAAAACACAGGTGTGGGAGTGCATGTTTTTCTCCGCAGAGACAATGTGTGGATGGATTCTTGCTTCTGCCATCCTTAGGTTGTGCTCCACTTCCAGTCTTGAGCAGTACTTGGAAACGGGAGTGCTCACAAGATTTTGTAATATATTTTTTGCAGTTTTATATAGCGCAAACATGACCCAAAGGTATTGGAGCGCTTTACAGGAGCATCTTTTACATTACACAAGCACACATTAATTTTTTTGTAAGCACAGGGAGATTAAGTGATTTGCCTAGAATCACAGGATGTTGATCAGACATGAAGAATTTAACCTGGTTTCCCAGCTCTACAGTCATTAGCTCTGGCTGTTGTGCCACATCCTTGCTCCTAAACAAGATATCAGAAAAAGGGGTTCCACAAAACATGCTTTCTGACCCAATTGAAAAACCATGATTATGTGGAGTATGGCCAGCTGTTGCCATGTCAGTAGGAGGCCAGCCACAGTTTTCCAAGAAGGCCTAGGGGACATTTACATCATACACATGTGAAATAAGTGATTCAAGAGGATATATACATCTTTATTCTCTAGCAGCATCAAGAGTCAATTTGTTAGCATAGTTGGCTTATAAAGAAGAACGCCTTCCAAAGCTTCAGAAATAGCTGCACAAGAAAACATTTAAATTTGGTCTACGAAAGAAGTGAGGACAGATGGTAGGCATACTTCACAATATTTGTTATATTAGACTTGTGGACTCAGCTCTAGGGATTGGAACATGTTAAACAAGCACCAGAGACTTTATTAAAGGTCAAATTCATTTTTCGTAAGTCACTGGTACATTAAGTGATTTTGACCAGGATCACATAATGTTGAGCAGATACCAGGATTCCAACCTGGGTCCCCAGAACCAAAGTCAGCACCTATGTCATTAAAGCCAAATCCGCTCCTCCTTGAAACATATTGTGCTCATCCTGCAACAAACTTCCAGTCTTGCAATTCGGGTTGCCAGCTCATTATATTGATGTCCCAGACGGTGAAAAAGTAGGCAGTCCCCTAAAGCCTATTTTCAGCACTTATCTGTGCATACTTGGAACAGCAAAAATAAATAGAAAGCATTTTTAATTGTGTTCTAAGGCTGCCTGAATGATCCATGACTTATAATTAAAGGAAACAAAGATTGAAACGTCACATTACAAATGAATACATACTATTTTATTTATAACCCTATTTAGTGTCAAGACAAGGACTTTGCAGGCTCTTTAAACAACAGATGGCTGGCATTTTTATTTTGGTAACCCTACTTTATATTCCTTTTCATGAAATGCATTCTCACACTAAGGCAGTAAAAAGTAAAATCCAAATGTAATGAATAGGCAGAGTGGGTACTGGAACCAGAAAACAAACAACCTCTGTAATCAGTTTACCAAGGTATGTAAATATGCACATAGTCTTTATTAGACGCGCAACGCCCATAGGGTTCAAAGGGCTTCAGCCCCCCCACACGCTCCCCCTCCCCATTGTGTGTGTCAGCCCGGGCTAAGACAACTTCCTGGGCACACACACAGACAGTTTTTGAGCTGCTGTGGGCTGGCTAGCCTGGCATCCGTCTTATTGCAGCCGCACCCGAGTACTTCACAGGTCTTTAAAAGACCATTTACTTGTTAACGAGGATTTGTTGTCTTTTCACCCCTGAATTACCCCCCCACCCCACCCACCTCACCTGCCAAGTTGCTCTAGTTGTGCCTCTGGTGTGGATCATTTGTGTTTTTAAGTTTTCAAATTTAATTTTAGAAAAATATTTTTTAACTTTGAACGACACTTTGTCTGCAATTTGCAACTTTTTAACTAGATAGCCTTTCCTAAAGTTTCTATGACTTTGATACAGGCTCAGATTAGACTTTACTTTCTTGGAATTCACAGCCGCAAGTAAAAATGACAATACCCAGCATTCCAGTGTGATAGTTACAACAAACGTGGTCAAAGTAAACAAATGAACATCCATAAAGAAGCAGATGGGAACATTGCCGTCATTCTCTAGTCCTCTTTCTTTGCTGCTTGTGTTAGCCATCATAAGTGACATTCCTTGTTTTCTTAGTTTAAAGTTTCAGTGATAAAATCTGTTGGCATCTCATTGTGGGCACTGTGCAACACTCACTTTGACGCGGAGCCAGTGTGGGTGCGACTGTGGTTTGCTACAGTGATGCTGCGACAGGTGCAAGGGGCCACCGCCTCTGCACATGTTGCAGCAGGAGGCCACGCTTCCGGTTTTAGACGTCACATGGATCGAGGAGAGCTCCAGTGGGCAGTCTCCCCTGTGAGCTGTTCTATTTCAATCTCTGCCCTCCCTGCAACTTTCAACAGCAGCTAGGGCCGTGGGGTCTGATTGCATTGCTGAACACTGATAATCCGTAGTCCCCCTTTGTCACTCACCTCCACACAGACATGGCTGAAGAGCATGGGTACGTGAGGCAGGACACAATAGTAAGATATGTATTGAACACAGATTTTATCATCATGCGAGAATTGACAGTATCTGAATCGGTGGTGGAGCCATGTCAAACACCTTAAAAAACATACAGGACGTCCTGTCTGACCGGTTTGGACTTGCAAAGTGTCACAGTTTGGACACACCATGTGGGTACAGGAGGATCCCTAAAGTGTGGATCAGAGATAAGAGAAATCTGGGACAAAGGCATACTTTTTTGACAAGTTGCGGTTGCGAAGACCAGAGGGATGAGGTAGCTGGGCCCAGTGGTGTATTTTGACCAGATAAGGGTGCCGCCCATAAAGGGGCTTCTGACTAAGACCTGGGGATGCAAATGCCTTCACATCAGGCGCGCAACGCCCATAGGGCTCAAAAGGCTTCAGCCCCGCCCAACCCCCTCCCCGCCTCCCATCGTGTGTGTCAGCCCGGGCTGAGACACGCGGCTTGCGCCTGGAAGCAACAATGGAAGGTGAAGTGGTGGGGTGGAGTGCGCGTCCCCCAGTTTGAATACCTATGCTCTGAAGAGAGTTTCCTGCAGGCACAATGGGCCAGACTCGCTTAGCCAGACTCCCCCATCCCAAATAATTACAGATTATAACCCAGTGTAGTCTTCAAAAGAGGGAAAAAAGTAATTATCTAGAAACACATTTCCTGTATTTATTCTTTGATACTATGATCTGCAGTGGGATCTTTTGGGTAATACATTATGCAGCATGACTCCATAGCCCCCTAAACTGAAACACAAAAACGTGACTAACTGAAATGTATTGTAGTACAATTGGCACTTGCCTGAAATGTTTCTTCTGTGCTGGGCTTAGTGTGTCCTCTAATTAGGCCCTCATTCCAAGTTGTCAGGGATCACTGTGTGGTAATACCGCCAGCGCAAAAACAACGCTGCCCCATCCGGTTCTAAGGGATAACCTGTGAAATTACTCCTTTCTGAACTATTTGGATATTTCACCAGGTTTTTCTGGCAAAAGTTGCCTGGGGGAAAAAACTCTGGCTTGCGACATCGCCACACTTCTTGGAATACCGGGATTGTGTGCAGTGTTGGTGCACGATGACAGTATTTCCTCAGAACTTAGGGCTAGATCTGAAAGGGAGAGCACTACTTTGAGAGCCCCTATCTATAGAATAAACGTAACAGGCATCTGTACAGCACATGATAATAAAAACTCTGGGGCAGATTTACAAGCCCCTTGCGCCACTTTTATGTCCATTTTAACATGGCAAAAGTGACCCAAAAGTGGCGCAAGGGGCTTGTAAATCTGCCCCTCTGTTTCCTCATGCTAAATGAAGAAGGAAGGAAAGTGCTCAGCTGCGAGACACTACTTTAAAGAGCCGGCCAATCACAGACTGGCTCTTGAAATGGGTTTAAGGTACAACATGGCTTCCAGGTTGGTGCCATTGATTGGAGGCACTTAGGGTGGGAGCGTTGTTATGTTTCAAAATCGAGTCAAGGTAGGAGGGTGAATATGCCACACCGCCACATAAGGGTTCAGCTATCATTAATGAATGAATTGCAGTTACACCGAGGTTCCCAGGAAATAAGGGGCCCAATGCACCCCAAATTTTTGCAGTGCTTGACTACCAGACAACAAAGGAAAGAGAGGGGGCTATTTTCATGTCTTTCATTAGGGCCCACGGCACCCTTGCTACGCCACTGCATGAGGGAAAGGGAAAGGAAGGGGAAAAAAGAGGGATGAGATGGAATCAAGACTGTGCCATCTTCATAAAGAACTAGAGAAGAGTGACAGATGAATTAAATATGCCTTTCAGAATTAACTTTGCTGGCTTTAATCAAAATTAACCCTGGGTGGCAAACTCTGTTCCGCCAGCGGAAGATGCAGAGTTTTGCCAACTCCACACTGGACTGGGAAAGTGGTGTTTGGGCAAAAATTCCGACTCCGCGGTGTAGCCGAGTTTGCCCCTGCCCACCCATGCGCAGTGCTCCCAAGACGTACAACGCGGAGGTTTGCGACCTGCAGCGAGGAAGTCGAGGAGGAGAGGAGACCCCGGCGAGGAGGAGGGCAACCCAAGCAAGGCGGAGAGCGGAGACGCTAGACCAGCTTAGTGCTGCTTTGCCAGCTACTGTCTACTTCCCATTTCCTAGTTGTGGAGCAGAGCGGAACTCCACAGAAGTTTTAGGCAACTCCATGGAACTCCGGGTAGTGGCACTCCGCCAACTCCGTCTAGGCTTAATCAAAATCCCACAGTTTACATGACCATTGCAGCAGCACTTTATTCATAAACTATGTTCATGATTTATGGGTTTGGACAGCCTGTGATCGGCCTAACCCAAATATACCAGAAGACCGATTTCACCTTGCAGGGCTGGACGCCGTATGTTTACATGCAAACAAGAAAATCGTTTTTAATATTAGTTTTCGAACATATTTTAACGAGTTTAATGTAATTTCATATTCAAATTAGTATTAATGTTCAATGACTTTTAAGTATTTTGTGGGTTAATTGTATAGCACTTTTATGATTTTTTTATTTTTTGTAAACTTTATTTTTCAGTTTGCATATGTAGGCATATTGTTGAGAGTAGTAATAACATGTAGACAAAAGGCAGCAGCTGGGAGGGAAAGGTACAATGAGGAGAGAAAAATCATTTGCAATAATATCATAGTGAGGAAGGAACCGGGCGTGGCACTGAGTTCCAATGTGGACATCACCGGGGTCGACCCTCTCGCTCCCCGTCGGGGCGGGACCCACTAGCTACATCTAATCCACTCTGCCCGCTGCCGGAGGTATCCTGTGAGGAGGGCTCCCCCTCTGCCAACCCAGAGGTACACGTCACACCAAGCTAGTAGGTCTCCTTGCAACTTCTCGTCCCTGCGGTTGAGCTTCATGTGGGCCTCTTCGACCAGGGACCATTCACGGACATCTCTGAGCCAGATGGGCACTTCTGGGGCCCTTTGCCCCATCCAACTTATAGATACGCTGTGCCTAGCAAGCACGAGCATTAATTGTAGGAGCTTGTAGGGGGGTTTCTTTTTCTTGGGCTTCCGGACTAGTGCAAGTAAACAATGCATGGGTTTGAGCGTCATCTGAAGACCTGTGGCTGCAACAATCCTTCCCACCACCTCCACCCAAAACTGTCTGACCATTGGACAATCCCACACCAAATGTAAAAAACCTGCTTTCTCCGCTGCACATCTAGGCCATCTATTTCCCCTGTCACTAGAGACGCGTTTCAGGGATATCGGGGTCAGATAAGTGCGGTGTAGGAAGTTGAAATGCGTCAATTTAAACCTGACGTTGCATGAAACTGTGCGTGTGAGGGAGCCTATGCATGCCTATTGTTTCTCCTCCAGCTGAGTAGCGAGATCCTTCTCCCAGGCAGCCCAAGATGACGATACTGGAGGGGTGGAAACCTGTTTCATAGCCTTGTACAGGAGAGAAATCAATTTGCAGCCTGTAACGCATAAGAGAAGGATATCCAAAGTGTGTGTCAATGGTGGAATGTCCGGGTACTGAGGCCAGGTGACTCACTTTTATGATTTTAAATGAAATCGAATAAAAGTATACTTCTACTAAGACAAGCTTTTGGTTCCTATACTTATTTATTCATTTCTTAAACCGAATGACAGATCCTAGAGGGTTGTCACACGAGACATTTGTAAATAGACATGGAGTGAGGATACTGGGACACAAGTGACAGACCAAAAAAAAAAAAAAAAATTGCTGCTGGCAGAAGTGATGTACAGAGTGATTTATATAGTGAGGAATCTGTCCAAAGAGGGATTGATGTAAATAACATTTACAGCCAAACCAGAGTGTCTGCAAGTTGTCACGTCAATTGCTGCTGCCATTTTGTTGAGATTGACCCATCTTATGGTAAAAGCCAAGAGACGGACACCAGCAAACAAATAGAGTGTGATCCTTGTCCAAGTATTGACCCCTAAGTAAGTTGTTTTTATGGCAGTTATAAGTTGAATGTATGTGTGTGTGTAAGTATATGGAATTTCTATTGAACAAACCTAAGCAAAAGACTGCGGAGCACTGTCCAGGGTCAAAGGCAAGCAGAATGTTAACGAGTGAAAGGAGAGGTATCTGGGTTGTGGACAATTAATGATTGTGTGTTAATCATTTTTTTATTGGCAAAATAAATCCGACATCATATAAATAGATGATATAGCATGTCCTTATTGCTGTAGCAGAAAATCGTTCAGGATTTGTATCCGTCTTGGTTTTACATATTAACGATTTACCTATTATTGTTGATTTTTGTCTCAACTTACTATAAAATGTTATGATATTGTGTTTATACAACTGTAATTCTTACTATTATGTATCGTTACTTTTGTCATTTTTAGCCATTGTTGCACTTTTATGGATACAATGTTTATCCGAATATAGTTTGTGAATGATGATGTATCCGTCTTTCAGAAAATAACTCAATATCACCTCAACTTTACTGTTTGGTCATTTAGTCACATATTTGTTTTTCCTACACAGCCATTCTAATCATTTCTTGCATCCAATTCTAGGCCAATGGACATTCCTTCGTTCTCCACAGTCGCAGTGTGCACAGTTGTGACCACTAGCAGTCACAAACCTTCTTCTTATCTGAGATGTGATCTGCAGATATTGTGAGGTGTTGTACAGTAATACTGCTTGTCCTGTCAAAGGGTCATTGAAATACCTATTCATTACCCTCCATATATCTGCCCCAAATTGTTGCAGGCTTTGACAGTCTCACAAAATATCTACTATATCACAGTTTGGTTGCAAGCACCTCCAGCCACCTGTTTGCCAGTACAGACCTGCCAAAGTCAGTTGTTTGGGAAGTCAATGCCAATCTATGCAATATTTTGCAATATCCTAATTTCAGCCTTGCTTTTTTCAGGTATGCGGCATGTGTCTGTAATAGAGTAAGCCAGTCCACTTCCGTAAAATCTAGTGGTAGTCTGCTGGACCACCAGCCTTTCAAATCATGAATAGTTACTGGGTAGGAGAAAATGGTGATTGGTTATAAACCTATAAATCCCAGATACCACTCCTATGTTCTTAGGTATTTAAGAATCTTTGAGTGGCCAAAGCACTGGGCCTGTAGTGTTCTTTAAAGAGGCGAGTCTTCAACTCTTTCTTACACTGGAACAGCGTTGGGGTGGGCCGGATGGATGAGGAAGGTGTAACATCCTGTGTCCGTTTCCTTTTAAAGTTCCTCCCCTTTGTGACGTTTTCACATGACCCAGACACCACCCATGTTTTGCTTCCAAGGTACCGTCAGGTATTTTAAAAACTCTTTTGGGTGGAGGCGCAGACAAAGTGCTCCTCCTTTTATCATCGTGGTGAGAAACCTCCCTGTTGAGTAACTGGAGACCCAGGATAGCGGCATCCTTTTTGCTAACCATTAGGAGAGAGCTTAATCGACCCAACTCTACATAAATATGGTGTGTCACACCCCTGAACTCAATCTTTTTCCTACAACGTGAGTGCGAGCGTGAGTGTTGGCGTGTAAGTGTGTGCATGTATATACTCGTGTGTCAGAGAGACAAGGTGCAAAAGGGAGTATCTGCGTGGTTGGAGTCCCCGCTGAAGAGATGTGTGCGCGAGGAACACGTCCTTCACTCAACTTCCTGTCTCCCTGTGTTAGGGATTTGGTATCCATAGTTCCAGAATTTCCATATCTTGCTTCTGCAGGAGTTGTTTTGAACCACCTGGCTTTGTCAAAATTTGCCAAATCTGGAAAATTGCTCCGATATTACTTTTCCTGTGCCATTTCAAGGAAAGCTCACGTGACATGGGAATAAGTCTCCTTCCGGGACTCACAGTGGACTCACAGCACCAAGAATAAAGAGTTTAGGAATGACACTTGCTCTGGCTCAGGCATTGCTGTCATGAACCCCCCCCTTTAGCAGCTGCAGTGGGGTTGCCATTGGGCCAGTTAGACTTTTCTGTCTGCATGCCTAGAGACATTTGCTCATATACAAAAATGGGAGACATATAAGGGGTGTAAGCAAAGGGCTGCTATATTAGATGAGACAAAGGAAGAGATTATGAAAATGGGGAAATAGAAGCAAGAGAGAGACAAGCCGGATAGAGAAGGTTGAAAAGAAAAAGATGAGTTGAGAGCAAGGGAAAGCATAGAAGGGTTAAGGAATGTAGGGAGGAAATGTGAAATGATGAAAAGAAGGTTGGATTGATGTGCGGATGGCTGAAAGGATGGATGGATGATGAAATTATGTGGGCGTGAAAAGGTGAAAGGATGGACCGATGTATGGGAAGATGGAAAGGAGAAGTGAACTCTTCTAGGGATGGTGCAGCTCACTTGCTTCTCTCGCTCAGAGCCATTAGAGGATTGGCTAAAAGTGGGGTGTAGGTTGATTTTGTGGGCTTTGCCTTAGACCAAGGGCACACAACCAGGCTGACTCTGATATAGTGAGTCTTGAAGAAAGAAAGAGAGGGGGAGAGAGAGAGAGAGAAAGAAGGAGAGAGAGAGAGAGAGAGAGAAAGAGGGAGAGAGAGACCGAGACAGTGAGATAGAGAGAGAGAGAACACTACCTTCCATTAACAGACAAACCCCTCCTCTTTAAAAGAGACACAGCTCCGTCCTCTAGCAACAAACAGCTTTCCTCCCTGTAACACGTCGTTATTCCTCAAAGAGAATTCAATTCTCGACGCTAGCCCATGCATTAGGCTTTATTTATGGTCCACACTTGAAAGGTGCCCCAGAAGGTATGTAATGGAGACATTTTATTTGACCGAACCTCGTGAGCAGAGGGAACGTTTCAGTTTCTAAAATGCTTCAGGGAATTTAGTAGGAGGAGGGGGGAGGGAGTATTAGCAAAACAAAGATAGTCAATCTTGGCTCAGAGAACCCCGAGGCTCAAACACTTACCAGGACAAATGCCTCGCCTGGAAGACAACTGTCGCGAGAATAGAGAGCAGCCCTGCAGCCTGAAGTCCCTCAAAGGAAAAAGAGTCCCAAAACATTACCAAAAACACACACAGCTTGATGTTCAGAGATTTCACAGAAAGAAAAAAAACAAGCATTTGCAATGCAACAGGTCTCGCATTTGCGAGAGTTTAAGCCATTGGCATTTTAAATGACTATGCCTTTTATTTATCTGTTTTGATAATTAATACATATTAAAAGGCATTGGCATTATAGCTCAAACTCTTGCAAATGCGAGACCTAATTCACTTCAAAGAAGCGGCCACCATTGTCCTGGGCTGCTTGGAAAGTGAAAGTATGTCGTGCCTAGAGGGAGAAACTCAATAAAGAAAATAGTGCTTACAGACTAAATAAGACATACCCTCTAACAACAGAAGTAAAGGGGCCATCCTCATGGGAGGTTACAAATGAAGACAAGGCGGTACAGAGGAGGAACTAACAAGCCCATTAATGAATCAAAAGCCAGAATTTACAAAGGGCAATGAAATTCTGGTACAGGGCGTACAGAAATGTGAACAGTGGGTTGCAACTGCAGTTGCTGAATTAGACCCTTTTTAGATAACACAGGCTAAGTTTTTTAAGACCTGAAATTTGATTTCCCCATTCATACTTTTTTGTAAGAAGGAATATAGTTGGTCAATTAAATTAATTGGCGTAATAATGAACGGAAAGTGGAATATTACTTAATAAAAAGCTCAAACATGTTTTCAGGATGGTACTGAAACATCTTTTGTACACATGCTGGACAGATAAATTAAGTTTAGCTGGACGAGGCCGCCCACGCCATATTGTAAAGGTGCACAGTTGTGCAAAAACGATGGCGAAGCTAGCAGCTTTCTGTGGTTTGGTGCTTGCAGTGAGATACTGAACCAATTACCATGCAGACAGTCTAAACAAATAAAATGCAAGGTAGCCACAGGTGTCAACTTACAGGTTCTTCCGCTTCTTCTTCTTTGCGGAGTCGTCCCCCTCTTCAGAGCAGAAGTCAGGATCCGAAGAGCCAGGTGGCTGTGGAAAGAGGAAGAGGTGAGTGGGAATGAGGAAGGGTTTCTAAGCCGCACACAGTTGAACGTGAACCAGGAACATATCAGGACTACCATCCCCACCCACGGCAGGGATCAAGTCATGCTCTGGTGCCAGATGCATGCCTCTGGGAGGCACATTCAAGGACTTAAGAATACTTCGCCTGAACACCACACAGTGCCCCAATCAGTGATTTTGCTGGGTAATGTACGCACTGAATACAGTTGCCTAGAATTTGTCAATGGCCCCTATTAAAGAACTGTCTATTGGCAAATAATTAGCAATAAATTGCCCTCTGACCGCAGACCTCTGGCGGAAACCACAGGAGACGCACCTGAAAAACAAAGGCATTCCGGCCCAACATAGGAATTCATGCATGGTCGGGCAACGTACACAATCAAAAAGCACAATGTCCAAAACTTAAACCGTGTTTCTCCTTTGTGACAAATTTACCTTCCCATTCCGACACAATCCCACGGCCTCGGTGAGTGATCATTAAGGGTGGTAGGCCAATCAGCAAAATAAAATGCAGCTCCCGCCACATATGTTAATGTCAAAAACCATTTACAATACAAGATCTTTTGGCAACTATCTCTTGAATGACAGCAGATAAAGCTTCCATTCAAACAAGGAATAGTACTCGGGTGTTCAGCGCAGTGCTTTAAATGACAGTGATTCTATCCAGATCGTGAGAAACAGTCTTGGGAGTGAAGCCCGGAGGGGGAGGGGTCTGTGTTTACCCTCATTCCTAAGTGTTGTTTTTCACAACATTTCATGGGAAAACCCCGCCCTACACAGTGTGAATCCAGGATAACTACACATCTTTAACTGTGTGCAGCAGAAATACACAACTCTTCACAAACCCATCCTCAGGCAGCCAGTGAGTATCAGTGTTCTTAGGTTGATGTGCTTGAGTTCCATCTGATCGAGACGATGCAAAGAAGCAGGCAGTATCATACTGGGTACCGTACTACCGTTGAATGTCCAGAAGCCAGCTGAGGCTTTCCCTAGGCCACAGCGGGGTGACAGCCCCATTCAAGTCTTAATACGGCTTACAAAAATAGGAGTATGTGGTCTGATTGGTCTGCAAGAAAGCCAATCGGAGTTCAAGCGATCGGGAAATCCAAGGAGTGAGAAAAAGATTAGGGACAAAAGGGTGACTCCGCAAGTTTAATGCGAAGTGACATCAACTGAGTAAGTGTAACATGGTAAATGGGAACAAGGGCTATAGATAGAGCCAACAGGATCCTAAATCTCCAAAATAAAGGGTGGCCTCGCTCCTGGCTACACTCAGCCCGGAAGTCCACCTCATTCCGTAGAAAAGATGTTTTTACACACAATTTACTTGTGCACATTTGTCTTCTCCTGGGACAACCGCATCAGCACAATACACAGAAACATACAATTTCTCAGTGCAAAAGTATCATTTCACAATCCCAAAGAGCAAGAAAAAGCCACAAGAAGGTCTGAAAACACACCTAAAAAACTAACAAACCTCCGCGATGTGTTCAAAATAGCCAGATGTGGTCGGCCCCTCGAAGCTGCTCTCGCTCGGAGCGTTCCTGAGAGGGCTGCGGGGAATAGGAAAGTGAAAGCACGCCATGCGCACGTTGTGCGAGCTGTACACGTGCACATCGCCTGTCCGGGCACGTGCGTGCACATCTCCTGTCCCCCTTCGGAACAGAAACCGACGACAATAGATCTCGCCAAGGCGAGCAGTGCATGCGCAACGTCGCTAGGCGAGACCTAAAAAGAGCAGGGCATAGCAGCAGGCGACCCTGCCACGTTATTTCATGCCCCAGGCACTGCCAGTGTCGGATTGGCCTATAGGGCAACAGACAGTGCCCGATAGGCAGGTCTGACAGGTCTCTGTTTGGGCCGGGTTTTGAATGTTTGTATGCCTGTTTTATGGTCTGCTCGGCCGATTTTCTCTCTGATAATGTCACAAACATTGCCTGCAGCACGCACAAATGCACGCGGTCTTCCATACACTCCAAAACGCTTATATAGTGTCTTAAAGGATCGAAAACTGACCCTATCTGCAAATGTTGGCTGTTTTTTACCTATCTGATTCGCTAATGCGAGCCACTTTTATTTTGGCACCCGGGTTGTTTTTGTGTCCCAGTCCAAGGTTGAGCACTGTCATTGCTGCCGGTGGTTTCAGTGGGCATGAAGGCCGCGGCAGGGACGCAAAGAAATCAGGGCTAAAAGAGCCTTATTTGCTTTCTGTAGATTTACGCCTCATGCCCATTCCCTAGCACTTCAACAGCAAACATGAAACTTGTGAGAAGTATTAATGAGGGCACTTCTAAATCCTCACAACAGTGTTGACTTTTGGTGGGCTCAGGGCTTTAGCCGTATTCTGGAGATGCAAAGATATTTACCAGTTTGAACAGGCCAAATAGGACTCCATGTCCCACGAGTCCCATCTATACTAAAAGAGGCTACTCAAAACACAGCAGTTTCACAGGCATGTATCTTCTGACTAAGAGACCCCAGGTACCTTCTTTTCTGATGGTTCTCAATTCTGGGGTCGATACTAAAAACCGATTGGATGTAGGCAGTTTTTTTTGCACCCGGTCACCCACAGATCTACGGAGGATGCGATATGCTAAAACAAGATGGTCCTAAGAAAAATAGATTTAAATGGGAATTACTCTGCCACCCACTGGATGGGGTTTGGTTTGTAGAGTTTTGAAGCTTAGACCATGCTGGCAACCCTATTGAAAACTTCCCGGCCGTTGGTAGATTCAGAGGTGAATGGAACAGGTCAACCTTGTATGGCTGATCCTCCCAGTGGGCCTCGCAGCTTTGTTGTAGAGATGTTTTTTGAATCCCTCTGCCCAGCTTCCTCTGACAGGGGGTCTCTGGGCTGTGATCTCTTTTGGATAACTTTCCTCCTGCGGGGACCCCTTCTAGCCCCTCTTCGCAGTAGTTGTATTAAGCAATTAACCTGTGCTTAACTCCAGTAGCTTGGCACAAAAGCAGTCAGGCTTAACTTAGTGGAAATGTGTAAAGTATTTATACAGCACTTCTGCAGTGATATAGTGAAAGCACAACATAAGAAAAATTTCACATCAATTTAGAAAAAATAGAGTAAAATTTTAAAAATTATTTGAGACCAAAACAACAAAAATCCAATCAGAGATATACAATTTCATACTGTGGTTATCTGGTTGTGCTGGACTGAGACAAAGTCACAGGTTCAGACTAACCGCGATGCAGGGACGGGTTAGGCCCGCTGAGCAAAGTACCTTAAATCCTGGTTGTGGAGCATTGAGAGATACCGTGTCAAGGATGTCGTGCAGAAGTGATTCCGAGGAAGCTGCGGGGCTGTGATGGGAGACCTGAGTCA
This sequence comes from Triturus cristatus, assembly GCF_964204655.1. Taxonomy (NCBI): domain Eukaryota; kingdom Metazoa; phylum Chordata; class Amphibia; order Caudata; family Salamandridae; genus Triturus; species Triturus cristatus. The sequence continues at coordinate 1,134,960,897 of NC_140590.1, forward strand.
TCGTCAAGGATGCCGTTGGGCGAACGACCTGCAATGTGAAGTCCAGCATCAAAATGCATCATGCACTGGTGGTACCAAAGAAGCTGCAGGGCTGCAATGTGGAGTCCTCTTTGACAATGCCGCCAATGAGGGACTGACAATGCGAAGTCCTACCTTGAATATGTGTCCCTCAACAGTGGTACAGGAGAAGCTTCAGGACAGCAATGCAAAATCCTGCTTCGACAGCGAGGATGCCGTCATCGAGGGGCTTGCGAATCGAAGGCCTGTGTCGAGGATGCGTTGCGCAGCAGTGATTCTGAATAGACTGCAGACTGCAATGGGAGGTCCGGCGGCGGGGATGCGTCAAGGTTCCACCTCCTCCCAGACTGTGGGAGTTTCAGGAGCAGGTTTCCCATGCCCCTTACCCTTTATCTTCTCTTTTTGGCCCCTTTGGTGTACCAAGAAGTAAAGTTATCCAAAACCCAGCACCTCGAGAGAGTGGACACTACTGCAAGATGATATACTTCTATAGGTGGCTTTCCACAATCTACTTGGGAGTTCTTCATCTTGCATAGATCGAGGGCTTGTGTTTGGACCCGAGAGAGAAACCCCATTGATGGTGGGTGATGCTGGTGGAGTGAGGTCCTTCATCTCACCGGAATAAGCGCCACAACACCTCCTTCGCCAGTCGTCGGAGGCTTTAACTGTGTTGTCTTGGCTGGGCCTGACCCAGCACACTTGCTCCTGCTGGGTCATGCAGGACCACAAGCCACCGAAAGCCATATTACCCTGGCCGCAGTCAGCCAGAGATGACTGTACTACTCCGAATACAGTAGACTTAGGTATAGTGCAAGGAAATGGCCTCAAAGGTACTGTGACATTTTACTTTATGAGACAAATACACAACATATTGTCTAAAGGGAGAAGTAGGTAAGTATGGGAAAACACGGTAAGGAGTAGATAGAGATGGTAAAACACAATAAGGAGTGGCTAGGGATGGGAGTACACGATAAGGGGGTGCCAGAGGACCTAACCCCACCTATTCCTGCATAAGGCAGTGCAATGCACTTGCATTGTAGAAATTGGAGAATACCTTGGCATGGTGGAAAGTCATTGCTAGTAAATGCTGGGGTCCTTTCAGAGTGGTTGCCAAATTACTTTCAGTGCACTGCATTTTCTTGCTTTTAAAATTGTATAATTGTATGTACACTGTTGCATGACTGAAGTAACATACTTTCTCTTTGGGTAAAAACATTAGCTGGACGTTTCATCATTGATTTTTAATAGTGAGTCCTGAACACCTCTGTCCCGCACCGCCTCCGTTAGCAAGCCTTGAACTGGCCGAAGTGCTAAAGGGGTGCGATTGGTGCTTAGTTTCAGACTAAATAAAACGTTAAGAATCAGAATACCAGTGGTAAAAAGGTTGTGATTGTTACAATCTCATCCCAGTAACCATAGTTACAATGTACATATTACAACTGCTACCGGATCAATGTTTATATCTTGTTTCAGTTATACAATTCCCTAAGTAGGTGGGATATGTGTTTCCTGGAGACAAATGCTGATTTAATACACCTTAATGCCTTCAATATTGTCTTTCACTGTATGCATTCTCTCTACTATATGTAACCACTCAAAGGATCATGGCTATGCTCCCGTCTGTGCCATGTGCAAACACTCTGACTGATCTTCTATTCATTTACATTTATCCACTGTCACCAAACATACATCATTTTCGGCACGTGAGAAAAGGCAAGGTCTATTAACAACAAATGTTTTTTTTCCTTGACTTTTCCCCAAAAATAATATGTATATATATATCTATATTCACTGAAAAAACCATAGGTTTTAAAAACGTTATAGTCAGAAATGAGCATTTAAGAAACCTTAGAAATTCACTGAAAAAACATAGGTTTCAGGGACGTTATAGTTAGTTGCACATTTCACTCATATAAAAACAGAGGAATTCGCCCGTTATAGTTAGTTGAGCTAAGTATAACTTGCGCCCCAGCAATGCACTACTGATGACCTCACATATTACATCACTCATGACATGCTCAGTGACATCACTGATGACATCACAGATAACATCTGATTGGAAGAGTTCCTGTATGAATAAGTATGTGTTTCTATAAGTGAAAGAAGCCTGGTTGCAAAATCATCCTGTACCCTCAACTTTTTCAGAGGGATACTGGTGGTAACTGAGTCTGACTAACCAGTCCTAGAGCCAGTGCTATGTTAAAAGACACTCAAAATACAGTGAAAACACCTACATACACTAGGGAACACTATGCGTTGGGGTCCCCCTGTGATTAGCATGACCTCCTCTGTAAGCCCCTAGTATATAATAGGGCAGGGGATTAAAACTACCTCTTAAAACGCACCACAGGGCGTGTTTGCACACGTCACCTCAGGCCCTGTCCCGTCCCTTCCCCACTGTGTAAACACGCCCTGTGGCCGTTTTAAGTTGGGATATTAAGTCCCCTTGAATCCTGAGGGTCCCTAGGGTCCAACTAGACCATTAGGTACCTCCAGTAAGCGCCACGGAGCTGCGTTGCAGAGAGATGTAAAAAGGGGCACGGCCTAGACCACCTCTCTGCAACGCAGCTCAGTGGCGCTCACTGGAAGTACCTGGTGGGCTACTTAGCCCCCAGGGGCCCTAAGGATTGAAGGGGAATTATTTCCCCAACTTAAAACGCGCCATAGGGCGTGTTTGCACACGTCATCTCAGGCCCTATCCCCTCCCTTCCCCACTGTGTAAACACGCCCTGTGGCCGTTTTAAGTTGGGAGATTAAGTCCCCTTGAATCCTGAGGGTCCCTAGGGGCAAAATAGCCCACTAGGTACGTCCAGTAAGCGCCATTGCAGAGAGGTGTAAAAAGGGGCACGGCCTGCACCACCTCTCTGCAACGCAGAGCAGTGGCGCTTACTGGAAGCACCTGGTGGGCTAGTTGGCCCCCAGGGTCCCTCAGGATTGAAAGGAAATTATTTCCCCAACTTAAAACGCGCCACAGGGCGTGTTTGCACATGCCACCCCAGGCCCCGTCCCCTCCCTTCACCACTGTGTAAACGCGCCCTGTGGCCGTTCTAAGTTGAGAGATTAAGTCCCCTTGAATCTTAAGGTTCCCTAGGGTCAAACTAGCCCACTAGGTACCTCCAGTAAGTGCCACAGAGCTGCGTTGCATAGAGGTGTAAAAAGGGGCGTGGCCTCAGAACACCTGTCTGCAACGCAGCTCCCTGGCGCATACTGGAGATACCTGTTGGGCTAGTTGGCCTTCAGGGACCCTCAGTATTGAAGGGGAATTAATTCCCCTAATTACAACTGGCCAGGGGGCGCGTTTGCAGAGTGCTGCAAGGAGGGGGCGTGGCCTCCGGCGCGATGCCGGTCTTTTATTTATTTTATTTTTTTAAGAAGGAGGGCTGTGTGGCCCCCCTTCTTTTTCAAATTTATTGGCCCTGGGGACCCCATCCCCCAGGTCCTGCACCCTAATTTTTGTTGTTGAAAAAAATTAATTTGGAAGGGGACCGCGTTGCCCCCCTCCCAAGGCCTTAATCGGCCCCGGGGACCCCAACCCCCGGGTCAGGGCCTTTTTGTTTTTTTTATTCTTTGGGAGGGGTGCTGCGTTGCCCCCCTCCTCAGGCCACTTATGGCCCCGGGGAGCCCATCCCCCAGGGCCGGCCTTTGTTTTTTTATTATTTTAAAAAAATATATATTTATAGAAACATCTAGGACATGCTGGACAAACCGTATGTACCTATCACCATGACGATTTGCGTGATATTCATTAAAAGGCGACTATGCATACAGTGAATCCACGTGGAATGTATTTACACCGCTAGTGAAGCTCTGACGTGTCTGACGCCCTACCGTGCCTAATCCCGGCGCCCCCGCCGGGGGGTACTCTCCAAGTAGACACCCTTGTCGTTTATTTATACAAACATGGGTAGCTATTGACGGGCACATTTAATACACATGCACACCAAGCCGTTCAAAGGGGATTCGACAAAAATTCGACCAAAACTATGCAAGAAACCCCCCTCACGGTTAATAAAACACACATCCACCACCGGATGTGTAATACTTTTTATTTTACTCTCTGGAAAGGAGACGAACCTCACTTGAGAGTCACAGCACGCTCCTGGCTGAGCCCAATGCTGTGTTACACCCACCAGTGCCCGCCGATTGCCACACACCTCTGTGTTGTATTCCACCAGCTAGTGCGTATGCTATGACACTCTCTAGCCCATGTGCACTGTAACACCACCCGTGAATATGTCATGCCACACTTGCCTTCGCACGGGTTATATTGCCCCATCTAACGTGCCTTCCTCGATGCCTATGTTATAACGCGCAGCGCTACGCCATACATATTACAATCTGGGATCCATATCTTTGTCACAGTGCATATGCAACGTTACCCTCCCCAGCACATATTTTATATTACAACTTTAGAGACTAGTTGGGTTACACAAGACTGCCCTGCGCATATTACACTCCAAGGCGCAGATCGCATAGCACGCGCTAGTGCCTGTGCTATCTCGCACTCTCCAATGAATGTGTCATTGCGCAAAATGTATTGCATATTATATTTCACGCCCGGTTCATCTTATATCACAATTTTCGGTGCATAGTTTATACCATACACTATATCTAGTTTTCATTTTCAATCGTGCTCTCAGGACTATGTTCTATATAACACTGCGTTCACCTACCTTTTTCACGGGCATTACATTTTGCGATGGGGGGTGGAGGGTCAGGGGGTGTTTCTGCCAAGTGAGCCCGGAGTCACAGTCAAAAACGTCCTCTTCTTCCTGAATAAAAGTGAGATTATGCTGCATACTTGTTCATATTTTAAGTAGTTCACACAGACACACATTTTAAAAACAGTAAAGTTCCTAATACCCACCTTCTCTGAACAGTTAGCTTGCTGCCCCATCCCCCTCATCCCTATCCTCTGTTGTCTGAATCCATGGACTAGCCTCCTCCCTCCTGCCATGCATGGTCTGATGTGCTGCCACTGCCCTCCATTTAGCATGATGTACCAGTCCACTTGCTCAATTCTATGCCCCATCATTGACCTCCTGCTTAGCCTCTATGCTTAGCTTGCTGCCCCTATTCTCCTTCCCCCTGCCCTCCGATGTCTTTGTGCATGCCCCTGCTCCATCCTTTTTGCCCACCATGTTCCATGGATCTGCCACTCCTATCTACTCTGAGTGTTCTGTTGAGCTGCGCTCCCCTCCCACCTGCCTAGCATTGTCAGATGACTATAACCTGTCCCTGCCACCTCCACCTTGCCTGTCCACCTGTCCACATGCCATGCCCCTATCCCCTTCCTCCTGTCCTCCATGGTCCATTTTACTGCCACACCCTTCTGCCCTCCCTAGTCTGTTGTGCTGCAACTGCTCCTCCTGCCTGCCCCGCGCGGTCTGTTGTGAGGCCCCTTCCCCTGAACTCTCTTGTCTGTGCCCAGGTCCTGACCCTCCCTTCTATCCTCCATGGTCCTTTGTGTATGCCCCTGAACCCTCCTTCTTGCCCATCATAGACATTGTGCTGCCACTAACCCTCCCGCTTGCCATGCATGGTCTTCATGGTCTTCTGTGCTGCCATGGCCCCTCCCACCTTCCCTGTGTGGTCAGCTAGCTGCCCCTGACCCCCTCCCACCTTCCCTCCATGGTCTGTGTGTATGCCATCATAGTCTCACTGTTGCTCTCCATGGTGCGTCTTGCTTCTAGTGCCCATCCTGCCTGACCTCCATGGTTATCTTGCTGCTCCTGCCCTGCCCACTTGCCCCCAGCCCTCTGTTTCCACGTGCAGACCCCTATTCCCTCCCTCCTGGCTTGTCTGTTCCATTGTAATGCCCCTGATCCGTCCCTCCTGCTCTTTATGGTCTGTTATGCTGCAGCTTTCTCTCCTGTCCATTATGGTCAGCTAGCTACCATTGCCTCTTTCCCCTCTGTTCTCTGTTGTCCATGTGCATGGTCCTGTCCCCTCTTTATTGCTTTCTATGGATTGTTGTGCTGCACTCCCGTCCTGCATGCCCTGTGTGGTGTATTGTGCTGCTGCAAACCCTGATGCCTGCCCTGCAGGGTCAGTTTGGTGCACCTCTCCATGTCCCTCCTGTCCACTGTTATCCAAGTTCATGTCCCTGCCCCAATTCCTCCTGCCTTCCATGATCCAATGTACCATACTTGCGAACATTTTGAACTTGGTAAGAGGGAGATTTTGAAAAAAAACAGGGGTATTGATTATCTCCTTTGAGTTACTTTGAAAAAGAGGAGATTGTAGACAGGAGACAGATCAAATAAAGCCCATTTGAGCTTAAAAACATTGGACGTTTCCTGGCTGAATCGGGTCTGTTGGCATGTATGTTTGTACTACCACTGCCTCTTCCTTCTGCCCACAATGGTCTATTATATTGCCACAGCCTCTCTTGCCAGTCCTGTATTGTTGGTTTGTTGCCCCTGCCCCCCTTTCCACTGCCCTCCATAGTCTGTTGTGCTGCCACGGCTCTTCCTGCCTGCCCAGTGTGGTTAAATTGTTGCCTCTGCACCCTCCTACCTGCCTTCAATTTTCAGAGCCCGTGCCCCTGGCCTCTGCCTCTCAACAGTATCCTAATGGACAACTAGATTACTAACATTCTATATTTATTACAAAAGTGTGGAACACCTGACGTCATCTTGATGTAATCAAAACTGTAATACCTAGAGCATTTCCTTTAGAAAATACATATATGAGAGGGTCTTATTTGCATCAAAATTATGGTTAGTGCTCTAAAAAACTAAAATGAGGACATATTTTCTGAGCGACAAAGCACTTTTAAATTATTTGTTATTTTTATGTTTTTTTATCCAGTTGGCCACTTGATTAAATGTTGCAGTTAGGGGAGAGGATGTGGTGTTACTTCCAGAGCTGCAGACTTTGCAACTGGGGAACCAGGTTGGAATTTCTGCTTCAGCTCGACATTTTGTGATTCTGGTCAAATCACTTAATCTCCCCATGTCTGCAACCAAAATGAATTTGTTCTTGTGTGATGTAACCTATGCTCATGTAAAACACTCCAATACCTGACAACTCTGCACTATATAAAACTGCAAAAACACAAAAAATAAGTGTTTTGCACACTTCTGTCATTGGGCTATACTTGGGCTACATCTGGGTGATATTTGGGCTACATTTGGGCTCTTTTGTCTCTGGTGGCCGTCTTGGGAGATTTATTTGTTATGAAGTTTCCTAATTTCCTCATTTACTGCAGTCTCCTCAGTAGGAAATGCTTTCAGTGTTTTACTTTGATTCCATCAAGAAGGTATTCAGCTATGTCACACATTTTCCATAAATTCGGAATGTTAGCACTCTAGTTGCTCATTAGATCACTGTAGTAAAGCTACTGCTCACCACGGAAGTCTGCTGCTGGTATTAAAAGTGCATTTTTCAGTCTGCATGTCACAATTTTTTAATGAAATAGAAGAGGATTTGAGAAGTCACTCAAAATGTGACCTAATTTTTCTTTCTTCAGCACTAATCATAATTTCTATGCAAAATGAACCCCCTCATTGTGTTCCTTTTTAAATTAAATGTTTTAACCCCTTCAGTGCCACGCCCTTTCCCCCTCCTGTGCCGGGCGTTGCACTAGTGGGTGGGGTTCATGACGAGATAGTCTCGTCATGGGCACAGCGCAACCGTGCTCCATGACGAGACTATCTCGTCATGGGCACTGAAGAGGTTAAGTGTTACCAGTTTATTCCATTCAAGATGGCTTCAGGTGTGCCATACTTTTGTCATAAGTAAGACAGTATGTGCTCTAGTTGTTCTTTAGAACACTCTGGGACATTCTGCCATTGGGCTATACTTGGCCTACATCTGGGTGATATTTGGGGTACATTTGGGCTCTTTTGTCTCTGGTGGCCATCTTGGGAGACTTATTTGTTATGAAGTTTCCTAATTTCCTCATTTACTGCAGTCTCCTCAGAAGGAAATACTTTCAGTTTTTTACTTTGGTTCCATCAAGAAGGCATTCAGATGTTGCACACATTTGCCATAAATTCGGAATGGTAGCACTCTAGTTCCTCATTAGATCACTGTAGTAAAGCTAAAGAAATAGAAGAGGATTTGAGAAGTCAAAATGTGCCCTAATCTTTCTTTCTGCAGCACTAATCATAATTTCTGTGGCAAAATGAACCCCCTCATTTTGTTCCTTTGCAAATTAAATGTTTTAAGTGTTACCACTTTATTCCAATCAAGATGGCTTCAGGTGTGCCATACTTTTGTCATAAGTAAGACTGTTAGTGCTCTAGTTGTTCTTTAAAACACTCTGGGACATTCTGTCATTGGGCTATACTTGGGCTACATCTGGGTGATACTTGTGCTACATTTGGGCTCTTTTGTCTCTGGTGGCCATCTTGGGAGACTTATTTGTTATGAAGTTTACTAATTTCCTCATTTACTACAGTCTCCTCAGTAGGAATACTTTCAGTTTTTTACTTTGATTCCATCAAGAAGGCATTCAGATGTGTCACACATTTGCCATAAATTCAGAATGTGAGCACTCTAGTTGCTCATGAGATCACTGTAGTAAAGCTACTGCTCACCAGGGAAGTCTTCTGCTGGTATTGAAAGTGCATGTTTCAGTCTGCATGTCAGAATTATTTAATGAAATAGAAGAGGATTTGAGAAGTCACTCAAAATGTGCCCTAATTTTTCTTTCTGCAGCATTAATCATACTTTCTATGGCAAAATGTACCCCCTCATTTTGTTCCTTTTTAAATTAAATGTTTAAAGAGTTACCACTTTATTCCAATCAAGATGGCTTCAGGTGTGCCATGCGTTTATCATAATTAGGACTGTTAGCTCTCTAGTTGTTCTTTGGAACACTCTGGGAAGCTGCAGTAGAACACAAAGGAATCAACTGACAGTCTCTGCCCTTGTTGGATGTACATGTTTTACTGAGAATGCCAGACTTCATTCTCACATGACTGAGAAAGATAATGTGAATTTACAGAAAATATGCTCTCTGTTTAGCTTATAGATCACCTTCCAAACCTCTGTGGGAAAAGCATGAGAAAATAGTTTTCTCTCAAACATGAATCATGATATCCCACAGGAAGGCTTTTTCACTTGGTAAAATCACCTTAGAACATACCACAGTTCCTAAAATGAGTATGGTACCATCAACAAATGATTTATAATGTAACTAAAGTCTTAAAACCTTCTATTAACTGCAATGCTTTTTAATGAGGTGCTATCATGTATATTGGTCCCAAGATGGCTGCCAACACTTCTTGGATGAAGTGCTGACAGCCAATCAGATCTCACGATGAGATGTGTGGTTAGGCTCCGCCCAGATATATATGTGATTTTACTTTTGATTCTCTCAGGAACTACTGAACGGATTTACACCATTTAAGCAAAAGGCACGACTCTGAACCAAGGTCTACCTTTCTGCCAAATTTGGTGTAATTCCGTTCAGCAGTTCGGGCTGTAGCTGCAGTTAAAGGTCCTATGGAAAATTGCATTGGGAAAACACGTTTTGGGACCCCCCTTTTTTCTCAGCCCCCGCTACAGGAATCATCCCGAGACTTTCAAGATAGGAGCGGACCGGAGCTGGCCAAAAGTTTTGAAAATTTCGCGAAGATTCGTCAACGGGCGCCAAAGTTATTCCAAATAGAATGTTGCGGATTTCCTATGGAAAAGAGGTCCTAACTGTAACTACCTACTGACGACCACCAGTAGGTAATATCTATATATATATATATATATATATATATATATATATATATATCAATCCACAAAAGTTACCTCAACGAAGGAGCCCAACACACGGGTAAGTATTAGCTTCCACAATTTATTCAAGGCTGTTTGGCAAACTTGATCATATCAGCACAGCAGTCATTACGCCAGACGCGTTTCGGGCTCCTGCCCTTAATCATTGGCTTTGGATGTCTCTAAGCAGGGAAACATTATGAGCACCTGAAATTTGATTACGCCCCAGTGGGTTCGGCCGCTCGCACAGCCTTCTGGTCATTGTGGTGCTCCAATCTTGTGTTGCTACTGTGAGCTGTTAAACCTGCAACAAAAATAAAGTCCAAGTGTTACCACAGTGGGTCACCATGCCTTCTTCCATAGTTTTGACAAACACCTCGTTGCCTCGAATCAAAGCACCCGTCCTGCTCATAGCGACTACCGTTTGGCATCGCTCAGGTCTGCATTGCCGCAGCGGGACTCCTCCACGGCTAGGAAGGCCGTTAAACATCAATCCGCAAAAGTTACCTCAACGAAGGAGCCCAACACACGGGTAAGTATTAGCTTCCACAATTTATTCAAGGCTGTTTGGCAAACTTGGTCAGATCAGCACAGCAGTCATTACGCCAGACGCGTTTCGGGCTCCTGCCCTTAATCATTGGCTTTGGATGTCTGTATGCAGGGAAACATTATGAGCACCTGAAATTTGATTACGCCCCAGTGGGCGCGGCCGCTCGCACAGCCTTCTGGTCATTGTGGTGCTCCAATCTTGTGTTGCTACTGTGAGCTGTTAAACCTGCAACAAAAATAAAGTCCAAGTGTTATATATATATACCAATAAATCCACTGCGTCTCACTTTCCACAGATAAGGACGAAAGAACAAGCACTGGAGTCGTGGCCTCAATCCAAAAGTGTGTTTATTTAAACACTAAGTCCGACGCGTTTCGGAGTTTACTGGCACTCCTTTATAACTATATATAGTTATATATATATATAACTATAACTACCTACTGGCGACTGCCAGTCGGTGTCATATATATATATATATATATATATATATATATATATATATATATATATATATATATGCATATATATATATATATATATATATATAGGAAAGATCATTTACAACGCTTGCGATACATCGCATGCCATTACAACACAAGTCGTTACAATGACGCGTTGTTACATCGCATGCCATTACAACACAAGTTGTTACAATGACTTGCTGTAGGGGGCAGAAAGTATTGGATTTTAAATGCAACACCTTCCTTTCTGTTGCACACACTGGAGTTGGAATAATAATATACTATTCCAAACACCAGTGACCCCCCTACAGCAAGTCGTTGTAATGACTTGCGTTGTAATGGCATATGATGTAACAACACGTCGTTGTAATGACTTGCGTTGTAATGGCATGGGTAGAAAACGCATGCGCTGTAATGAGTGCTATTCATATATATATATATTCATATTGCCCATATTGAACCAATAGGTGCCCAGTGCACTTTCTGAACCAGACATTGAGCTTGATAGTACTCCACACTGGTGATCACACACCGATGCTTCCAGAATGCACATAAATGCCCTTACACAGGACACACAACTGACAATTGGGCCACACTACGTCACCTCTATCTCCATTTATTTAATGCACTGTATGTTGTCTCAACATGACTGCCAGTGTGTAACAAGGCACTGTCATACATACCACATTCACACTCAGCCTCTACAGAAGCCACAGGTATGCTGCCCCATCAAGTCCTCTGCTGAATTTCCGTCCCACACTGATCCATGACATCTTTCTTGTTTCTGAAGTACACCCAAATGTCATAAGATTCCTAGAATAAACAAGAACATTTCCAACATTAAACAAGAATTGCGCTTAGCCTTACATAGACGTACCATTTTAGGTCTCGCCTACTAGTCAGCACATACACTATCTGTTGCAAGACATATTGTTAGCTTACACTTAATAGCACACCCATAGCTTACCATTGGTTTTTTTTATTGTCACTTTAATTTGCTTGCTTCTTATTCGCTAGATTGTGTGGTCTGTCCCTCCTCTTTCTGCCTTTGTCCCTCTCAGTGAGCATAGATGATGAAAGAAAAACACCTTCGCAATTTTTCTCTTTTTAGGTACAAATCCAATATAGATCTGTACCAAAATAGGAATAAAGGTAGCCATGTCATTTTGTAGGTGCATGCACTGGGCACGACAAAAGTTTTTTTACAATTCTTTAGCCATGCGGTAAGGCATCCGGGATGCTGTGCAGCATGGCTAAAGACCAGTGGCAACGCCAATAGTGCTCAAAGGTGAGACCTATTGGCTATGCCACTGCTTGTTGCTAATGTCTTGACCATATACATACAATATTTCTTCCTCTCTAAGGACACTTTCCAATATTTTTTCACTATGAATTATTCTTTCCAACCGCTCTCTAATCAATGCTTTTATTCACAGAGGGTCTGGTCTCACTTTCCACATACCAGTGACTCACATTTTAAAACTGATTTTGCGTGTATGTACGGGTATCTCTGTTTGAAGTTGCCTCTGCTTGTTTGCGGTTATTGCCATGTTTTGTAGTTCCCACTGCATGGAGTTGTACCCCACTTATTTCAAAGTATATAATGCATTTAATAATTGAATAGCATTCTTAAAATATGTCAACCCACACAGTACTTAAGTAACTTCCAGCCTTAAGGAAGCCCTAAGCACACTTGACACAGAGTTTGAAGCACGTGTTGGCTGAATCCTTAATTTGACCACCCGAAAAATGTGGATAAAAATTATATAAACTTGCTGAACCAGAATCTTTTATTATTTTCTATGTAAACTTTGAGTATGCTTTGCTTCTTCTTTGCTCACTGAAATGTATTTTGCTATTTTGCGAATCCACAATCAATCCTTTCAGTGGCCAACAACCCCTGTGCGACCTGGATCTCCTGAAAAAATTCCCTCCCTTTCACTCTCCTGATTGTCTCGTGTTAGCCTTGCTGTACAGTCTCTTGTCACTGCCCCAACCTAATTGATCCTGAAAGTACTGTCCCTTCCTTGGTTGGCCTCCTGCCTGTGACTTTTTCTGTCCTGAAATAGCACCCAGTTACTGCTCTGATGGAGCCTCACATTCCTGTCCTAAGAGAGCCTCATGTTATGGTCATTGTGGTGATGGAACCTCGTGTTACTCTCACTGTCCTGGCTGTCTCCTGCCACTGTCTCTTACCGGCTTTTCTCCTACAACAGTCAGTAAGTACCCCCTTTAGTTTCTTGATGCAGTCACTGCTGGGTAGCTTGAGTTCCCTGTCACTATTAATGCCTTGTTAGAGTTTCCTATTTCTGTCGCTGCTCTGGCAGTCTCATGCTACAGTCCATGTCCTAGTGACCCCCTGCTACTCTCACTATTCTGCTACATGCTCCTGACTCTGGCAGTCTCCTGTTAGTTTTATAATATGAAGATTTATGAATTCTGTATAATGAACATTTTTTCATGGCTCCAACATTTCTTTAATACATTATAGGTGGCTTTCCATTATTAGTCAGTGGTTGTCTTGTGGCATTGCAAATATAGGTATATGGGTTTTTGTATGATTGATTTGTGGTATTTTTTAGATGATTGGTTGAACAATTATTTTATTTGGCACTGAAGGGAATTTATTGTCTTCTTAGTCTCCTGTTAGCACCACTGCCATGGACAATCCCCCCTGCAACTGTCACAGTAAGCTTTCTTGTTATTACCCTGAAAGAGCTCCATACTACTGTCAGTGCCCTACATACCGTCTTGTTATTGCCCTGGTACTGTCCCCATACTGCCAGACATGTGCTACTGCACCGCCTTGAAAGAGTCAGGAGGTACCGGACCTGGAGATGATCACGCCTCTGATCACGCCTCTGTCACTGGTCACTGTCCTGATTGAACTTCTTGTTTCAGTCTCTGCCCCCAATAGATCTTCTTCTTACAACCCTGATAGTGCTTCCTGTTTCAGTGACTGCCCCAATAGATCTTCTTGTTATTGCCCGAATAAAGCTTCATGTCACTGCCCTATAGACCTTCTTAGTATTGCCATGTCACTGCCCTGCCAGCCCTGTGCTACGTCACTGCCTTGAAAGACCCAGGGGTTACTGGAAATAGAGACAATCACGACACTGTCGCTTATCACTGCCCCGATACCGAGCACTCTGTCCCTGGAACTTCCTCCACAGGGGCTGTGGGGTCTGGAGGGCCTTCTTCCTCCTCTATGGAGTGGTTTTCGGGACGGGGCTGCTCTGCCCCCAGGGACACTCTCAGGTGCTGCTTTGTCCTTCGTCCCCGAAGCCTGTGCTGATGAGCGAGGCACTTTAAGAGCCTTGGAGAGAATGCGCCCTGCTGGCAGATCCCATCATCTGATTAGTGAGAAATTAATTAATTTAGGAGGAGGCCCGTGCGCGTGGCAGAGGACGGAGATAAGAGGGGCACACCGTCCTGGCCTGTGAAGGGCAGCGCGCAGCCATAGTACAAGACCAGCATGGATTCCATGGCGCAACACCGTCCGTTAACCCTTTCCTCATCATCAAGACCTAAGCTAGGGTCCAAAATCAGTGCCTTCTGTTGTGTTCCACAGACTGCTGTAAGGAAGGCTTGAAAGACCCCAGCCGCTGCCAATCGCTTCCGGTACATACTTTTTCTTCCACTCTGATCACAGACAAGTGCCAGGGGCGGCTCCTCCATTTGGGCGGAGGAGCGTCGGCCCACTGCTTTCTCGCAGTGCGAGAAGCAGAAACATAAAATGGTATTTATAATACCATTTTATGTTTCTGCTTCTTGCACAGCGAGAAAGCAGAAGGGTTTGGTTGGGGGCGGGTGGGCGGGTCTGCTCGAGGGAGGGGAGGAGTGGCTTGCACAATGCTGCGAGCCCTGACTGTTTGGTCGGCCCTCTGGGGCCGATAAAAACCAGTCATGTGCACTCTCCCTTTTCTTCATGTAGTCTGCATGCAGCACATGGAGAAAATGGCCTCCCCATAGACACCTGTGTGGTCGTCGTCCCAACCAATCACATTGCTGCCATTGCAGCGTTATGATTGGCTTAGGGGAGGGGAGGGAGGCTGCCTGCTTCCTGTTCCTGCGGAGGCAGGAAAGCAGGAGCAGACTTAGCAGTGAAGATGTGGGACCCGGGAAAGAGATGCTTTTTTATTTGTTATTATTTCAACCCCCCTTGCGACCACTCGCCCGTCCCTCACGACCACTCGCCTATCCCCCCACGCAAGCCCGTGCACGCCCCGCCCCCACCCGTGAGCCATGCCGGCCACAACTGGACAAGTTCCACGTGTGACAGAAATGACCAGATGTGAGTCACGTGCCCATGTTGCCGGGAGACTCTGGTTGACCCCGCTGACTAGGCTCAACTAGGTTGAAACTGATCTGGGACTGCTTGTGCTCAGGGGCGAAGCTTGATCAGTAAGATTGAGGTGGGGGTTTGTAAGCTTCAGATTTTCCAACAATCTAGCTGGCATTAAATATTAAAATGCATTGAACGACAAGCAGGGCGCATGAGAGGGCCTAAGGAGCAGTGGAAAGGGAGAGGAATGCAGATTGGTGGGAATACTAAGAGAGATAACACGATATTTTGTAAAATACCCAACATTTTTGAGGACTTTCAAAACCAAGAAGCAGAGAGTGTTTATGCGTTTTTGTCTTTGTGTATTTAAACATCCTTGGTGAAATCAGTGCTTTAAATGGGCCGGTACTCACCGGTACGGAGTACCTGCACTTCTTAAATTTATCACTGTGAGTACTGGCACTTCTCTGCTGCCTTGGAGAGTACCGGTACTCATGACAAGGTAGGTTTAGTGGCTGTGAGTGCTGGTGAGCAGGAGTGGAACTTGTCTCTGGCAGCAAAGGCGCCGCTTCTGTCTCCAGTCCTCGATCTGAGCCTCAGCTGAGCTATTCAGCAGGGCGCAGTTGAATAATGTTCGGTGCTCACCATCACGCTGTGCTTGACAAAGCAGGGTCGAGATTCATTGTACCTGCTAGTGTGCACATGTGATTTTCAAAGCACAGCACTTCAGGTAGGGTAAAGTCCGT
Source organism: Triturus cristatus (assembly GCF_964204655.1). Taxonomy (NCBI): domain Eukaryota; kingdom Metazoa; phylum Chordata; class Amphibia; order Caudata; family Salamandridae; genus Triturus; species Triturus cristatus. The sequence continues at coordinate 1,134,976,674 of NC_140590.1, forward strand.
GCAGGGTAATACTTTAAACATAAACATTTTATCAGGGGCAAGGACAGATTCTCACACTTCCCGTACTTTTTCTCGATCAGAGGGTTAATGCCCAGACAATGCGATCGAAGAGGCCCCTGGAGCGCTAATCTAACCGTTTTCTGCAGTGAGGCACCTACCTTCCTAACGCCACATGCCTCAATTACTCGGTCTGTGCATAGAAGGCTTTCTTATGCCAAAGAAGCTGAAAACTAGCCGCCAACCCTGTGTTTTCCACACATTCCTAACACTTTCCTTTAGATGCGCCTGGCTCCCTTCTTGCTCTGTCACACTGTTGTGGAGGAGCCATGTCCGGTCAGCGCCCAGGCTGTGGCAGGATGTTGCATTTCCTGCCTGCCAGCCGGGGCCCAGGGCACCCAGGAATTCCCCTGCTACATGAAGTTAAAGGAGGAAGCCGCTGTTCCAGAATCGATCACCTGCTCACCTCCTCCTGACCTGGACTGTGCTATTGCTGTGCCCAGCACAGAGCCCAACTTCTGCCCCAGACTCATCACACCAGCGCTACCTTTTGTCTAAACTAGCAGTTTTGCTGATGTATTAGTAGTGCTAAGTGTTTAACATTCCTGCTTGACAGTGACACTACGAAGCAGCACCCTTTATTTTCTCAGCATAGTTAGACTTGCTAAGTCAAGAGATGTCATGTGATTATTGTTCCAGCTAGAGAGAGGTCAGAGTTTTCTCTACTGGCAGTTTTCACTCTGACCATTAAGTAGTGTAGAGAGTTAATATGCCTCCTTCAAAAAAGCATATTGTATTGTACTGTATTGTATGTGGATAGCTCAGTGGGTTGCTGCTTTTGTCACAGAGAGCCCTTCGTTACATGTGGTTCAGCCGCACCTGAAGCTGAGGGCGCTGATTTTTTTAGAAATTGAATAATAGCTTCAAAAGAACCTACTGCAGAGTTTGACTTCATTGTTGCTCAAATGAGTGTGATTTCTGATATTTGTCTATTTCCATTGACTTCATACCATGATTATGCTCGCAAGAAAGTGCCACTCTAAGTGTTACACATCTAGTTGTTGCCTGACTCTCGTAAATCCACTGAATCTATGAAAATGTCACACATAAGCAATCTGAAACATTAGCAGCTATACTCAACTGGATGTCTTTTCTGATATTTATATGATTCCCTCGTCTTCATTGCTTAATTTTGCTAGTGAGAAAGTGTCACTCATAGTCGTTGAAATGTCACTCATAATTACAATGAAAATATGAAAATGTCACACAAAGCAAACTGAAACCTTGGCAGCTATTGGGTCCATTCAGGCCCTGTGCTATCAACCACATTCACACTATCCTATGCATTTGCACAAACACAGCAATCAAGGCAGTCCCCTGGCAGTGGCAATTAAAAAAGCCATGGTGAAGAATATAACATGGCTTTTAACATACCGGAGTCCTTTGTGTGTCTGCTTATGTTTGTGTATTTGCCTACATTTGTATGCCTGTTTTTTGTAAGAAAAATGGGTGGCACTTTGTGTGTACATGTCTGCTCGGTGACAAAGGTTAATAAATAACGTAGTAGAGAGGGTTAGTGGGTGAATGAGTGAGTGGATAGATGAGTAAGCAAGGGTGGATGTATGAATGGATGGATGAGTGGATGGATGAGTGAGTGAATGGATGGATGGGTGAAAGAGGGTGGATGATTGGATAAAAGGGCGGATATGGGTGGATAAGTGAAAGATTGGATGGATGAATGAAAGGGAGGGGGGATGGATGAAAAGGTGGAGGATGGATGAGTGAAAGGAGGATTGAGTGAAAGGGTGGATGGAATGAAAGGGTGGATGATATAAAGGAGTGAAAGGGTTGATGGATAGATGAGAGAAAGGATTGATGGATGAGCGAAAGGGTGGCTAAAGAGATGTATGAGTGAAATGATGAAGGGATAGGTCTAAAGATGGATGGATAGATTTGGATATGAAGGTTGGACAGAAGGAATGGTGAAAAACTGAATGATGGATGAAAAACTGAATAGAAAACAGAATGTAAAGAGTAAATGGTGGACATCAGCAGGTAAATGGTAGGATGAAAGGATGAATGGATAGATCGATGGAAGAGACAAGAGATATCTTCTGGGGAGGGTCATGATGATTTGCTTCATTTGCTTGGTGCCATAAGAGCTTTGGTTCGAAGTGGGGTTATTTTCAGTTTCTTCCTACTCACATGCCCAAAAATATATAGTATTGTGCCAAACAACAGCAATAAACAGCATGGCATTAAGAAGGTGCAACTATTGCAAAAAAAGGAAATGTTAACATTATCGCATTTCTCTTTCATTTTGTGTAATGAGTTAACCTGCTTTGTTTATATACACACAATTATGTGTTTTGGTGTGTGCAGCAACTATTATAAAAGTAGTTAAGTATCATCATGTCTTGCCCTTAACCCCGTCCCTGGCCCCGCCCACTCACTACACCTCTAGCTCATTTTAATGAGTACCTGCACTTATTTTTTCCCATTTAAAGCACTGGGTGAAATCCGACAGGCATCTCACCATACCCGACTTAACACACATGTACCCAGCTATTTACCAGAAAATACATTTATTAGGGGGTTGTATTATCCCAAACATCTCCGCCCCCCCGAAGCTATGCCGCTGCTTGTGTTGCTGTGTATAGGGAACTGGGTGCAGTAGCACCGGATGGACAGTTCTTATTGGAGCAGGAATAACACTGATTTATACATGGCTGGTCTGTTTTCGGTGTGGCACAGTTAACAAAAGGTTGATGAACTAGAACGCAACCTAGCAATTACCTACCAGTGGCTGAGTTTAATTCAACCATTACACCTGGCACATTTTTATTGTTGTAAGGGAGGGACCTCCAAGCTTTTGCGTATTAAGAGCTACTTATATTCAATAAAAAATCATCCTGAGCTACTAACACAAATGATCAGTGTTGCAATAGTGACCACTTCAGATAATATTCCATTGTTGCATGCAGGATTTCTAGCAGTGACAGTACTAGTGCACCAGGCAAGGTCACCAACAGAAATGTACAAAAAGCATCATCATTTTCAATGTTGAATGCATCTTCATGTCATAGCAGCCCTATGTACCATGCCCAGTGACACCTAAGAAACAAAATCAGTATAATAAGGGTCCCCTATTGCACCATGGTCAGCTGATCAGATCAGACAATGGACACTTTTTACTTTTAATTATATCCTTTTCAATTTTTGAATCATAACCAAACACAAACGTTTCATTTCTCAGGTTGGACTATACATAGGGGAGCTACTCACAGGTAGCTTTAGAGTTACCAGTAGCTTCCGAGCTACTCGTTGGAGAACCCTGTTCTAAGGTCTGTCATGGTGTAACCTTTGGCATTTTTCTGTCGAGGCTTTTGTATACAGAGGTCATCTGGCATAAATGAAACCTGAAGATTGCTGCTGGTTCCTCGGACAGGGCCATACCAAACTCAATAACATGCCAGGACTCTCCCCTGCCAGCCTTTCAAAGCACAGACCAGCCTACTACACGTACAAATTTCTCCCAGCCACATCAGTCTGGCCATAACAGTTACAATTGCTTCAAATTTCTTGAAAGGCCAAACTGTCTGTAGCCAATAATGTGAGGGCACACTTCCACAGAAGCTAGTCAGGCTACATTGGTGGCCATATTCTCTTAAATGTATCCCATGTGACGCAAAAAAATAACTAAAATGCTAGCTGGGCTCTCACTAACTCACTATACACAACAGATGCAATGATGTAAGATAAAATAGCCGAGTCTCTTTCAGATGGGGTGGGAAGGTATATTTAGGCTAAGATCAAACTGGTTAGTCAGCAAAAGCTCCAGATCTGTCCCTAAGCAAGATACCTTTATTAAAGTTGATAAAGTAATTCTTGTGGCTTTTTTCAATATAAAGACATCAATCACAAACCTCCACTGGCATTCAGAGATGCTCTTAGCAGCACCCAGCAAACTGCATGAGGACCATCGGAAGCGGCAGCGCAGCAGGGATATAAATATCATGTGCCTAAGCAGTGATATAGAACCTGGCGCTGTAGGTATGTAGTATCTGCTTCTTATGGGTACCCCCACATTTTGCTGATGTCACACTGTTTTTGGCCTAGTCTGACTGGGATCCTGCTATCCAGGACTCCAGACTATCTGCTTTCTCCTGTAAATTGTTATACATGTACTTTAGGTACACTCCAGATTGGATTCTGGGGTACCCTTATCAGTCCTTAGTATATGGTACACCATATACCCAGGGCATAGGTACCCCAGAGGCCTCCCATGGGCTGAAGCATGTATAGTGCCACCCCTGAGAGTCCATCCAAATTGACATGACCAGCCGGCGACAGCAGACTGTGTAAGCTGGTGCTTGCACCACTTACCTAAGATATAGGTTCACTATATCCATTTAAATCACTACACTTAAATACCGATCAGTCATCCCTATTGTAGGCCTTAACAATCCTGAAGGCAGGGTGCTGGGTTTTACGTGAGAGGGTGCCCCTGCATGAGCAGAGACCCTCTGCAGCCTTCGGAGACAATTCTCCAGGGTTGTCTCTGATGCAGCCAGACATATATGTGTGAGTGCATTATAACCTCGCTTTAAATGCTAAAATTAAAACGGCTGCTTAGAAACATGTTGTGTTTGGTGTCAAACACCTTGGAAAAGTAACTGGCATGGGATGTATGATTACACCCTTCTGAAGGCACATATGTGGGTCACCGGTATACCCGGTACCAGCTTTCTCATCCTGGGCAGCGCAAAATGGATACTGCCAGCCAGAGACACGGTTCTGCTCTCCTGCTGCTGAGCCAAGCTCACGCAGAGGAAGGCATGACAATAGGCATCTTGTCACAGGGAGGTGCAACCACCTCCCAGACAGGATTTAGTGTATTGGGGCTGGGTGAGTGCACTCTTAGAGTGCCAGAAAGTCTGCATGGGGGGCACATTTAGTGTCCTTGTGCATAGTCCAGCTCAAACCAGTTCCAGGAGCCATTTGCTCCTGCTCTGGTGCGAAACTGGACAAAGGACATGGGTGTAGCCACCCCTCTGTCCTGCCCCTCCCCTAGGAGGGTCCACAGAATCTTTCCAACCCCTTCCCGTGGGTATAAAGTGGGATACCTGACTACAGGAATTTAGATTTTACCTGGACAAGATTCTGCTAAGAAGAAACCAAGTACTTTGATTGCCTGCACGACGTTGGACGATTGAAGAATGTCCCTCGGAGTAAAGGAGTTACTCCCCTGCAAAAGCAGGCATCTAAATGCATCTGACTGTGTTGCTGCTCCCGAGCTCCTGAGGACTCTGAAGATTTCAGAAAACACAGGAGGTAGGTTCCCGAAGGTCCCTGAGGCCGATCTGCCCTCTCAGCGATTCTGAGACCAGTATCCCTCGTGGGGACCGTGCAACCCGAACCCCTGTGCACTGCGTATATTTGCAGTTGCATATGCTTAGTGATGATTCCTGAGCCGGTGGTTTGAACTCCGTGTAGTCCTGATCACGAGGAGTATTTGCACTGAAGATTTTTGGCCTCCACTTTACAAGTGTCCTGTGGGCTGGTGCTTTGCAGACTTGCTTGAGGTCTTCTCATGATCCCTGGTCCGTTGGCCTGTGGGTCCTGGCGAGGGCACCTTGCTAATTCTTGGGCTTACCTTGTTGCTCCAGATGTGCCCTGACTCTCCATTGCTTGGAGAGTCCCCTGGACCTTGGTGGTCCATACCGTAACCTGTTTCATTTCACCGCGTGGGTTGCATTTGCCAAGGCTTGTTGGTGCTCCTGCCGAACATCGACCCCTCAGCTCTCGACATCCTTTGTGGGACAGCTCACACCCAGACTTTGGTTGTCCTCGATGTCTCCTGGTCCTCGTGGCTGCAGAGTCAAGCAATCCTTCTTTGCACCTGAAGCATCTGACATCGGTGGGCATTAGACTACCGAGCCCCTGGTAACCTGAAGTGACCCAGACTCTGTCCCCTCTGCTTTCAGGTTCTTCTCACCTCAAATCCAGGCTTGGATTCCACCGGACATTCCTCGCCCTCCTGGCAGCAGGACTTCTTTGCAGCTCTCTATTGAAAACGACTGTCATGATTACGGCAAAGGCATGTCCTGAAATAATCATCTATGTGCATACATACGTGTCTTGGTATCATTCAGAGCGTTTAGTTATAAAAAACCCACCCCTATCCCGTGCACCAGCACTCATTAGATGTTGTGTAACACAGTAGTGATTTTTATGCTTGTATACATTCTGTATGGTGAGGTTTAGGTAATTAGTGCTATTATTGTTTGGTTAAAAATCATGTGCAGTATTGTTATTTTCTAAGTACTCTTTCACATATAGCTTTTGTCTTATGTAAACAAAAGACGCCTTGCATTTAAAATACGAGATGTCAGCAGACTTTTATCTGAAATGGTTACAGCAGCACTCTAAAGTCCCGGCAGAGCTTCTGCTTGCTACCGGGATAGAGGAAATCTGGAGCGCACTCGTCGTCACATAGGGAACGTGAACAAACGTGTGAACGCTTGGGTGTGGTCTGAGTATAAAAGACCACACCCAAGTTCTAGAAGACGCTTGGCCTTCTGTTCATTTTGACGAGACGGAGTTCGTGTTGATCCTCTTCTACTTACCTAAAAGGCAGCGCGAAGGACTGTTGATCTTGACTCCGCTTGCTGCATCTTTGTTTCTTCACAGCGACATCTGGATCTGCAAACCAAAACAAGAAAGCTAAGTACAAGAAAAAAACTTAATTTACTTAAGTAAAGACTAATTTTTGGAACTTTTAAAAAGAATATACCAACGCAGAAAAAGAAAACAAGGAAACTTGCAAGAAGAATTTTATCATTGTGGATTTTACAGTTGATTTATAGCACTCGTGTAAGAACATTAGAATTTCTTTTAGGAGAAGACATTTATAGAATTGTGTCTTGGCAAAAAGCATTCTACTGTATGTTTTCAGAATTGGATTGGAAAGCACGCTTTTTTATGTTTCAATTTTAGTAGGAGCGAGATTCAAAAGAAGCACAGTAACACCCACATGTGAGTTACGTTACATTGTTATAACTAAAAGGTCATATGTGATGAAATTAAGAATACTTCTTTGAGTTGACCTGTGATTCATACTGGTGTTTTGCTCTCTTCCTCAAGAGCTTCAAAGGATTACACAACCAAGAAGCAAAGACGCACGAACATCTTACTCCTGCCCTGCTAACCAGCCAACCAAGACATACTCTGACGTTGGGTCCTCCAGATTCTGATCCAACTCAACAAGTTAGTTTGCAGGATATTGCTGCTATGTTACAAGACTTAAAGGTCGAAAACGCAGCTTTGCACAGAGATGTAACAGCTCTTCAGGGAGCGATTCAGAAACCTATTCTTAAACCGTCTAGTTTTCAACCAATCTTTCCAGCAACAACTGCATCCCCAGCTACCTATTCAAACTCTTCTCCCCAAATTCAGGTAGTAACCCCTGTTTTAGTACCTTTAGCCCAACCGGAAAGGTTCTATGGTGATTGTAATAAATTCACAATTTTTATGAATCAATGTCACCTTCATTTAATCGCAAAGCCCACGGCTTTTCCTGACGAATCCTCAAAAGTGGCTTTTATTCTCTCCTATCTAGGAGGCGATGCAGCATTATGGTCAGTCCCATTGGTAGAAAACGATGACCCTTTATTGTACGATTTTAGACGATTTAAACAGACTATGAAAAAATTGTTTGCCAAGTACGTTTTTGTACAAACGGCAGATAACGAACTGCTAAATTTAAAACAAGGATCATCAGATTTAACCCATTATATTTCTGTTTTCAACCGTTTAGTTTTAGAAACCAACTGGCCTCATGAAAAAAGAATTTCCCTATTTTACAGAGGATTGAGAGACGAATTAAAGGACATGGTTACTCAAATTTTAGACCCACCCGATGATTGCAGTGAGTTAATTGATTTAGTCATAAAATTAAATCATCGATTATTAGAACGAAAAGGGAAACGTGGAAAAGACGGATCATAAACTTTTAATATTTAAAGAGAAAATAACTTCGATTAAGGAGGTAACTAGTAAACTGGATCAGGGAGAACCAATGCAAATTGGTACTATTCGCGGTCCCATCACAAAAGAAGAAAAAGAAAAAAGACGTAAGCTTAATCAATTTCTTTATTGTGGCAAGTCAGGACATTTCGTAAAAGAGTGTCCAACACGTCCCACTAAAAGTAAATCTAAGACATCTGAGGTGACCATAATACAAGCAGACTCAGAAAACTGATCAACTAGATGAAAGACGAGGTCAGTTTGTCAAGTGCATGTTTTAATTTGGCCTCCACAAACCTTACAGATTCATTTCGACATCTCTGTATTCAGGTTAAGCTCACAGCTATAGACAATCCTGCACGCACATGGACAGTGGACGCATTAATAGATTATGGAGGCACAGGAAATTTTATAGATACACATTTTATGAATAAACTAGGCTTACACATTGTAGCTAAATCCCAACCTGAAATCGTCCAGGGAGTTGATGGTAAAGAACTCACTTCTGGGCCCATTCAACATTGCACAGAAACATTACAAATGTTAAGTTCCCCTTCTCATAGTGAGCTCATACGTTTGACATCATTGACGCACTACAATTTAGGTTCATTCTGGGGATTCCTTGGTTAACGTGCCATAATCCTGGAATTGATTGGGTGAAGAAAACAGTTGCTTTCTATTCACCATATTGCCACACCACATGTTTTCAAACTCCTACCAACAATGATACTGTTCAGGGATATGATTTCCCTAAAGAAGCAAAGTGTATTACTCCTCGAAGGAGTTCCCACAGAGTATAACGATTTGGTTGATGTATTTGATAAAAAGAAAGCTAATACCTTGCCTCCACATTGAGATTTCGATTGTCGGATAGATCTGATCCCTGGTGCTACACTACCTTGTAGTCGTATATATGCACTAACAGAAAAAGAGTATGAATACTTACGAACTTATTTCGATGAGTATTTGGATTTATTAGACACTCTCAATCCCCGGTTTCTTCCCCTTTATTTTTTACACCGAAGAAAGGGGGAGATTTGCGCTTGTGCATCGATTATAGAGCCTTGAACAATATGACAGTAAAAAATCGATACCCTTTGCCTTTGATTCTGACCTTGTTAGATCAAATCAAACAAGCCACTATTTATACTAAATTGGATTTGCATGGAGCATACCATCTTGTAAGAGTTCGTGAGGGTGACTAATGGAAGACTGCATTCTGCACTAAATTCGGTCTTTTTCGAATACCAAGTTATGCCCTTCGGACTCTGTAATGCTCCTGCTATTTTCCAATTTTTTATAAATTAGGTATTGCACGAATATATTGATGTTTGTTGTGTTGGCTATATAGATGACATTCTTATTTATTCAAATAACAAGTCTGAACATGTAAAACAAGTGTGTGCCATTCCCCAAAAACTACTCCAAAACTCTTTATTTGTTAAATTAGAAAAGAGTATGTTCCATGTCACCAAAGTAGATTTTTTAGGATATGTAATCAGTCCTTCAGGAATTGAAATGGACCCCAAGAAGGTTGAAGCGGTGAGCACCTGGCCCAGTCCCACCACTGTAAAACAGATTCAGAGCTTTTTAGGCTTTGCTAATTTTTATAGACGCTTCATTCAGAATTTCTCACAAGTCATTACCCCTATTACTAGACTCCTTCGTAAAGGAGTAAAATTTGAATGGAATGAAGCAGCTGAAAAAGCCTTCCAAGAATTGAAAGATTTGTTCACTTCAGCACCTATCTTAGGACATCCTGATCCATCAAGCCCATTTATAGTAGAGGTGGATGCCTCACAATTTGCCTTGGGTGGAATTCTTTCACAGAGAGATAAAAACACAGGACAGATGCATCCCATTGCTTATTATTCACATAAATTATCTGCTGCAGAACAGAATTATGCTATTGCAGATAAAGAATTATTGGTAATCAAGGCAGTTTTTGAAGAATGGCGCCATTACTTGTTGGGTGCTCGCGATCCAATCACAATCTATACTGCCACAGAAATTTGCAATCCTTAAGAACAGTTACAGCTTTATCAGCCAGACAACTACATTGGACACTGTTTTTTAATGATTATAACTTCATTATAACTTTTCGACCAGGAAAAGAGAATCATAAAGCGTATGCTTTATCTCGCATTGGTGAGAAAGAAACTGAGAGTGAGACTATTAATAATTTACAACCTAATTTACCTATGTCATGTTTTCAAGCTGGACTTATCACAGTTGATGTTATACATGAGATTCAAGAAGAATTAAAAACAAAATCCAAAGATGAGTGGCAAAAAAGATATCCATCTTTACAATGGAAAGAGAACCTGCTATTTATGAATGATCAGATTCTAGTACCAACAGTTTCTATTAAAAAATCCATCATAGAATTACACCATGACACTCTATTGTTTGCTCTTCCTGGTAGTATGAAAACGTATCATTCAATCGAGAAAAAGTTTTGGTGGCCTTCCATGTTCAATGATATTAAGACTTTGGTTGATACATGCGTTGTATGTATTCAGAATAAATCATTACATCAAGCCCCCAGTGGTTTCTTACAACCCTTACCAATACCCCCTCAGCCTTGGCACACAATCTCTCTTGATTTTCTAGTCAAACGTTCACCTACTAAACAAGGATTTACAACTATCCTAACTGTAGTGGATCAGTTTACTCGCATGTCTCATTTTATTCCCTTAAAGCGATTGCCTTCAGCTATGGAATTAGCAAAAGTATTAGCAGAAAATATTATTCGTTCACATGGAATTCCATCTGTTGTCATTTCCGATAGAGGCCCCCAATTTATCTCACATGTTTGGCACAATCTGAGTAAAGCATTGAATATGGAAATGCGTTTATCCTCAAGCTACCATCCACAAACTGACGGTTTGACAGAACACACTAATCAGACCATAGAACAATTCCTACGATGTATGTTAAGAGATCACCATGAAGAATGGTCAGAATTGTTATGGGCCTTGGAATTTGCTTATAATAATGGTGATCATACATCTATCAATATGTCTCCATTTTTTTGTACATATGGTTATCATCCAAAAAGCATTCCTGATCAGGTCATCTCCTCTGAGGAAGTTCCATCTATACATGAGTTTGTCACTAAACTAAATACCATTCATCAAGATGCTCAGTTTCATTTGTCTAAGGCTAAAGAAAGTAAAAAATTAACAGCTGATAAACATCGTTCTGCTCACCCTTCTTATCTAGTAGGGGATAAAGCATGGCTTGCAAAAAAAAACTTGCAAATAAAAGGAAACCAAAAATGTAATCCCAGATTCATAGGATCATTTGCTGTGGAAAAAATAATTAATCCGGTTAGTGTAAAACAAACACTTCCACAGCACTATCGGATTAATCCAGTCTTTCACATTTCATTGCTTAAACCTTGTCATCCTAAAAGTCGTATAATTAAACCTCCCCCTCCTATTACTGTATAAGGGGTTCCAGAATTTGAAGTTAAAGAAATCTTGGATGCAAAAAGAATTTGTGGTAAATTATTCTATTTAGTAGACTGGAAAGGATATGGACCAGATGAGCGTTTGTGGAAACCCTTAGAACATGTAAAAAATACTCCTTATGTTGTAAAAACTTTTCATACACGACATCCAACCAAGCCAAAACCAATTCCAATGGTTTTAGGGGGGATCTTGAGAGGGGAGTACTGTCATGATTAGGGCAAAGACATGTCCTGAAATAATCATCTATGTACATACATACGTGTCTTGGTATCATTCAGAGCTTTTAGTTATAAAAAACCCACCCCTATCCCGTGCACCAGCCCTCCTTAGATGTTGTGTAACACAATAGTGATTTTTATGCTTGTATACATTCTGTATGGTGTGGTTTAGGTAATTAGTGCTATTATTGTTTGGTAACATATCATGTGCAGTATTGTTATTTTCTAAGTACTCTTTCACATATAGCTTTTGTCTTATGTAAACAAAAGATGCCTTGCATTTAAAATACGAGATGTCAGCAGACTTTTATCTGAAATGGTTACAGCAGCACTCTAAAGTCCCGGCAGAGCTTCTGCTTGCTACCGGGATCGAGGAAATCTGGAGCGCACTCGTCGTCACGTAGGGAACGTGAACGAACGTGAGAACGCTTGGGTGTGGTCTGAGTATAAAATACCCCACCCGAGGTCTAGAAGATGCTTGGCCTTCTGTTCGTTTTGACGAGACGGAGTTCGTGTTTATCCTCTTCTACTTACCTGAAAGGCAGCGCGAAGGACTCCGTTGATCTTGAGTCCGCTTGCTGAATCTTCGTTTCTTCACAGCGACATCTGGATCTGCAAAACAAAACAAGAATGCTAAGTACAAGTTTATTCTTGGCACCCCACGCAAGAAGGGAACTTATTTACTTAAGTAAAGATTAATTTTTGGAACGTTTAAAAAGAATATAGCTACGCAGAAAAAGAAAACAAGGAAACTTGCAAGAAGAATTTTATCATTGTGGATTTTACAGTTGATTTATAGCACTCGTGTAAGAACATTAGAATTTCTTTTAGGAGAAGACATTCATAGAATTGTGTCTTGGTAAAAAGTATCCTACTGTATGTTTTCAGAATAGAATTGGAAAGCATGCTTTTTTATGTTTCAATTTTGGTAGGAGCAAGATTCAAAAGGAGCACAGTAACAACCACATGTGAGTTACGTTACATTGTTATAACTAAAAGGTCATATGTGATGTTATTGAGAATACTTCTTTGAGTTGACCTGTGATTCATACTGGTATTTTGCTCTCTTCCTCAAGAGCGTCAAAGGATTTCACAACCAAGAAGCAAAGACGCATGAACATCTTACTCCTGCTCTGCTAACCAGCCCACCAAGACATACTCCGACGTTAGGTCCTCCAGATTCTGATCGCAGGTAGGCTTTTAATAAGATTTTGCAATAAAAGTAGATTCATTGCTGAGAGTTAGTTAAAAAGCAAAAGAACTCTTGAACTTTTCACTTAGTCGTGTTCCTTGTTGCCTCGCAGGTTGACAGCAAGAACCCATTGCTAACGTCCAGTATCCAGCCCTCCTCCCCACTTTCTATCTCTTAACTAGTGTAATATAAAAATCACCAGTTATATTATAGGAATCAGGGAAGTTGGCTCATTGCGTCTCTGCGAAACTCAAACCATGCTTCTGAACAGGTAAGAGTGAGTGGTTCCTAGACAACGACGAAGGCTTCCGACACCACTTGACCCCTATGCACCCGGCTCCTCTGGGATAGGTAACACGGGTATTTCGGTACTCACTGGTTGGTTGGCCTTAGAAACTCTTAAGTTCCAAAGGGTTTGTTTGAAGTCCTCTTAGAAGTATCCTTAAATTGTACATTTCAAACCGCGACTTTCCCATAGAGTTGTACGGAGCACGCGTCTGTGTTTGCTTACTGCACCCGTACTCCGTGGGTTCCCTGTGTCACTCCTCTGGGTGGTCCCTTGTGGTTCCAGTTATTCTATGTGCTCTAGTCCCTGTGTCTATTGATGTTGTTATTGTTATACCATTTTTTTAGTATATGGTTCGGTCTCCCCCTGGAGCCTGCTGTGTATTTCGCTATTTACGAATGTTCTATTGATTTAGTATTGTGTGCTTTGTGTCCTAGTCTCGTGTAGAGATTAGTAGAGAGTTTTATATTAATAAATACATATTTTTATATAAACACTGTGTGGTTCTCCTTTCATTTAATAATTTAGGAGGTGATATTCTGGTAAAAGAAGCTGCTTTACATTCCTTCAAGATTAAGCCTGAAGGCTGCTCTCCATAGCTACCACTAGGATAGCTTTCAATAAGGTTATCTTTGACCTCATACATCATAAGGGTCGTGTGGCCTGGTACAGGGTGCCCACTTTAACTAGTGGTCAGCATATACCAACCCACTTTTTCACAGGCGCTCCCTCATGTCCCACCAGGGTCAGATTTATAACAGATTTTCAGGATAACCACTGTGTGAATATTTCCAATTTATTTTCATTTAAAATAAAAGTATCCGAAGCGGGCAATAAACTGGCCTTCACAGAGCAAGGTTTCACAGCTCTGATACCTTGGAAGTACTTCATGCATGATAAGTACATCAGCTTGGGAGTTTGCTTGGTATTCAGCAGCTCACTGTCATGCTGCTAGTGGCCACGCTGCTGTTCCTTCCAGCCTCACTTCATTCTAATGAGAAGCAGGGCTATAGAAGTGCCTCAAATTCAAACACATGACATTTTCTACCACATCAAGAGTTCAGTGTTGTGCCAGTTTAAGGACTACAACCAAGAAACCGACAGTCATCGCTGACCAGCATCATTTCCATTTCAATCTCTGAAGAGGAAACGTCTGGAATTGACATCTGCATGCATCCTCACTACTAGAGTGTGCTCTTGGGTACAGGTCATAGGTTATGTTTAGGACTCCTGGCTTTATGGCATTAGTGATTTGGCATTCCCATCTGTATTTATCCATATTTATTTTTTACTCATGTTATCAGTATTTATCAATTTTTAATGTGTATTTAGTCTAAAAATTAAGTTACAGTGTGTAAAGTGTATACTAAATTTTAAATATCCAATTGGTTTTGGTCATAAAGACTATAATTCAGTCATCCAAAAAAAAATCCGTTTGAGAATAGCGTAAACAGCTGTGCATCTACATATTTTTAAACTTCATTGGGATTTTTTTAAAATGTTGTTTACCTTCCCTACCTCTCAATCTGTACACCTACTGACCTGACACTCATGATTGATTGTAGGGAGAAAGGAAAATAGATGTTTTTCTGTAAGTATTTATCTGTAAATATCAGTAAAACAGCAAACTAAGAACCTCATGTATGTGTATAGTGCACAGCCTGCCGTTAGTGTGGCTTTGGGGCACCGTATGTGTCTGGCAACAGGGCTCAGTTTCCATAGGGGCCTGTTTCTAGATTCTTTATTTTGAGGACAACATGGTGCATGGATTTTATTAGGTTTAACTCCTCTACGTTCAGATGGGGCCATCAAATATATCACACGTTTTTAGGAACTTGATACTAGAGAACGGAAGCGAAAGAGAGGATTCTAGACTTTTCAAAATAAGTCCTCATGTGGGTAACTCCTGATGGGTGAGAGCCATGAACCTCTCCCTTTGTGAGAGTATACTGGACAGCTTGCTCTGAATCTTTTGGGACCCATTTAACTTAGCATAGGCCAAAGCTCACCACGGTCCATGCAGTTGCAGTAACTATATGATGAAGGATCTCTGGCCCATGTGGAAGGCAGAAGTTACCCACCTTCAACTAGAGATAAGGGAGTGTTACTATTAGAAATTGTGGCAGTAACACCCAAGTCGTTACTAGTACCTTTCCTAGACGGTCTAATTTTTTTTCTTCATCTGTCGATTTATGAGAATGATGTTTGCTCTGTATGAGGTGTGATGGTAATGTTGGCTGATAAGCAGTGCATTTTATCAATACACTTTCAGGTCTCGTATTCCACAACTAAAGGTCAGTGGAGCGTGAAAAGACATAAAACAAAAGGTATCACTATGGGCCTGATATATAAAAAGACTTTCATTCTGTGATGCAACCTATGTAGTGATTTGCGGAAATTTCACCGCAGGGCAAACACTGACGCATTCTCTAAGCCGGTGTTTGCCCTGTGGTGATTGCAACTTGTATTTTTTTTTACAGGGGCTTCCTACCTGTGCCCATACCCACCTTGTCCACAGGCCTTTCGCCCCCTCCTACTGCAGCACTGTTTAATTAGGTGCTGCAGTGGAGGCAGTAAAATGTCCATCTGCAGAAAAAATGCGGCACAGAGTCCGCATACCCTATGAAGCAATAGGCTGTATCCCAAAATCAGTTGCAGGGTGTCACTGAACGGCCTGCCTAATGACTATAATTAGGCCAGTCACTATTTATGACCTGCTGTGAATATCTGCAAGGAACAGCAGACCACCATCCTTGTGTTTGCATTCCCAAACTGGAAACTTGTTTAAATTAGCCCTTGTTCTTTAAAGGAACCAGTACTTTAAAAAAAAATCCTGTTTAGGAATAAATTGGGGGAAGTAGACAGTCGGTCATTCAACCACTGCCTGCTCCCCAAGGTTCCCAGATACGAGTCCCAAAGTGGAAGCTACTTCTTTGAGGATTCTATAATTTTTCATTGGTTTTTGACTGCAATTTCAGTTGTAAGCCGTCGATACATACCATTCCAAATCACTATTGAGAGGGATTACTACTTCCTAATCGTGTTTTCAAATAGGTCGGTCAACCCAATTTTCAAGTAGGAAATGCATTTATGACTCACAAAAAGGTTTTAGTGGATAACAAAAAGATAGTTTGTGGTTAGAAACCATATGGTTTTCAAAATAAACACAGGGCTAGAGTTCACAAACTGGCCTTGTACATCAAGTACTAAATGATTGTTTTATCTATGCCAAAATCTCTTTGGCTTAAGAATAGCAATCAAACTAAATTTCTCAAACATATGTCTAATTGATATAGAGTAATGGAAACAATCTTAAATGAATCTGTTATTAAAACAATTTTAAGAAGCATTGGAAACACATTACATAAAATGAATTCAACTGTATAGGACTTGCCTCATCGCTTCGTGATACAAATTTAATTGAAGATGGTAATATTGTGCATCCCAGAAATTCCACAGAATCCGTTTCAAATAACTATGTTTCTGAAATTAGAAAATGATGGCACTGATGGTTCTGTAGATCTTTTATTACATGTAGATACACTAGGATTTTTCATGAAGAAATCAGAATGTTGACATATTCCACAAATACATAGGGGGGCCAGCATGTCTAAAAAGGCAAAAAGAAAGAATAGTTCAAATACAACAGACAAAGTCAATATAACTTTCAACTATTTTTAATATTCATAGAATGAGTCCAGAATAGGTTTTCCAAATATTGCTGTTCCGTGTTCTCATAATATGAACCTGTGAGATCAAACTTGCAGTCCTTTTAAATGGCCAATGACAAACGCTGAGTATTGCTGACTGAATCACCTTTCAAGACACAATAGTCTATAGAAGGACACGGCCCTTCACCCTTCTTGACATAAACAGTGATGGTGCTGCTGCAAGAGAAATTAAACCAGTATTAATAACAGTCAATATTCTTCTGTCAGTAAATTCACTAAGCATGAAACTCTTTAGAACAATTGTAGGTAAAGATGGAGGGGGGCTGATTATGCTAAGTCCGAAGAGACTTTCACGGAAGCAGCCACAACATAATAATAATTCTATTGACTTGACGCATCTGTGCAACACTGGCCATTCAGAATATCCAAACTCAGGGTAAAGATCTCCAAAAGGAGTAGTAACATCAGGCACCAAACTGAATAGGAAATCAAAATTCTGGATATGAAGGCACAGCAAGGATGTTTTGATTCCTGAAGACTTTGAGACTTGCCCACCTACAGGAATCTCTTTTCGGCATAGTCCCCCTTAACTAACTGTCAGAGAAGAGAACTGTGACAAACTATGGGCCCAAAGGTGGCTTAGGGCCATAATATTCTTTAGACTTTAACAACCAGTCATGTGGGCAGATTTCATACTGACATTATTTTTTTCTAGTTCTTTCCTGGCTCACGTAGCACTCAGAGCAACAGGTGTCAGGCATATGTAAGTAAACCCCGGAGACAACTCATTCTGTATGTATATACATATTTGATTCTGTTTTTATGGTTTCAGGAAAAATCTATTCAAACGTTTCTGGAAACCCCAGAATCCAGATAAAAGCCACAGTGAAGGTGGCATAAGCATGTTTTCACAAGCTAAGGATAGGCCTGAGTAACTCTGCTGAAATACTCACTTTACAACATTAATTCTCACCTTACTTCCCCCACTCTCTATGGCAAGTTAGAGGCAGATTACACCTGATTTCTATATATTTATTGTGAATGAGGATGCTCTTATTCATCAACTAATACCTTTTGTAACTGGGTGGCGAGTCTGGGGTGTCCATAAACACGTGACTAAATCTCCTACAATGTAGCTATGTACATCGTCGTACATAGTTGACCCCGTCGCAATTACACACATTATTTCCTGCTGTGTTACATTGCTGCCCTAGATGCGACTCGGACCATGCCGACTTCTTCCAGATGACCTGGTAGTGCCTTATGCTGTGTTTCTATTGGACCAAGGTTTGCACATACATCTCAGATATCGTTGGCAGCCATCACATTAATGCACCATAGTCATGCATGCTGAGGTTGATGCCTTGCCCCCGGACAAACAAGGAGTGATCCAGGTTTTGGACCTGTCACTTGCACAAGTGCCGATATCGATGAATTAGAAGGCTCCTCCACTCCATCCATTACTACTTGGAAGCTCAAACTCTTAGGGGCTGATTAGGATGGCGGTCGGAAAACCACCCCGACTGCCGTGGTAGCAGAAATTAACCGCCCGCAGGTACCACGTTCAAACCAGCGGCCAGATTAGGATGCCCTGCTTGAAACACCCTACCGCCGTGGTCGGATTCCAGGTTTCACCGGCGGAAAAGCTGGAAATCCATCTGCGGTGGGCGGATTCTCTGCCGAAAGGCCAAAGACTGCCGTTTATCCAGCAGTCGTAAACACATGGAGCTAGCTGAAGGATTGTCTCCGCCATCCCCGAATAACCGGTTTCTTCGCAGCGGTATGATGGGCTGTTTAAGGCATCGTGATGTGACTGGCGGTCTTCACCGCATTCCGCACGGCGGAAGCTCTCAATTGGCTCCGTCCGCTACCAGTGTGGACGGAGATTTCTGGCGGAACCACAAACACCACAGCAGACGGGAAATGGGCAATCAATGCCCATCGTAATATGAAGGTTGCAAAGACCGCTGCTGGAAAGCGGAAATTTTTTTTTACACGCCCACCAGCACCGCGGTCGTGCCTCCGCCCACCATCCTAATCAGCCCCTAAGTTTGGATGTTGGCAGGGGACAAAGTGATCAGGCAGGTACTAATCAAGGCGGGCAAAGCCCCACACATCACAAGATGGGACACCATACTATTGGCTCTGGAACTGTCTTTACTCTCTGCCCAACATAAACTCAGATACACCTTACACCACTTACACAACCCAACAGGGGTGACATATTTTCCAAACCCATGATTCTGATGGCCTCTGCACTGCCCTATCCACTCTAATTTCCCCATGTGAGCACCGGATGACGCAGGAGCCACCCCCACCAGATGATGACAAATCACACACCTCTGTGAGGTTCTAATACTTGGCTGTATCAATTGAATAAAATGCCAATGGGACTGAGTTGGACACTGGCACTTCAATAGAGATATGCAACCTATCAATAAGATCTCCTAATCTCCTCTGAGGGCTGAACCCTAAGTGGCTCTCCTTTATTAATTACCCTTAGTCTCTTTTCTAGTATTCCTAAGTGACATTTATAATCCTTACCCAGTAACAAGATATGGCAATAGCCTTCAAAGCTTGCTGGGTCTTCACTCTTTTTCAATTAAACATATATTGCATGTACCCTGGATACCGGGGGATGTATCTCAGGACAAATTGTGAATAAGCATTTTTTTAATTAGCAGAAAAATGTACTTAGTAGCCACCTTAAAGACTTCTGACAGAATGTTCTCTTGGCCAATTGCTTCAACTCTCTTCAGACTACCTATGATTTCCCACATTTCCTCCTCTAATATAGAATTTTCTAAGACCAGTTATTGTTCAAAAGGTAATCTTGCCAATCCTAGGTCATTTACCCATTCTCTAATCTTTTGGGCTTTTGGAATGATGATTTTTAATAGATAACGTGAACATATCGAAGAAATATGACTTCTGTTGCCACGCTTTCTTCAGTGTTCACATGTTTTTCCTGGCTCGCTGGCTGCTTTATTTCAACACATAACAGCATCAGCCTTAGCCGTTCATGCTGGAGTTTACTTGATCTCTGCTTCACCTAGCCAAATGTCTGAGCTCAATTGGTAAGTTATTTATTGTTGTTGTCACTTGATTGTACTGCACCCTGGCTGGTCAAGTTCTGTAAGCCTAATTTGTGCTTCCTTGATAAGGTTTTCTAAAAAGGATTGCTCTTAGTTATATTTCTAGCTGCTTTAACTGATTGATTGGTAAGTGTAACCCTCAGAAACGGTTCACATTTATCCCATACAATATGCAAAGGTGTAGCATCAACACAGGATTTTGTTTAATGTGTTCTAATATGTCTTCACCTAAAATACATTTTCTCTCCAGGGTCCATCTGCTCTGCCCCATAGTTGACAAGCTTGTCAAAATCATTGTAACATCGGTATGATTGGAGAGATGAATCAGGAAATAGACTATGCCCTTCACAATACTTTTCAAAGAGCCTTGTATTAAAATATAGCCCAACCTTGAGAATTTGCCACATTTTTTTACTCTGAAACCTGTATCTCAGTTAGAGCTCATTTTTACCTCCATCGATTGATAGAACTATGGGCCAGACGTATCAAAGGGTTTTACCCATTCTGTGTCTATGGGAAAATGCTTTAGTACATATGGTCCTGTGCTCCTTAGTGATGTTTTTCAATAATGCTTGTGATTTACTGTTTCTGTTTTATGGTGCTTTGTTTGAATAGTTTACAGTGTCTCTCGTGATAATATTGGAGTCCCTAGCTATCCCCGGCTTTTCTCTCTCAGTCATCGGTGATCCAACAAAGTGGCCAGAGAATCCTCCTTCCAAGCCATACAATATCTAATGCCTGGCTTTGAAGTCTGTCTCCTTTGTTCATGCCATGGGGTTACCACGGTCACTTCTCCTTCATGAAACTGGCCACCATTTTGGTACGCTGTCTCTAGGACGACCTGATGGTTCACAGTGCTTTGCAACTCTGCAGAGCAGCAACATCAGAATTCCTCTTGCGCGGGTGGAGATTATGCATGCACTCTACATGCCCAGTTATCTTATTCTCAGACTCAGCAGGATAAAGCGATGCAGGTCCATTTTGCTCGGCTGGCGGCCATTCACCCTTATAACTTCTTTTGATGAGGAGGCCAAATAGAAGTGAAATGAATTTTTGAGGCCCATGTCAATATTTGTTGATATCAAGTGTTGTTCAATGAAGTGTAGAGAATTTCCCAAAGACAGGTTTTTGTAAATAAATGGCGCAAACTGGTGTACTTTTAGTCAGACAGTTGCCACCATATCCTTGAACAGCAACATTAGGAAAGGCGACAGGTAACGAATTGCATTCCCTGTGTATATTGGCATGCAACGGATCAATCAATCAATCAATCAGAGCATTTGTAAAGCGCGCTACATACCCGTGAGGGTCTCAAGGCGCTGGGGGAGGGGGTCATGCTGCTACTGTTCAAAGAGCCATGTTTTGAGAAGTTTTCTGAAGGTCAGAAGGTCTTCGGTCTGCCGTAGGCGGATGGGGAGGGTGTTCCATGTCTTGGCGGCGAAGTAAGAGAAATATCTGCCGCTGGCGGTCACTCTTCGGATGCAGGGGACGGTGGCGAGGGCGCGGTCTGCGGATCGGAGCTGGCGGGTGGGGGTGTAGATGCTGAGTCGGCTGTTGAGATACGCTGGTCCGGTGTTGTGGAGTGCCTTGTGTACGTAGGTGAGGAGCTTGAAGGTTATCCTCTTGTTGATGGGGAGCCAGTGTAGGTCTCTTAGGTGGGGTGTGATGTGGCTGCGGCGAGGGATGTCGAGGATCAGGCGTGCGGAGGCGTTCTGGATGCGTTGGAGCCATTTCAGGAGTTTGGCTGGGGCTCCTGCATAGAGTGCGTTACCGTAGTCTAGTCTGCTGCTGACGAGGGCTTGGGTGACCGTCCTTCTGGTTTTGGTGGGGATCCATTTGAAGATCCTGCGAAGCATGCAGGGGGTGTTGAAGCAGGAGGAGGAGACGGCGTTGACCTGCTTCGTCATGGAGAGGGTGGAGTCGAGGAAGATCCCTAGGTTGCGTGTGTGGTCGGTGGGTGTAGGGGGTGCTCCTAGTGCGGTCGGCCACCAGGAGTCGTCCCAGGCCGAGGGGGCGGGTCCAAGGATGAGGACCTCCGTCTTGTCCGAGTTCAGCTTCAGTCGGCTGTTTCTCATCCAATCGGCGACGGCTTTCATTCTTTCGTGGAGGTTGGTTTTGGCGAAGTGGGGATCTTTGGTGAGGGAGAGGATCAGCTGGGTGTCGTCTGCGTATGAGATGATGTTGAGGTCGTGCTGTCGTGCGACGTGGGCGAGTGGTGCCATGTAGATGTTGAACAATGTAGGGCTGAGGGATGAGCCTTGGGGTATGCCGCAGATGATCTTGGTGGCTTTGGAGTGGAAGGGGGGGAGGCGGATGCTCTGAGTTTTGCCTGAGAGAAAAGAGGTGGTCCAGTCCAAGGCCTTCTCTTGGATTCCGGAGTTGTGGAGGCGTGTTCTTAGTGTGTGGTGGCAGACCGTGTTGAAGGCGGCTGACAGGTTCAGGAGGATGAGGGCTGTGGTTTCTCCATTGTCAAGCAGGGTCCTGATGTCATCAGTGGCGGCGATGAGGGCAGTTTCGGTGCTGTGGTTGCTGCGGAACCCGGACTGGGATGGGTCCAGGATGTTGTTTTCTTCAAGGAAGCTGGTCAGTTGTTTGTTGACGGCCTTTTCGATGACCTTCGCCGGGAACGGGAGCAGGGAGAAGGGTCGGAAGTACTTGAGGTCCTTGGGTGTCCGCTTTGGGTTTCTTGAGTAAGGCGTTGACATCTGCGTGTTTCCAGCTCTCCAGGAAGGCCGCTGTCTCGAAGGAGATGTTGATGGTTTTTTGGGGATGAGGTGCGATGGTGCTGCTGGCTTTGTTGAAGATGTGGTGTGGGCAGGGGTCTTCCGGGGATCCGGAGTGGATGGTGTTCATGATCTTGATGGTGTTGTCGTATTTGATGTTTGTCCAGGCGAGAAGGCGGTTGGTGCGGGTGGTGGTCGTCGTGGGAGCAGGAGTCTTGGCGGGTGCCGGGGGGGTGAGGGTGTTGAAGCTGTCGTGGATGTCTGCGATCTTGCGATGGAAGAAGGTGGCCAGCGAGTCACACAGGTCTTGTGATGGTGGGATGTCGTTGGTGTTGGAGCTGGTGTTGGAGAGTTCCTTCACGATGCTGAAGAGCTCTTTGCTGTTGTGTGCGTTGTTGTCAAGGCGGTCTTTGAAGAAGGGCCTTTTGGCGGATCTGATGAGGTGGTGGTGTCTGTGGGTGGCGTTCTTGTGGGCTGTGTAGTTTTCCGGTGTTCGTTCACGGATCCATGTTTTTCCGAGTTTTCGGCAGGTTCCCTTGGAGGACTGGAGTTCTTCGGTGAACCAGCTGGCTCTCTTGTTGGTGTGGGTGTTGGGGGGTTTCTTGAGCGGGGCGAGGGTATTGGCGCAGTCGTCGATCCACTGTCTGAGGTTGCGGGCTGTGGCGTCGGTCGGATCAGCGGGTGGGCTCTGGGCGAGGGCGTGATTAGCTGGCCCTCGGTGATTTTGCTCCAACTGCGGCGGGGCATCTACTGGGTACGGTGGTGTGTGGTGGGTTTCCGGCAGGTAAAGTGGATGCAGCTGTGGTCGGTCCAGTGGAGTTCGGTGGTGCGGTTGAAGAAGACGTGGGAGCTTGCTGAGAAGATGGGGTCCAGTGTGTGGCCAGCGGAGTGGGTGGGCGTTGTGACGAGTTGTCTGAGTCCGAGATTGGCGAGGTTGTTGATCAAGGTGGCAGAGTTGGAGTCGTTGTTCTCGAGGGTGCCTCTGAGGGTGGTGTTGGGGTCGGTGTGGATCTGGAAGTGCAGGTGCTGAGTGTGTCGTCGGAGTTTGTCGAGATTTTGAGAGTGGCAATTCCTCCTCCAACTCCGTTGGTGCGGTCCTTGCGGGTGATCTTGTAGCCTTCCAGGATGGCTATGGCGATGTCGGGTGCCCAGGAGGGGTTCATCCAGGTCTCCGTCAGGAAGGCGACGTCTGGGGCGTTGGTGTCGAGTAGGTCCCAGAGTTCGACGGCGTGTTTGCGGGCGGAGCGGGTGTTGAGCAGGATGCATCTGAGAGAGTTAGGGTCTTTGGTGGGTGGGTGGCAGGTCGGATGCTGGTGAAGCTGCAGTTCTGGCAGGAGAAGGGTCCTTGGGTGCGCTTCGGGGCAGCCAGGCAGCAGGTGCGTGAGCGTCCGGGGTTGAGTGCGTGGAGGGTGCTGGAGCCGTAGCGGAGGCGGGCGTCGTGGGGTTCGTGGGGGTCAGGGGTCCTGGCCCTGGGCACGGTCCAGGCTCAGACGGGCGCAGACGGGCTTGCCTTAGGCGCGCCAGCGGCGCACCCGCTGCGCGGCCTCCATATGAGGGGTGAGGGAGGCGGGAGCGGGGTGGCAAATGAGAGTGCAGGTGGGCGGGGTCACAGGGGACACAGCGGCGGGAACCACGGACCGGGGAGCGGGTGGGGGTTACAGAAAGCAATGGGACACAGGCCAAACGGGGGAAACAAGGAAAATGGGGCACAGAAGAGACACAAGCAAAATGGGGCAAGGCAGCAGAAGCAAGAAATATACAGAGCGGTCATAGTCAAAAACAATCAAAAACGGTGGCACAAAACCTAGTTGTTAACGGCTCTCTCTACCACGGAGATGGGAGCGGGGGGGGGTCACAGAAGGCAATGGGACAAGGGAAGAACGGGGGACACGAAATGAAATCGGGCTCAGAGGAGACACAAGCAAAAGGGGCAAGGCAGCAGAAGCAAGGAATATACAGAGCAGTCACAAAAAGCAATCAAAAACAATCAGAACGGTGGCACAAACCTTGTAGTTAACAGCAGCAGCAGCGGGCACACAGGAGGGCTGTGTGGCGGTGAGGGGAGCGACCTGCCTGGTGGCAGGGTCAAGGGTCGCTCATGTGCCAAAATGCAATCCAATATTTCAAAAGCACAGTTCATTTCAGACAAACTTAGCTTTTAATGTCTCGGCATCAGCTCATAATGAACATCAAGTTCCATGTGACGCACCAGGTCGCGTGCAGAGGTGGAACGACCTGCTGAGCATTCCTGCGATATGTTCTCAGCCCTGACGCATGATAGACTCTTCCTCAACCCTGCTGCCCTTCCAGAGCCTCTTCCGGTTTCCTGACAAACCTCCGCTCCTCTGTTCATCCTTTCATGCTTGTGATGGGTTTGAGTTCACATCAGGTTCCTCATCAAAGCCAGCTGTGCGTGGATTCCTCCGCGGGTTTGTGCTCGCAGAAAATGCAATGCCAAATAATCTTTGAAACGAGGCCATTAGAAGGAATCCTTTACAGTGGCAAACGTTCCATCACACGGAACTCGGACAAATCTATTTTTGGGCGAGTCAGCGTGAAGGGACGTGGCTGAGTCACGTGACTTTGTCGCCCAATGAGCCCGTTCCTTTGTCTTGTGTGGGTTGTTGCTATATCCATTAGCCAGATTTGGCCCTCAGATTCAACAAGTAAATGAGGATCCGCTCACTGCCAGTGCGCAGGCCAAAGACGATCAATGATGCCTGCAGCGGGTCCAGAAGCCGCATCCTGCCCCGCTGGAGGAAACAGCAGCACGCGCCAGGCCACATACAAACTAGACCCAAAGGTATCAGAGCGCTTTACATGAGCACCAGTTACTTTACAGATGGACACATTAATTTTAATTAGGCACAGGGAGATTAAGTGATTTGCCCAGAATCACAGAATGTTGAGCGTCCCTGCCGAGACTCAACCTTGGTTCCCCAGCTCTGAAGTTGACCGCCCTAGCCGTTTGTCCACATTCTCTATCCAATTTGAAATGTTTCCATCCCAGCCACCAATCTGAAGGGACCAAAGCACACCATTGAAATATCTGTACTGGGTTTGGTGGAAGGATGACAAGACCTTTTCTGGTTCAGCTCGCTTCCCGGAGACCGAGGCCTGCTGCATGTGCCGAGGATCCCCCAACTAAGTTGCAGTAGGGGCGCAGCTGGTCAGCTCAGGTCAAGGGAGATGGCTAAGGCCTCACTACCTCCGGGTGTGCGTGCGCTTTACAAATTTCTCCTAACATAACATAACATAACATAACATAACATAACTACCTCATCACCACTCTGTCCTGCGTGCGAGCCGTCCTGGTGGCCCAGCAAAGCAGCAAGTCAGAATAGGAACAACAGCATGTTGCTCAGCCGGGTCACAGTGTCACCGTCCTATGGAGCATCCTGGTCCCAGTCAGGCCTAACACCACCTGATACCATTGTCTGAGATTGTCGCAGAGGCAAGGATCCATACAGTCTGCAGTGAGACTCCACACAGGATGGTAGGTGAGAGATGCCTGAACGAGTGAGACGCAGAGCTCACAAACATTAGCAGCAGCTTGGATGGTGAACGCAGAGCTGCATTGGTGTTAGATGACCCCGGCAGTTTGAGCTTCGCACTTCACCTACCAGTGCCCTCTGAGAACTTGCACAATGCCGCAGTTTGAGCTTCTTCTGGAGATGTTACAAGAGAACACTCCTGAGAGGTTCATCTGTCTGTGCCTTGACAGTGCTCACAGATACCCCCCAGTCTTAGCTTCCCTCAGAAGTATTGTGTACAAAGTACGGCCCGGGGGTCGCATGCGGCCCTCCTGACCTTTACATGTGGCCCCCTGGTGTACAAAAGCACTCAGCTGCTGTGTACTAGAGAGATGCTAACAATAAAAAAATATGTTTAATATACAGGCAAGCATCTATTTAAAGGTTAATTGGTGTCAAAGAAAGGAAGTAACTATTGAGTCCTGCACCACTTAACTCTAGGAGCACTTTAATTTTTAAAGCCATCTTGCAGCAAACGTGTAAAAATATGAGTCTCAAATTCAAAAAGTGCATTTAATTAATATGGAGAACCTTTTCACTTTAGTACATCAGATGATATCAGTGCATGGAGAAGTATTATTTTAAAAGTGATGGTTTTCAAACATGAATTGAGAAACATTCATTCTTTCCCTCGCCCTGACAACAATGGCAATAGTGAACTAAAGCGGCAAGTTTGTTGTTATGTGCACTTTTAGGGTTCCTATTGCACAAGTAAAAACATTGTAGTTTATTTAATCAAACACAGGAGGAGGTTTTGTACAGTGCCCAACCTGAAGTCCTGTATTTCTAGGTCCTTGTATATGTGATAATGAAGAAAAAGGAAAAAAAGTTAAATTAAACTATTGCCTAGGATCACACAATTTGGTGAAGTTGGGAAGTCGGGGATTAATCCCATGTTTTCTGGCTTCACATAGTGCAATTCAGCAACTAGATGTCAATGCTTTGCCACCCCATACCCACCTTATCACCAATGCCCCCCCACGCACACCCAACTCAGGCCCGACCGCACCCATCTGGCATCAATGCTGCCCTGGGTCACATCACAGACCGCACCTTTTGGACCCTGGGAAAATGTTTGTGAGTACCCATGCTCTAATGCACGGTTACTCATAGTACGGCCCGCGGGACGCCAACGGCCCGGCCATACTTCCTTGGCGGCCCGCGGACCTTGCAGACATCCTACCTGTGTTTAAAAAAAATGTTTTAATTGTGTTAGCAAACACTGCCGGTTGCAGCAGCCCAGACTCTGAGACTCTGCTCTGTGGGGGCCGGGGGATTCCAGTGATTGTCAAAGTGGAGGTGCAGGGGCCTAAGAGGTGAAATACAACAAAGCTTTATTAACATGTAAATGGTCTTTTAAAGACCTGTGAAGTACTCGGGTGCGGCTGTGTGCGCGCGCTGGGAAGCTGTCTCAGTGCGGCTGTGTGTGCGCGCTGGGAAGCTGTCTCAGCCCAGGCTGAGGGCTGACACACACACACGGGGTGAGGTGACGGAGGGAGGGAGAGGGAGACAGAGGGAGAGGGAGGGAGACAGAGGTTGACAGAGGGTGACAGAGAGAGGGAGAGAGAGATGCGCAGTCTGGGGGAGACAGAGGGAGGGAGACAGAGGGAGAGGGAGGGAGGGAGAGGAAGGGAGACAGAGAGAGACAGAGGGAGGGAGGCAGAGAGGAAGGGAGAGGGAGGGAGACAGAGGGAGGGAGACGGAGGGAGGGAGACGGAGGGTGACAGTGGGAGGGAGAGGGAGACAGACAGGGGGAGGGAGGGAGAGAGACAGGTAGAGATAGAGGGAGGGAGACAGAGAGAGACGGAGGGAGAGAGACGGAGGGAGAGGGAGGGAGACGGAGGGAGAGAGACAGAGGGAGAGGGAGGGAGACGGAGGGAGGGAGACGGAGTGAGAGAGACAGAGGGTGACAGAGGGAGGGAGGAAGGGTGACAGAGCGAGGGAGAGGGAGACAGGGAGGGAGACAGAGGGAGAGAGGCAGAGGGAGAGAGACAGAGGGAGAGGGTGGGAGACAGAGGGAGAGGGAGGGAGACAGAGGGAGGGAGAGAGACAGGGAGGGAGACAGAGGGAGGGAGACGGAGGGATGGAGATGGAGGGAGGGAGAGGGAGACAGGGAGGGAGATGGAGACAGGGAGGGAGACGGAGACATGGAGGGAGAGGGAAGAAGACGGAGGGAGAGAGACGGAGGGAGAGGGAGGGAGACAGAGGGAGACAGAGGTGTGGAAATTTAGCTTGCAAACTGAACATTATCTGCGCCATCTTGCCCCTCCCCAGCACCACGCACAGCGAACGCACGGCTGCCATTTTAGGCACCCCACTCTCTCCCCACTCATTGTCAATCGCCAGCGCGGTCCCCTTGGCGCTGCAAGCATCCCCCGCGCGCCGGCCACCCCCGCTCTCTCATACAGGCCATAAACCCTCTCCTTCTGCGCGACCCTGCTACGGAACCACATCCGACCGACATCCCATACATGGTCATGCCTCTCCTTTGATAACCCCCTTCCTCTGCGCCCCATTGTCCGAACTGGTCCCAGGCCATCACCTAGCCCTGCGGATGCAGTTTATTGCCCCTACTGTAAGGGAAACACCCCGCATCAAAGGGATTACAGTAGATCAAAAGCCCCTACTCCCTGAGACCGGACCGGTCGCACACACCCCCAGGAATTGGCGGAATACCCTGCTGCGCAATAGCCATCTCCTACTGTGGGTGGGGTGGGAACTTCTACTGTATCTATGTGTGGGAACGGATCTGAACCGGGGCTTCAGGGGATATTCCCCCGCACATCAAGGGAATCTCAAGAATGTACTATGTGTAATAAAGCAATAAACCAGTGTATAAGAGACGAGGTCTCAGAGATGCAGCTAGAGCACCTCGTGACGATACCATGCTGTCTGATCTGATGTGTTCTGCTCCGACGGAATAAAACTTTGTTTCCTGCCTTCCAGTCTCCGGCGCCTGCCTCTTTTATTGGTAAATTATCGAGTGGTATGAGAGGCGATTACCGCCGGGCAATTACTTGAAAGGATACCGACTGAAACTGCCGCTACCATTTAACAATTGGCGTCCCAAACGTGGGGCCCATCAGCGACACGTGGATCCAGTGGGAGAGGTCCCGACGACAGAGTGAACGACTGCAACGATCGGGAGAGCTCCTGCCCAATAGACCCTCGTCTGGCAGCCGATCATCCGAACTTCACTGGTTCCAAGCAGACCTCTCTCGAGTGATCTACGGTCCTGACTGGGAACCATCAGGAGTGCCGCGGCAAATACGGAGAGTAGAGGACGATCGGGCGCTGGAGGCGGAAGACGAGAAACTGTCCACGCGGTCCGGGTAAGGTCGTGATACACGACAAATTGAGAAATAATTGATTGATTGTTTGAAGCTTTGGAAATTCTAGTATTGCTCATTGATTGCTCTTTTTTGAGATATTCGCTGTCTACAAACGGGGAGGAGTAGAAATACTCTCTCTCTCTCCCTTTGCAGATAGTGAAGGGTAGGTAACGCAGACTTTTGTCCCCGTTGAAACCCGTCGTGCCTATCTTTATCTCCCCATTGATTGATTGTCCGAACATTGATTGTTTTGAAGAATAGTGCTTTTTGAGATATTCTCTGTTTGCAAATAACGTAGAATAGGAATATTCTGTCTAGTCTTTGCAAATAGTGAAGGGTAGGTAACGCAGACTTTTGTCCCCGTTGAAACCCGTCGTGCCTATCTTTATCTCCCCATTGATTGATTGATTGATTGTCTGAACACTAGTTGTTCGATATTGGTTCTTTGGAGGTATTCTCTGCTTACAAATAACGAAGAATAGAGATATTCTGTCTAGTCTTTGCAAGCAGTGAAAAGATAGGTAGTGCTGACTTTTGTCCCCGTTGAAACCCGTCATGCCTATCTTCTCCCCACTGATTGGTAGTTGGTTCTGCCCGGACCGCTTATTAGAGGTGAACCACCCGGCTCCACTGGAAGGCACCCCTAATAAGGACATGTTCACTAAATATGGACTAGTCGCCGTAGCCTATAGCAAGCTGTGGCATAAATATACCAAGAAGGACCCCGAAAGTCAGTGGCCACTGATGGGATCCTTCGACGACCGCAAGATAGAAGCGCTAGAAGTAGCTCTGCGTAGCAATAAGACGACGCCTACTATGCTTGACAGTATTGGCATGTGGCGCAAAGAAGCGACGCAACGGAAAAAGAGGGAAGAAGTAAAGGCAGAAAAGGAATTACGAAAGGCAGCTCACCTTGCCGCTAGAAAGTTAGAAGAAGACATAAAGGAGAGAAGGGAAACTAAACTAAGACAGGAGCCCGAAACCTCAGGCCAGTACGCTGTTAGGACCCCTTCTCTGCTCTACCCTGAGTTGTCCTCCAAGCAGCGAACGAATGACGAATTACTGTTAGGTCCCCCGATCATTTACATGCCCCCTCCGTATGCACCCTCCCAATCAATAGTGCAACACCCACAACCCCCGAACACGAGCGAAAGCAGTACAGGGGCCTCGGCCCTCACGGCCTCCGCGCCGGCTGAGCCTCTTGTGCCGAACCTAACGTCGACTACAACGCTAGACGACCATGAGATAGGAAAGAAAGAGTCCACCAGAATGAATCGATTAACTAAGGATGAACGAGCAGGAATTGACAAGATAGTAGGGACGCTGGTGGAGCGAAAAGAAAGTGAGGAGTATATAACAGACGTGTATAACTCGTATGCCGACGGCCGCAGACGACACTTCGTCGTACGGCTCTGTTATCACGCCCTGAACGCATATGAGGATAGGTACCACGATAAGGGTCCCGAAGGCTTAGCGGCCCTATATAGGAAGGTAGACATTGGGGAAGAAAGAGAGGGCGATGTAGCGAACCTCTTCACTCGTACACTCGAGGTCTACCGACACCTTAAAGAACATGGACAGACCACCAAAACAGAAACCCCCATAGCAACCAAGCCCCAGGGAGGAAGGGCCGATGCCATGATGCCCATTAAAGAAGCTGCCCCCTACTGGGTTCCCCCACGGGGTCAGGGAACACACGACGACATCAACAGCCCAGATGCGAAGGGAAGGGTTGTATATAACTGGGTCTATCAGCCATGGGACCAGCAAGATATTTTGACTTTTAGAAAGACTCTACCCGACTTAAGAAAGAACCCGACTGCCTTCTACACGGAATTGGGTACAGCCTTAGGCTCAACGATAATGACGTTAGCAGATATCGACTTGTTCTTTGGGCTATGCCTGCCGGCTGATGTGTGGAAACAAATCCGGAAAGTTGACCACGCTGAGCTGTTCGGATATACCTGGGTACAACTCGATACCATAGATAAACAGCGAGAACCAGGACAGAAACCCCCGAAAGCCATCTTAGAGCTCCCAGACAAGATTGTACAAAAGCTGAAGACTCTAATCCCAGAAAGAAAGGTAGACTGGTCGATAGTGACGGCTTGCCGTCAGAAACCCCAGGAAGATGTGTCTGAATACTTCTCCCGATTCGAGACTGTGTTTTCCGATTACAGTGGCCAAGACATGACCACCGCAACCGGACACCACCTCTTTGTCCAGAATTATGTAAAGGGTCTGTCTCAAGAAGTTTCCCAGAAGCTACAGACCAGCGAGAGCAGTTGGGCAGCCTCCAAACCCGCAGCAATTCTCCAGATGGCCCAATACTACGAAAACCAGAAGAACGAGAACGATAGGGCGTCAGAGAAGAAGAAAAAGGAATTAAAGGAGAGGGTGATGATAGCACAGTTGCAAGGGGTGACCATAGGAAGGGAACCCCCAAAAGAGAATTACCAACCAACCGCCCCAAGAAAACTACCCCCTAGAGACCATACACCTACACCCTACAACGGACGGATAGACTTAGATGGGAATCAATGTGCGTTCTGTAGAGGGTTCGGACACTGGAAATCCCAGTGCCCGGTCCTTTTGGAACTGAACAAAAATAGGGACCCCAATAGACACAACCGGAAGTTTGTTGATACCCACCATCAACGTCACCACACTTGATTAGGATCACGTGCAATCGAGCAACGCCATTTTTTTCCGAATACGCTAACCAGATCGCTGATACGTACAACGCTCCAGCAAAATAGTATGGTCAAACATTTTTAATAAATTATAAGTATAACAACATTCCGGCAAACTGAACAGGTTAGAACATGTTTTAAACAACTATTTACATGACAGTCTGCTGCGACCTGCATCCCAAAGCATTTACGTCCACGTGACACCGTCCTCGCCTCTCCTTCCTCGAAGTTGCAACATTGGCCTGTTTTGGGCGGTCCTTTTTAGTTGATTTTGGGCTATAAAAGCCATGCAAAAATCCCTTGACATCAGTGGCGGGCGATTGTGCGAATAGGCCGGAGGCTATACGAAGCGCCGGAGGGCTGGTGCCCTGGCGGGGGGAGGCGACGCGGACGGACCTCCCCCACCTCCCCAGGTGGAGGCTTGCCAGGCACCCAACCGTCTTTGACTCGCCGGCCAGCTAAGCTGCACCCAACCATCTTTAATTCGCCGGCCAGCTAAGCTGCACCCAGCCATCTTTTTCATCGGCCTGCTGAATTTCACCCTGGCACGCCGTGCGGATCTTCCCATTTACTTCTTCCTTCAATAATGGAGGGTGCCCTGGCGGGGGGAGGCGACGCGGACGGGCCTCCCCCACCTCCCCAGGTGGAGGCTCGCCAGCAGACGAGGGCACCCCAACCGCATCTTTCACACGTCAGCCAGCTGAGTTGCGTCCTGCCACTTCATTCGCCGTTCGGCTGAGCCGGCACCCCTACACGCGACCGCCAGGCAACCACCCAGGCACAGGGTTCACCAAGACTGCCGCTAGCACCCGACGCGGGGAGTGGGCCCCCGCAGCCAAGTAAGTAGGGGCCCACTCCGATGGTGATACCATCCGAACTGCTGTTGTCGCTGCTACTGGAACCACTCCGGTGGCAATACCATCTGAACTGCCGCTGTAGCTGCTGTTGGCCCCTCTCCGATAGCCGTACCGAAGAGCTGCTGCTACTGCTGCCATTGAACTCCGGCGGTTGACCCCTCCGGTTCCAGGCCTGGCCCACCGTGAGACAATTCTGGACTCGAAAGCTTGTTTGCTAGGGCATGGGCCCCACCCTTGACAGAACGCTCCCCTCAGCCTTGCAGGATTGGTTGGAGTCATTTGACATTCGACTCCTGCGGACTTCCGGTAAGGACAAAACCACCGCCATTGCTCTTTTGCCCCCGGGCGGCAGCCGCCTTGCCTCCGCTTGGTGCAGTGAGAAAGTAGAGCGTCGGCGGAAGAACCCGCCTGCTGCCCCGCCCTAAGAACGAACCATGGCATTGCTACAAGGTTGCAGTGACGCCATGCTGACGCAAAGTTGACGCTAACGAAAGTTCTCGAACTACCGAAAGGAATTCTGGTTCAACAGCTAATTCATGGAAAGACTTAGACTGTGCACTGACCCGACCCCGCCCCAAGATGGCGCTGATGTAGGAGTGGCCTACAACTCCTTGTGGCGTTCCAGTCACGTGACATTTGTGTTAAAAAAGAGATATATATATATGTATGCGATGCTTTCACACATGATGGTGGGAAAAAGGGGGGAACCGATTTTTATGTTAATCCAGTGTTGCTCATGTTGCTCGACGCCTCTCACACCGTGGCCGGTCTATGGCGGCTGTAGGCCCGTACTTCCATACTGACATTGTTTTAAATAAAGGGCTTCTTAAAAAGGAATTACGAAATCAGTGTCATGACTAATCATCTAGGTTGTTGAAGGTTTTTCTTTTAAATAAATGATTGTTACTCCTAAGCGAAAGCATACAGATAATACAGACACAATTTGCCTAAAAATCTTTTTGTTTAACGGAATTTGTACCCATCACGCCTGCCCTTTTTCCAAGAATTGTCAAATCAATAATGAACTATAACTTAAGGTATATGTCGCACGCAAGGTATGGTATCCTGCACCATAATACACGACCAATTGAGAAATACATGCACGACCAGGGAACGCGAATTTAGGAGATGAATGAACTAGAGCATCTTTGCCTCGAACTAAAGAATAATAGGTCCGTGGTATTACCCACCCCTGCGGCTAGCCTGGTACATGGTAGGTAGAACCTTTCGTGTCTGCGCGCGCTGGGGTATTTTGAATACTGCACCTCCCCTCCCCTCTTATTTTCCTCTCTATAGGTCACGACGAAGTTCCGACTGAAAAGTGGAGTGGACACGGACCGCACCAAGTTCAATATCAGGGAAAACATAGACAAATGTTGCGAGATAGTGCGAAAAATTACAGACCATCATTGGGAACATGAAAAACTGTATGATATGATTGTGCGTGTGTACTACGATTATACGATATGAATGTGTATGCATTTCATGTTTGGGTCACTTGAAGAGAGCGTCATTGTATGATTGAAGTGCTCGTCCACCGATCAAAGGGAGGAGAATAAAGGGTCAGACAACCCATAAGATAAACTACAAAATACTAAAGGTACGCAGCATTGCATAGGAATAGAGGACAGGAAAGGAGAGGTCCCCGTGCTCAACGCAGCCCTGAGTCCCCGTCTTGATGCATGTACTGTCACACCCTATCCGGCATTTGTGTGTGCGTGACCACCGAATTTATGTCTTTTCCCCGCTTGTGTTTTCTTACATGGAACAGACCCATGCTACTCCATGTTGTATGTGCACCAAGTGGCCTATTATCTTACCCATCTCTCTCTCTCTCTCTCTCTCTCTCTCTCTCTCTCTCTCTCTCTCTCTCACTCTCTCCCCCCCCTCCCTCGCAAAAGGCTCTTTCTTGTCCTCTTTCTTCTTGAATAAATTAACGACATACACCTCTTTGGTAAGTGTATAATTGGCCCGAACACGGTGGTGTTCGAACAAAATTGACAGAAACAAAAACGACCATACTTTACCACGTTACTACCTCTCCTTTCTGCGAACGTTAAGCCTAATCGGCTGAGAAGGAAAGGACAGGTAAGACGACTGATGTCTCCCAATCTGACCCTCAACACGGGGACTATATGTCAGTGGTTTTTGTTCTTAAAGGACACCATCTCCACCACCCAGAATTACCCCTGACCAATTAGCCCGAAATAGAATGTCTAAAGCACCCTGTTCTCCCAGAGATAACTCCAGCCCTATACTAGCCGTCTCAGAGTATCCCGAACGAAACAGCTGATGGCCCTGTTTTAAACTGATAAAGGGTCACCTACTGTATGAAAAGGATACTCATGAACGCATGACAGTAGCACCTCGCACTTACGGGTATTACCAAACCTTGTATTATAAGGCGCAGAAACCGACACCTAGAAGGCCAGACGATGGACAGGGACACCCACAGAACCCTGCACCACAGCAGTAATTAATAGATTAGTAACACGCACATTAACATCAGAGTTAATAGACACCAATCATGTAGTAACAGATAAGAGCATTTCCGCAACTACTCAGTGGTTGGGAGAGAGAATGAAGTATGTAAATGTCTTCCCTGCCAAGATCTCTAAGACTTTCGTTTCTTATAACCTATTCAAGGATAACCTGCAGCCATCGGAAGAGAGGGGTCGGACGTGACGCACAGTCTGGCTGCGGATCATAAAGCATCTATGACATCGACCAAGGGGGAAGCGACGAAGCAACAAGGGTGTGAGACGAGACACCATTATCAGAACAATGAGCGCGAAGGGCTACATCGAGGCCCCTGCTCACTGACCAGCGTGCCTGAAGTCTCAACCCGTCGGGCCCGACTGATGGGCTCAGTGCTGAAAAGATTCTGCTCTCCTTGGTCCGCATTTTTGATCCGATCCCATGCCACCCCATTCTCTCTTCCTCTTTCATTTGGACTATGACTTTGACCTACTACCGAGGAACAAAAGGCCGGCACCCTGTCTCAAAAGTACCTGTGGTGAACTGTGTTAAGGAACAGGACTGTGATCAAAGAACAGTGAGTGGTCACACCCTGCCACGTGAAGAAATCGGATTTGAGCTGGACCTTAGTTCCACCGCCGGTGCTCAACAGTGCCAACGAAAGAAGAACAACAATGAGAGCTTACCAGTGATAGCTCTTTATAAAACAAGGACACTGGAAAGAAGAACCCATGTCAAAGTTGAAAATCCTCTCCCAACCACCTTATTATATTAACTATCTTCTTATCAAGTTTTCATGATGTTGCATCAATCACTTCCGACTGTACACTGAGAAGTTAAGAAAATGTAACTTTGTATAGTAACATTCATACAACACCAGCCATGTACACGACTATACTGCAACTTTGAATGCACTTCCTCCTCGCCTACTTTATCAAACTGTATGAGACAATGTACAAATGTGTCAGATTACTCCTGCCTACCCTAACGACTCTGTATCTTTAAAATGTGTGACGAACATTGACGATACTGTAACTGAAAGGCTAACAAAGGTGAATATTGGCCGGACAAGCTGGCGAGATATGTTAAAAGGGAGGACTGTGGAAATTTAGCTTGCAAACTGAACATTATCTGCGCCATCTTGCCCCTCCCCAGCACCACGCACAGCGAACGCACGGCTGCCATTTTAGGCACCCCACTCTCTCCCCACTCATTGTCAATCGCCAGCGCGGTCCCCTTGGCGCTGCAAGCCTCCCCCACGCGCCGGCCACCCCCGCTCTCTCATACAGGCCATAAACCCTCTCCTTCTGCGCGACCCTGCTACGGAACCACATCCGACCGACATCCCATACATGGTCATGCCTCTCCTTTGATAACCCCCTTCCTCTGCGCCCCATTGTCCGAACTGGTCCCAGGCCATCACCTAGCCCTGCGGATGCAGTTTATTGCCCCTACTGTAAGGGAAACACCCCGCATCAAAGGGATTACAGTAGATCAAAAGCCCCTACTCCCTGAGACCGGACCGGTCGCACACACCCCCAGGAATTGGCGGAATACCCTGCTGCGCAATAGCCATCTCCTACTGTGGGTGGGGTGGGAACTTCTACTGTATCTATGTGTGGGAACGGATCTGAACCGGGGCTTCAGGGGATATTCCCCCGCACATCAAGGGAATCTCAAGAATGTACTATGTGTAATAAAGCAATAAACCAGTGTATAAGAGACGAGGTCTCAGAGATGCAGTTAGAGCACCTCGTGACGATACCATGCTGTCTGATCTGATGTGTTCTGCTCCGACGGAATAAAACTTTGTTTCCTGCCTTCCAGTCTCCGGCGCCTGCCTCTTTTATTGGTAAATTATCGAGTGGTATGAGAGGCGATTACCGCCGGGCAATTACTTGAAAGGATACCGACTGAAACTGCCGCTACCATTTAACAGAGGGAGGGAGGGAGACGGAGGGAGGGAGACAGAGGGAGAGAGACAGAGGGAGGGAGACAGAGGGAGGGAGACAGAGGGAGGGAGACAGAGGGAGGGTCAGAGAGGGAGACAGAGAGGGCGACAGAGGGAGGAGGGCGATAGAGGGAGGAGGGTGACAGAGGGAGAAGGGCGACAGAGGGAGGAGGGGGACATAGGGGAGACAGAGTGGGAGACAGAGGGGGCGACAGAGGGGGCGACAGAGGGAGGAGGTCGACAGAGGGAGGAGAGCGACAGAGGGGGCGACAGAGGGGGAGACAGAGGGGGAGACAGAGGGGGAGACAAAGAGGGAGGAGGGAGACAGAGGGAGGAGGGAGACAGAGGGAGGAGGGCGACGGAGGGAGGAGGGCGACAGAGGTAGGAGGGCGATGGAGGGAGAGAGACAGGGGGAGAGAGAGAGGGAGGGAGGGGAGAGAGGGAGAGGGAGGGAGAAGGAGGGGGAGAGAGAGGGCGAGGGAGAGGGAGAGGGCGAGGGAGAGGGAGAGGGAGAGAGAGAGAGAGAGATGTGTGTATGCCGGGTCTGGTGGCTCAGTGGACGAAGGCGTCCGCTGCAGGGACCTATGTTCAACCTCATGGTCACAATTTTTTTTGCTTTAGCCACGCCCCTCCCCCTCTGACCCCGCACCCAACGGTGCAGCCCTTGGCCACAAACCACACTGTAAATTTGGCCCCTGAGAGAAAGTTTGTGAGTACCCATGCTCTAATGGATGCTAGAGGGCTCCACAAGTGTATGCTTCTTTAGTGTGAGTGGTACTGATGAAACCATCTGGTCTCTGCTGTACCACCTCAATACTATAGACTCCTTCAAGACACCGTCCACCTGAGATGCCTCTCATTGTTGTAGTGTCCCTGAGTCTGATCTTTCTTCACTAAAGCCTGGTCAGTGCTGGAAGAGGCCCCAGCAGAGCCTTCTCAGCACCAGAATAAACCAGCCCAAGTTATGACTACGTAACTGTTTTCTTTTTTTTCTATTTAATTTTAAAACTGCGATTTTTGATGTTTGCCAAAGTTTATAGGGATTTGCATGTTTCGGAAGTAAGGCAACCAGCAAGTTGGGTTGCGTTGGTACTAAAGTCTTAAGGCTGTTCACTCCCACCATAAAATGTTAGTGTCTCCCACGCCCATGTAGGCCTGACCAGTTAATATCGCATTTTGCAGGGGGAGATAAAGCCATACCACACATGGTCCATGTATAAGTATGTGCCATTATCTATCTAAAATGCATGCATGGGAAGCTTGCAATCGTGTTGCAGATGCCATACCTGCAGTGCTTATGAGGGAGGTTTCCACTGTTGCTTTCCATTATGCAACTGTTACTGAACGAAATTTAAACAGTTGTTGCTGGTGCTGCAACTCCTCTGTTTTCGCCTGCTTTTGTGTTCTGTGTGTCTGAGTGAAGCTTGCATTGCTGCTTCTCCTGCACCGTCTTCTCCGTGTGAGAGATTGACACCACTGCAGTGTTCCAGCTATTCTGTAAATACACAGAAGGGGCAGATTTATGAGCCCCTTGCGCCACTTTTGCGTCACTTTTAACATGGGAAAAGTGACGCAAAAGTGGCGCAAGGGGCTCATAAATCTGCCCCAAGATGTTAAACATCTGGCTTTCCAAATAGAGAGTGTCACCTGTAGCACATAAAACACGACGTACAATCGGAACCCCTAGAAGAGGTATTACAGGAATTGGGCAGGTTTGAATACGACCTGCCCCCCATCCCTCCAGGTTTGTCCTGGAAACCGCTTTCACTGGGTTGGCATTCACAGCTAAGCTGTCTTGGCACAATTACCCAACTTGTTTTATCGCCTTTGAAAACGTTTTCAGGAAATGTACTCGTAATTGTCTGAGTTATTAACCATTTTAAACACTCACAAAAAAGTACAAAATCGGGATTCCTTAACGCTCGTTTCCCACAAAGCAATTTCCCTCACAGCCAATAATCGCGCGGCGCTAATTGGCAGTTTCCTCAATTGCATAAAAGCAACAATCATCATAGGCTCGTGCGGGAGAAACGTTGCGCGCGCATTTCGGTTGCGCGTGGAGTGGCACAGCCGATGTCTTACACAACGACAGACAGCGGAGCTATGGGCATCATGAGTCCGCACTCAACGCCCGCAAGAATCGGACATGTTCTATTGCGCACTTTACCCCGTACAAAATATTACTGAACAATACATTAGACAGACCAATCTACACTGACCAAATACAATAGGCGCTTTGGGGCGGCCGACCAGGGGGAGGTATGCCCCCCCGGGAATGTTGGGCCGGGTGGTACAGTCTAGAGGTCTTTGAGAATCACTGGGCTGTTTTGGTAGTGGGGAACAGAGGGTTGCTATAAGGGGACAGAAGTTGGGCTACCAGCCTCCATTTTACAAGTGTTGGGCACAGTGGCTGGTAGCTCCAGTTATGAGTGGCAAGGAACTTTGAGTCCTGCTCTCCCATCTCGAGTTCAGACATTTTGGGGTGAAGTGTGAGACCTACTGACAGAATTTGTCAGCACACTTGCGCAAGGGGTGAATTGTTGTTAGAAGTTTGTCGCTTGAGGCAGGCGCGTTGGCGGTTTGCCTAGAGACTGGCATGATTGAATCAGTTTTATTGCCTTTGGGTGGGTGAAGTAGTTTGCAGGGGAGGGGTGAGTATGTTCACAGTTGCAGGAGGCAGGTAGTTAAAAGTTTATAGTTATAGGAAGTTAAGTTATTTCAGAAAGTAGAATGTAGATATAATGGCAGGTAGTATTGTTGGGGGAAGTGTGGGGATGACATCTACGGATGAGGATAGAATAAACAGTAGCTAAGCATTGATGTATAGGGAGGAAGGTAGTGTTCTAAGGCGAATCACTTAGGGATTTAAAACGCTTGTGATGCGCACCTGCTTCAATAAAGTGGCCTTTTCCACACAATAATGTGTCAGTGGTCAGTGCTGTACCCTCTCGCCCAAAGTCACCAGCTAAAATTCCCCTCAAACAGAATTCAGAGGCCAGTATCAAAATGGTGCCCAGAATCCTAAAGTGGTATGAGAACACGTAAATGGCAGCCAGCCACTAGAAAAATGCTGCTAACCTTAAAACGGTCTCTGGAATTATGTGATTATAAGCCGCTGTGTTTTCTGCGTACTTATAGAATTCTGCACATGCTCATGAGTCATCATCTACTACATAATTTGACCATTTAACAGATATGTTTCTCTCTCTAGCGACAAATACGCTGTCACTCCTGGCTGCTTTTTGCAAAGGTTAGAGGTCACCTTTCAGTTGCTACATGCTGTAACCATGTGTTAAACTGATAGAAATGAGGGGACACCTTTGCCCTGGCAGTGTAACATGTAAACATGACAAAATTATGAAGTTATACTGCAAAAAGATGTGCCACATTACACCGCATAACTTGCCTTTTCTTGCCGCATATTTTATTCTGCCCCTGCTGAATAATTCCAGTGGCCATGATCATAACTTAATGTTACTTAACACTACATTCAAGATATTGCCTTTGTGCATTGGATTAAATCAGATGCTCGAAAGAGATAAACAATATTCTAACCCATCCGCATGTGCAGTTCTATAAAAATGCAGCAGAGGACAACAGGCCCCTCAAGGGAGTGGGCAGGTCCAAGACACCTGATGAGTGGACGAGTGTGTGAGGGAAGAATTGAATGAATGGATATGGCAGGGAGTTGTCACACACATTTATGGATTTGCAATTTAATGTTTGA
Source organism: Triturus cristatus (assembly GCF_964204655.1). Classification (NCBI taxonomy): domain Eukaryota; kingdom Metazoa; phylum Chordata; class Amphibia; order Caudata; family Salamandridae; genus Triturus; species Triturus cristatus. The sequence goes on from NC_140590.1 coordinate 1,135,017,931, forward strand.
GGATATGGCGTGGATGGTTACAAACACAACCGACTGGGAAGTGAAAGCCTTAGCAGTGTGGACATCATGGATGTTTGCTTCGGTCTCAGTCATCTGACTGGAAGGCTGGGCATGAGAAGGTGATACTAAGAACAATACGTGAGATTAACACACCACACCCCTGCACCTTCCCTTTGCCCACTAAGTTACCAGTGTGGAAAACGTGATTACTACAACTCAACAAGCACTTTTAAACCAAAAATTCTTGCATTGTTATGTCGTGCATTTGTACCAATTATTGGGTTTTGTGCATTTCTCAAATTTTTTATTTTTTTTCCTAAACCTTTATGCTTTTTGTATAATTTTGGCACATGAAAGACTGGTTTGAGCAGAAAATGCCATACTTATGACAACCCAATATATTGATCTCCTGTCTTGTGTGATGTTTGCTTTAGAGGGCATACCTTGTGCACATTTGTTTTGCAGATGACTGTCCACAATGCATTTGGAAAGTATCTTATGTGACTTATGTACCCTATGGCATACACAGCCTACACTTTGCATGCAGACAGCCGCCTTAGCATAATTTTCATGATATGAATAATTTTTGCAAAAATTCAGTGTATTGCACATGAATACAATTACACAATTTTGCAAACTGAAAAATGCCGACTAATGACTGGGCGAGTGATAGGGCAGCAACATGCATCTTTGTCATTTACCACACTGCACTAATGACCGGCCGCACCAGGCTGGTCAAATCCATGGAGTTTCCGGTGCCCTGTTCACATCATTCCTCAACATTTGCTCCAACCAAGAAGAAATATCATAATTTTTCTCTGATGTCAGCAAAATATCCGACAGACTACCCCGAGGATTGGCTTTAGCCCCATCCTATTTTGTGTTTTCATGGGCCCACATTGTTTTACCAACACAGTCATGCTACCATGCGCACAAAAGGAGCCCAGATCCACTTCAATCAATCAATCAATCAGAGCATTTGTAGAGCGCACAACTCACCCGTGAGGGTCTCAAGGCACTAATGGGGGGGGGGGGGGTTGCTGCTACTGCTCGAGCGCCAGGTCTTGAGAAGTCTCCTGAAGGTCAGCAGGTCCTGGGTCTGTCGCAGGTGGATGGGGAGGGTGTTCAATGTCTTGGCGGCGAGGTGGGAGAATGATCTGCCACTCTGCCACCGGTGGTCGTTCGGTGGATGCGATGAGTGGTGGCGAGGGCGAGGTCAGCGGAGCAAAGCTGGCGGTTCAGGGTGTAGAAGGTGAGTCGTTTGTTGAGGTATGCTGAACCTACATTATGTTTTAGAGAGCCGGCAACAGGTCACTATTTCTAAATCCATGTGCATCGAATGAAAAAATCATTACTACTTTACCTCAGGGCACCCAAGATAGATATGCTGCTTTTTCCTAATTGGACACCACATTAGCTCCTTTAAAGAGGCGACTTCCTTGGTCCAACCATTCAACTTCTACAGAAGGTGCAAAATCTCAGCACATTGCTCCATATTCACCTGCCCTGCATACCCACGGTTAACATTGCCACAAAAGGGGTCTCTCACCCATAACTAGAGCATAACATTTTCAATTTCTGCCTATTCTACCTGAGAATGCCTATGTGGTATGCTAGGTGGACTATGGCAATACCATCTTCTTTGATCTACCTCTAATGTCCCTAGCAGAGCCGTAGACAGTCCAGAACGATGTCATCTGTACTATCTTTGACAGAGAGGGATGTACCTGACTTCATTCCCACGCATTGACTTGCAATCACAGAAAAAAATGAGTTCATAACTCTCAGGACGTAATTGAGAAGATGTCAGGTCAGCTACTGAAAAGTATTGTGCCCTCCAGTTCCACACTTCCTCACCATTTGGTGGGTAATTGTTGCTGAAATTGCTTCTACCTATGTGGCACGACCCACTTGAGCTAAAACCAGATTGGCATCCGGCTTGCCATGTTATGGACACATGGCAAACCAGGGGGCATTCTTTAGGTTTTTCAAAGCAAACCTGACTGGTGAGGTTCTTTGAAATGCAAAAAGACAATGTATGTCTGTTGTACCTGCTGCTCAGCCTGTGTGAGTGTGGTGTGGAATGTTGGTGCGTGATGATGCTGTGGAATGTTGGATGAGTGAGGCTGTCAGTTGGAGTATGGGCTGAGCAGCAGGAAGGCTGCTCCGGGTGGGGCTCTTTATACCATTTGCCTTGAACCTACTATCAGAACAAATACTATCTTAAGTCACCCTGGAATTGGATCCTCCTTTCATTACAACAATGTCCCTGTGAGATGTTCTCAGCATAAGAGGGTCATTTAAGTGAACACACATCTATCTTTGCCTCTCAGAATTTCAATTTGGCTTGCTACAGAGGTGCATAGCACTGGAGTAAGACTGGTCACCAACATATAAATAAGGAATACAGTGACCCTGGACAGCTGCCTTGGTTCCTTCACCGCCCAGCCTAGGTATGTAGCCAATTTATCCCCACCCCCTTTCCAATGAACAAAACAAATATTCAATATTTGCATAAAATCAATCTATTAAAATCACAAGGAGTGTCTGAGAATGTAAACTTTCATATACTGCTCTGTTTGTATTAACACTTGCTATTTCATTTTAATGCTTGCTTAAAGCACACTAGAGCATCAGAATTATTGCACCTTTACATATATTTCAAATGCACTTCCAGTTTGTTATTCTGTGTTGTCCACTCCCCATTAAGCCTAACCTTTCTAGTAAGCGGAGCCTCGTTTTAAAGTGGGCAAAATGAAGTGAGAGCCGCAGAAATGAGTGAAGTCAGCCATTTTACCGTGGATTACCCTGCTACGTCTCACGGCCTTCTCGCATTCTTCTGACTAAAAGAGCCCGACACCTGTTCACTATGTGTCGCCCGTCCCGGGCAGACCGCCCACCCTTGCTACGTCACGACAAGCGCTTCTCTACGTTTTCTACTTCACCAAGCGTTCTCCCCTCAATTCATTTGCATTTAACAAATTAGAGTAGCATCGAAATGCACGGATTTTAGCATTACATGCTCCAATTGACCAGGGGGCGAAGCTCCGGTTTGTTTATATGGTGAACCGCACTTGAGATGCATTCTAATCCTGTTTGTCATAGAGTAGTTTGCTTTGCATGTATTATTTTGTACTGTCGCTGATGTGTTGTGTAAGGAAGGTGTTGGCTAAATAGAAGACGACAGGAATATAGGCTGGCTGGATAGGTAGGAATTCGAGGAGTCTTATTGTAAAGATGGTGTATGTGTAAATCCATGGCTTAGAGCGAGAGAGCGGGCTCTGGCAATAATGCGTGAATAGGGAAGGTAGGCAGCGGCATCCGTACCCAAAGCACAGATCCTTGAAGGATGAAGGTGTGTGAAAATGACCCTCGGATGCAGCTGCCTCCGGTCCTTCGCTGGTCTACTAGCCACATAACGTAAGGACAGCCGAATGCAATGGGATCTTTGAGAGTGAGCACGGTATAGAAGTGCGCCAAAACTGCATAATTTGCTTTTGCGTTTTTATGTAAGATTTCAGACAAATGCCACAATATTACATGAAATTACACAAAGTGTAAAAGTGTGATTTGAAATTGTATTTTAGTGCAAAATGTGTCCTTGCATCCCTCTTGGGTGTGAGAATGTATTTTGTGCTAAAAACAGAGAGAAAAAAAAATGCAATCTGCAGCTGCGTGGATTCTGCCGTTTGCATGTGTACGGTATGTTCGCTATACATTTTTATCACAAGTGTCACATTAGAGGCACATTTTTAATGGGAATGGCATGTAATGACCTGATATTGCGTAATAGCTTAATTGCAGGATTTTCCCATGACAAGAGTAATCCTAAAATACAATAATCTCACCGGAGTAATACAAATTCTGCCTAGGCCCAATACCATACCTTTCCTTTAATGAGATCAGTTAGAAAAATAACTGAAGGACACTATTACACTTCCTGCCCAACCCTGCCTTGACGGGGCACAAGACTGGCAGACCCTTTCTTGTTTGCCATTTGTAAATGACAGAGAGGAGATAGGGCAGACAAATCCAAGCAAAGCGATTCTCTACAAAGAAGGACTTCTGGCCACGCTATGTATCACCAGGATGGTAAATTGGCATGGCAACTCCCTGGAACAGTGGATGGGACTCGCCTATGAGGATGGGAAGAAACCCTCTCCTAGACATGGCACATTTGGTCTAGAATGGTTAGGGAACTCACAGAAGAAGTTGGAAGATCCATTAATATACAGGCTGAAGGAGGGCTAGCATTCGCACATTGGCCCGAGGAAGCCAACAGATTCAAGCATGACTGCCAAGGCCATGGTATGAAAGTATGAAACAGAACCTGGAGAAACTGGAACACAAAGTAAGCCATTTTAGGGCCAGTTAGTTGTGTCACTAATGAATCACAAGATAAAGAGAAGGAAAGCGAGGGCACAAGGGAGAAGAATTTGTTTTTTTGTTTTCCCCGCGCTGGCTGATGAGGCTGGGTGTACCTGCAGATGCTACTTGTACCAGAGCAAAGCCAGCGGTATCGCCGGTGGATGGAGGACAAGAAGGCGATGCACAGGTGAATGCTGTGATGCGAAGGATTGATGGTGGATCACCAGACAGAAGCGAATAACCAGAGAAGATGCCGCCTCGACTATGGTGGAGCGGTCTAGACCTAGAGTTTTCCAATGCCAGATGGGCATAGAGATCCCTGGGAACAGAGCCCGTGGAGGTAGAGTCACCGTTCACGTCCCCCTGTTTCTCTTCTGATGTAATGAACCTTAAGAACAGTTCCCCAATATTAGGGAAACCCTACCCAGTTCTATGAGGATTTGCAAGAGTGAAGTGTACAGACCAAACAGGGCTGATGTGAGCCAATTGTTTCATCTGAAAATGTTGCAAGGAATACAAAGCTTCATGAAAATCAGGATTTCCTTAGTTCTGCATGGTATACCAACTGATGCAGATACCCAACAGCAGCTGGGTTCGGCAACTTAAAGGTGGTCATTCCTTACCCTTGCTTTCCCAGGCCTTTCATTCAACACTTGCATTACAATCAAAAATTATCCGCAGTATTCACTTGCTCACTTAATTTACTCATGTCGTGATGAGGACCCATTTATTTAACTGGTCGAAATGCTGTCGACACTGCCGGCAATTGGAAAATTATAAAATCTATATCAAGAATATACATGAAACTATGTTTCTACCAAGATTATTGAAATGCTCCAAAGTCATTTCTGTTCTTATTCAACGCTGTGCATTTGATATTCACTGTGCGACCACCCGAGCACTGATGTATACACCCCCTTTTTGAGTAATGTGAAAATATAACACACTTTTGTGTAACTATCAAGGGAGCCTACTATTTTATTCATTCTTTCTGATTTATTCTTTTACACTCATTTTAGTTAACTATCGTTGATAGATTGATCAAGAATAATCAATTGTAATCTAACCTTTCCTCAGTCCTTGGAACCAATATTATACATTTATATGTTGTTAGAAATGGGGGTCTCTAGGTGGCAGAGGTAGGTACCTTTGTCCAAAATAGGGACCCTTGCTTCTAGTCAGGATAAGGGGGATATACTTCTAAAATAACCCCTGCTCACCCCCTAGGTTGATTGGCATGAGCAGACAGCCTTATCTCAGAGGCAGTGTGTAAAGTATTTGTGAACACATACAGTAATACAGTGAAAACACTACAAATGGACACCACACCAGTTTAGAAAAATAAGTAATCTTTATCTAAACCTTCACAAGACCAAACGACAAAAATCCACAATACACTATCAAAAATAAGGCTCTTAAATGGTAGAAATAGTTCAGTTCAATGCAAGGGTAAATGCAACACTTTTATCACAAAGTACCTTAGATGCATCACGCAAAACAAACAAAAGGGTCGCAGGGAAGGTGATGCGTCAGTTCCTTGCTTTGGGGAAGGCGATGCATCTGTTCCTTACTGCAGCGCAGGGGAGGCAATGCGTCTGTTCCTTACCGGAGAAGAGGGGATGCGTCTGTTTCTTACTGCGTTACGGGTATAATGCGACAAGATGGCGTCTTGATGCGTGGTGACGATCCGGTGCGATGCAACAAAAATGGCGGCTCGGTGCGGTGCTATGATCCAGTACGATGCGTGAACGTTTGCAGCTGCATGACAGGTACTGAGACAGTCTTCTCGGCGATGCATCGGGACTCGGTGTGGATGTGGCACGCTTCTTCCTGGTTGCTCGGCAAGGTGTTAGGACCCAGTGCGGAATCGGCACGCTTCTTCCCCGTGGTTCAGCGATGCATCCGGAATCAGTGCGGATGCGACATGCTTCTTCTCGTTGCATTGATCTTCCAGCTCCCAGAGACAAACAGTCTCTAGAGGTTCTAAACAGCAGCAGGCACCTCATTGCAGGTTGGAATTCCCAGCAAGGAAATTCAGGGGAGCTGGTGGTGAAGTCTTTGTGTCCCTGAGACTTCAGAACAGGAGGCAAGCTGAGTTTCACGCCCTTGGAGATCTTTTCTTCAAGCAGGTGACAAAGCAAACAGCAAAGTCCTTTTACTCCTTTCCTTGGAAACAAGTAACCACTGCAGGCCAACCCCAAAGAGCAAACAGCACAGGGGCAGTAATCTTCCTCAGCTTCTCCGGTTCTTCTCCTTGGCAAAGGTTCCTCTTGATTTCCCAGAAGTGATATAAAGTTCTGTGATCTGGGTCCCCCTTTTTATACACACAAATCCTTTGTTCTCTGAAGGCAGAGAGTGTCTGTACCCAGCCAAAAACAGTTCTGTCCTCACTGGTGCAGCTTCCTGGCAGGAGGTGGAGACAGCATTGTTGAAAGCAGACCTGGCCCAGGCAGGTGAAAGGAAATCTCCTCCCCCTACTCTAAATTCAACCCAGGTCCATTCAGCCCAGTCCTGACTCATCAGACTGCCGGAGCCGCTACCCTCCTCCAGCTCCTGTCACTCCCAAGCCAGACATGCAATACACAAACCTAGCAGAGGCACGCTGGATGGTTAGGCAAGAAAATACCTACTTTCTAAAAGTGGTATTTTCAAACACAGAATGTAAAAATCACCTACACTAAAAGATGCACTTTAACATTCTGAGTTCAGGCATACTAAACTTTATTTCTCTATCTTGTTCCCAGGGTCAGTTATGTTTATAAGATGTTATAATCAAACTGCCCACTCTGGCCTATGGGAATAGATAGCCTTGCAATAGTAACACAACGAAATTGGCAGTATTTCACTATCAGAACATGCCACACACATCAGGGCATGTCCTACCTTTCACATACAATGCACCCTGCCCACGGGGATACCTTGGGCCTACCTTAGGGGTGACTAAAAAGCAGAAAAGGGAAGGTCTGGGGACTGGCAAGTGTGTGCACTTGCCAAGTGAACATGGCAGTCCCAGACTGCACACAGGCTCTGCAATGGCAGGCCTGAGTCACATTTTACAGGCTGTTTCTGTAGGTGGCAAAATCAGTGCTGCAAGCCCACCAGCAGCATTTGATTTACAGACCCTGGGCACACATGGTGCACTGTACTAGGGCCTGACAAGTAAATCAAATAACCAATCATGGAATCACTAATCCATAACAGCAATTTACAAAAGGGAGCACTTGCACTTTGGCACTGAACAGCAGTGGCAAAGTGCCCAAAGCATCAAAAACACAGGAGGCAACAGCAAAGAATGGAAGGAAGACCTACGCCAATTGTGCCAAGTCTAACATATGTTATCGCTTCTGGTTCCAGGTGTTGTTGGAATGCCCCTGCTGTAAACTATCTTTGGCATCACAGGAAGTGACATCACTAGATGTTTGACCTTGTGACAATACAGGCAGTGATGCAAGGTTTATGTTGACCATCCAGTGCCCAGAGTGGAGCCCTAGTAGCTACTGCATTCCAACTTATATCTGTGGGCTAGCTATGAGGGTCCTGACACAGTGTAGGCCCACAGACAGGCCAGTCTTTGCAGTCTGCAAGGCAGTGAGATTGTGTGCGTTGTGGGCTGAAGAATATTCCTGCTGGGCTTAACAGCAAGCATTCCACTGCACAGTCAGCAGCTTGCTTTGAAGCATGTTGCCAACTATTAACCACACATCTGTCATACTTGTGAGGGCTGGCATCTACTTCTCCCACTGACCATTAGACAGATGGGAGAGAAAGGAAAATTGCTGTCACCAGGTGCTCATCCCTTTACCCCTCTCCTGCTGCTGTCACCAGCATTATAACAAAGTGTGGTTCAAAGCCGGAGGGTCCTAGGGTTAGTTTATAGACCATACGGGGTTCGTTCCCCATAAACAGGATAACCAACAATGCAAAAAAACCCCGGGGTCTGTCAAAAAGTGCTAAGAAAGTGTGGACAACCACTACAACACAATTAGATCAAAACTACAAAAAGAAGTAGAACACAACCTGTATCTATGCCCTATACTCATTTAGTTGGGTATATCCCTTTATAGGACGAAATCCCTCACTCACCAAAGGTGACATGCTTCATCATTTGGGATTCTCCTCATAGAGGAAATACCTAGTTCCTCTAGGGGCTGCGACCCCCTCTCTGACAGGGAGGAGCTCAGGGATGTTTTAAATGTAATGTTGGATATACTAAATCCACAAATGTAAAGCTAAAAGTGAGGGCGCAGCGCAAAAAAAATAATAATATGTGAAGGTAAGTGAAGTTAAAACTAGCTCAGGAACGTGAACAGAGTGTTATTGTAAAACGTTCTCGGCCAGGATTAAGAGACGTGCACCAGCAGAAATCATGTCTCCATCCCTCTTATACCCCATCTGCTGTCACCATGTGTCCATTCTGCTTATACCTCATCGGCTGTCACATGTGTCCATTTTGCTTATACTTCACCTGCTTTTACTCTGTGCCCATCACTCTTATACCTCACCTGCTGTCACATGTGCCCACCCCTCTTATACCTCATCTGCTGTCACCATGTGTACTCCCTTCTATTCTCCTGGTATGCAGCCATCTCTCTGCTCCCTTATGTCACACTATCATTATGTGCTCATTCCTCCACCGGATTCTCCTATTCTCGGTTACAATGCGTTCATTCTTCTACTCCCTTGCGCAGCTGTCACCGTGTGCTCATTCTTCTACTCTCTTCTCCTCCTCTGTTCCAATGCATCCAACTCTACTTCACTCTGCTGCTGACACCATCTACCCATTTCTCTCACTACTCCCTTCAATTACTGTAATCATGAGCCTGTCGCTCTACTCTTTTCTTCTGTTCCATGACCATGTGCCCTACCTCTACTCTCTTCTCTCTTCTTCTTTACTGTGTGTCCATTTATCTACACCCTTCTTTATGCCTCCACATGTGTCCATTCATCTACACCCTTCTTCTTTACTGTCTCCACACGTTGGCATTTCTTTACTCCACTCTGATACTCTCAGTCACCAGGCTGCAGCTCCTCTAAATTCTTTTACTATGTTTTGATTAAGGTCTCATTATGCAATCTTTACACAAAAGGATACTTTTAACTCAACCATATCACTGTACGTTACATCAATGACAGCAAATAAGAACACACATAAACAATAATTCATTCATAAATCTTTATTCGGTTAATAAAATCTCCATAAAAGAATACAAACAACATCTTCATTATAAAATCCATTACTGAAAATTAACATAAAAAGGTAATAGTCAATAAAACAGTACAACACATCCCCCTCAGACACTACATCTATTAGTCAAGTCTCGATTACCTGGACGCCATAGCAACTCACAAAAATGATAAAACAGTAAAAGTAACACAATCAGTGGGAAGCATTTACAGATACACCAAAGCTGGCTTAACTTGGTTAAATTCAGGGATTTCAGCAAAGAAATTAAGAAACGCTTCCTCAGCCAACTAAAATATGAGCAAAACATTACAAAATGCAGTGTCATGCCGAGACTTATTGTCGCAGCCGCAGGGCAACCTTGCCTCTGATCGTGCCCACCCACATGGAGATGCCAAAAGATGATGCGGTTGGGTAAACCTAAACCTGCCCATTAAAAACCTATCTTGCTGTGAGCGGACTTTGGCTAGATACGGCTCCAACCCCTGCACTTTTTTCAGCAGCATATGACCCCGCAGTGATTGTTTCTAAAGCTCCAGATGCTCTCTCTCCGAACTGGAACGGTTCAAGAACAGCCTTTTAACACAGCCCAGCTCCCGCATGGCGAGGGAAGTGGGATCCTCATAGGTATCTGACCTCCCTATAAAAGCAAAAGGCTATCCACCGTATTTTATAAGCCTGATCGAAGAACAAACAGTCCAGCAGGATTGACCGATTTAGCTTTAATTCTTCCCTACTCCAAATCTTAAACCAACACAATAAGGGGCTTAGGGATATCAGATCCGCCACTTGTGCAAGGGCAAGCTCTGCCTGCACTGAGAACGCTGGAGTAGAATGTGGAACCTGTACCATCTGGCATAGGAATTTGTTCTCTGCTGTTTGGATCCTATCCAATTTTGCATAACCCCATACCTCACTGTCATATCAGAGTTGGGATATGCATTTAGCCTGGTACATTTCAAAACTGTCCCATTGGCACCCGGGAGCCTAACCTATGCTCAAAACTAGAAACCACCCCAATGGTTTTGACAAGCTCGGATCTTTTGGCTTCAACTAATGTCTTCCAACAATTTTTTGCATCAAATAAGACACCCATATTAGGGAACGCCATGACTTTACCCAAAGTGGAGTTAGCCTCCTTAAAGGTCTTGCTGCTTGTGGATTTTGGGTCCATTACATCACATATGACTTAGAAAAATTGACCGACAAATCAAGGTTTCCCATGAATGACACACCAGGCCAAGAATAGATCCAACCCATGAGCGGTTCGGGCCATAAGGACTGTGTCATCCGGGTATAATAAAACAGGAAGGGATCTATCTCCACCTTAAGGGTAATCCCCAGAGACTGATAATAAAGGGGACTCAAGCCCATTCACATATAGGGTAAACAAAAAAGGAGCAAGAATGCACCCTTGATGAACACCATAGCTGGTAGGAAATGAGCGAGTACAAGCAGCGCCTTGGAAAAAACGCAGTGAGGCAGAAGTCGTTGAATGAAGATTGGCTAAAACGGCCACAATACTTGGGTCGACCCCTATCTCACTAATCGGAGCCCAGAGTTTTACCCGGTTCACCCTCTTGAATGCGGAGGTCAAGACCATAAATGCTAAATGTAAAAATTCAGACCGGGCAACTGTGTACTTGTTTATGATTAATTGGAGGTTCAGACACTGCTCTGAAGTTGACCTCCCTGCCCTGAAACCATATTGAACATCACTGAAAATGTTATTCTCCTCTGCCCACTCCCCCAGCCTGTTTAAATTCATCCTTCCCAGGACCTTGACCGCAGCATCCAATAAAGATATTGGGCAGTAGCATTGTGGATTGTCCTTGTCACCCTTCTTAACAAGCATTAGAAATGCAATAGGTCTCGCCTTTCATTAAGTTAAAGCCATTTGCTTTGCTAAACAATACCACTAGCAAAGCAAATGGCTTTAACTTAATCAAAGGTGAGACCTATTGCATTTTCAATGCTTGTTCGATACTTCACTGGAGAGAAGAGAGTGCAGAAAGGAGCAGGGTAAGAGGTTGAAAACAGAAGGGAGGGGAGGACGGGGAACCACTTCCATGGGAATGTCCAGTGGAGCTGCTGGTCGCTCGGGGATGAAGCCCAGCACAGGGGGTGCATTTAAGATCGGAGCTGGACTGGGAGGAGAAGATGCAAAACAACTCGTCAGATGAAACCCACCAGCAGGGTCGAGTGTAAACCGCTGCCAATACTGTGGAAACTGAGAAGCCTTGGCAATATTACTAAACCCCTGTGAGGCCAATAGGGCATGTAAATAAACAGTGGCATGAAAAATACACGTGAAATGACTCGCAATGAGATGTTTTAGTTGGAAAGGAGGGGTGGGGGTTTACAGTAAAGTGTGAGAACGTAGAAACAGATAACAAAAACACCGGCCGCCAAAGGGGGGCGGGGGTTGGTAGTGTCAGCCAGAGCGGGTGAGAGAGAGAAATTGGGGGCCTGACAGGAGGACCGAGAGTAGACAGCAAGATACATGAATGGGGGGATTGGGGACGTGGAAAGTTAGAGCAACAAGAGGAGGAGGAGAAAGGGGGGAGAGGTGTGGAGGACTATCCCGGGCCCCTCTATCTACGTTGCAAGGGGCAGTGTTTGGAGGGGGAGCAGCTTCGGCTGGGCACAGCTGATAGCCTAATCTGTTCTTCAGGAGCACCTTGGACCCTCTTGTCTGTGAGCCACACTCGGGCGTCGACGAACCAGACCTGAGGCAGCGCACGGAGCGCGGCAGACGGGCAGAGAGGGAGAGCGCACTATAAAGGGACGCTGCTAGTGCTGCAAGAACTGTAGACGCCGCGGAGGAGCTGGACCCGCGGGGCCCGGAGGACTTCAAGGAGCTGTAGAGGGCAGGGCGGCAGTGTTGGAGAAACGCTTGGAGTTAAGACAGTCACCTACTCAAGATGGGGAGCATGCAGTGGCGTCACTAGGGTTGGTGTCACCCGATGCGGGTAACTCATGGTGTCACCCCCTCACGACTTACCGCATGGACCTCCTCCGCTCCGAGTCCGCCAGTGGACACAGGTGGCAAATAACGGGACCATACAAAATCCTTAGTAACGTTTGTAAATGTAGGTCCTATATTTACAAAGGCCATAGAAGAAAAATTGAATTCAAAAAGGTCGGAGGTAAAATACTGTAATAAGTTAAGAACTAAGAACTACATAGAAAATATGTTACTTTTTCGACATTAAACTTTAAATTTTACTGTTACAGGAGATAAGGTTGTAACCGTTCTGTATTGGGTTTGCACAATCAGCAACTGCCAGAATAGTATGCAACAGTACAAATTACAATGTCACATTAAATCTCGACTAATCAGAACTTTCCTTTCCTGGCCTTTAAAGCTGCAAACTTGTTAATTACTTCATCAAAATCAACATCTTTCGCCAAATCACTTTCAATTGATAATATTGCAAGATCAGAAAGCCTTGACTGTCCCATGGTAGATCGCAAATAGTTCTTTATAAACTTTAGCTTTGAAAAACTCCTCTCACATGAAGCTATAAACCCAATTTATTATTATATAAATAATGGTAATAATAATAATAGCAGCTGGCAGCTTAGCTAACTCACAATGCTCTCTAAGGTCCCAGATCATGAGGGTATAAAATCCCTCTCAATCCACACTCATAAAGCAGAAAATTAAGGAAGCCAGACCAAATGATACAGCAAAACCAAAAGAGTAGACTAGAGGGCCTCATGTCGTTGCCATGGTCACTATACACTTAGGTGCCGATTACGATCCGGTAAAAAATTTACCCGTACGACTCGTGTCCGGTCTTTTTACCGTACGAATCGTACAAGTGCCGTACAAACTGCCAATTACGATTCGCATGGGAAAAAGACCATACGAATCGCACTGGGAATAATTCCCCACACGTCCTCGGGTCGGAAAATTTGTCCGACACGTCCCCGGACGATTTACCGTACAAATGTGAAAAGTGAAGTCCGACCGCGGAATCACGATCCATCCCGTGTGTCCGATGTTACGACCGTATGGAAAAAACACCGTCCGCACCGAACTCCCATAGCAACCATGGAGACATGTGCCCGCATACGCGCCGACCCCCCCCAGCCCCCGTACGTTCGAGTCGTACCCGCCCGTGTATGTACACCCCCACCCGTGTATGTACACCCGTGTACGTACGAGTCGTACCCCCACCCGTGTATGTACACCCGTGTACGTGTCGAACCCCCCGTGTATGTACACCCGTGTACGTGTCGAACCCCCCCGTGTTTGCACACCCGTGTACGTTCGAGTCGTACGCCCACCCGTGTATGTACACCCGTATACGTTCGAGTCGTACCCCCACCCGTGTATGTACACCCGTGTACGTGTCGTACCCCCGTGTATGTACACCCGTGTATGTTAGAGTCGTACCCCCACCCGTGTATGTACACCCATGTACGTGTCGTACCCCCCCGTGTATGTACACCCGTGTACGTTAGAGTCGTACCCCCACCCGTGTATGTACACCCGTGTACGTGTCGTACCCCCCGTGTATGTACACCCGTGTATGTTCGAGTCATACCCCCACCCGTGTATGTACACCCGTGAACGTGTCGTACCCCCCGTGTATGTACACCCATGTACGTTAGAGTCGTACCCCCGTGTATGTACACCCGTGTATGTTCGAGTCGTACCCCCACCCTTGTATGTAAACCCGTGTACGTGTCGTACCCCCGTGTATGTACACCCATGTACGTTCGAGTCATACCCCCCGTGTATGTACACCTGTGTACGTTCGAGTCGTACCCCCACCCGTGTACGTGTCGTACCCCCCGTGTATGTACACCCGTGTACGTTAGAGTCGTACCCCCACCCGTGTATGTACACCCGTGTACGTGTCGTACCCCCCGTGTATGTACACCCGTGTACGTTAGAGTCATACCCCCACCCGTGTATGTAAACCCGTGTACGTGTCGTACCCCCGTGTATGTACACCCATGTACGTTCGAGTCATACCCCCGTGTATGTACACCCGTGTACGTTAGAGTCGTACCCCCACCCGTGTATGTACACCCGTGTACGTGTCGTACCCCCCGTGTATGTACACCCGTGTACGTTAGAGTCGTACCCCCAACCATGTATGTACACCCGTGTACGTGTCGTACCCCCCGTGTATGTACACCTGTGTACGTTAGAGTCGTACCCCCACCCGTGTATGTACACCCGTGTACGTGTCGTACCCCCCCATGTATGTACACCCGTGTACGTTCGAGTCGTACCCCCACCCGTGTATGTACACCCTTGTACGTGTCGTACCCCCGTGTATGTACACCCGTGTACGTTAGAGTCATACCCCCCGTGTATGTACACCCGTGTACGTTAGAGTCGAACCCCCCCGTGTATGTACACCCCCACCCGTGTATGTACACCCGTGTACGTACGAGTCGTACCCCCACCTGTGTATGTACACCCATGTACGTGTCGTACCCCCGTGTATGTACACCCGTGTACGTTCGAGTCGTACCCCCACCCGTGTATGTACGACCCGTACCCTCACCCGCGTACGTATGGAGCGTACCCCCCACCCCAACCGTGTATGTACGACCCATACCCTCACCCGTGTATGTATGGAGCGTACCCCCACCCCAACCGTGTAAGTACGACCTGTACCCTCACCCGCGTATGTATGGAGCGTACCCCCACCCCAACCGTGTATGTACGACCCGTACCCTCACCCGCGTATGCATGGAGCGTACCTCCACCCCAACCGTGTATGTACGACCCGTACCCTCACCCGCGTACGTATGGAGCGTACCCCCACCCCAACCGTGTATGTACGACCCGTACCCTCACCCGCGTATGTATGGAGCGTACCCCCACCCCAACCGTGTATGTACGGACCGTACCCCCACCCCAACCTTGTATGTACGACGCGTGCCCCCACCCGCGTATGCATGGAGCGTACCCCCACCCCAACATTCTAAGTACGGAGCGCACCCCAGGCCCCAACATCACCACCTTCACACAACATCGCGCATGTACGAGTCGTACCAAGCCAGACACAAGGACAGCACTGTACAACAAAATGCCCCATGTACACACCGTACACACGCTAAAAACGCACGTACACAACCAGGACAAAGCAAAATAACACAAGAATACACCATTCGAATGGCACAAAGCCACAAAACATGTCCAACAACCACAAAAACAACACATTCACTGACCTGCAACTGCCAAAATCCAAAACAGAGGCCCAAAACACAACCACTCCTTATAACACACCCACCCAAAGTTCAAACACAGCCACACCCACCAATGGACCAATAAAAAGGGCCCACACACACAAACCATGAGCCTTTGCAACAGACTCACTGCTGCCAGACCCCACAGACAACCTACAGCACCATACTAGAACCTTTACTACACCTTACACTTGCACACCTTCACACACACACCTTCACAAACACCCCCTCATCACATTCACACACACACCTGCACAACCACACCCACACACCCACAACCATCCACACACCCCCCCCCACCATCCACACCCAAACCCCTCACCATGCCCACTAACAAGAATCCAAAGTTCACTAGCCGAGAGTTGGAGGTCCTTGTCGATGAAATCCTCAGAGTTGAGCCACACCTCTTTGGAACATTGGTCAGACAGACCAGCATTTCAGAAAAAACAGCCATGTGGCAGACGATCGTCGATGCTGTGAATGCTGTTGCGGACACCAGAAGGACCAGATATGAATGCCAAGCCAGGTGGTACGATCTGCGGAGGAGGGTCCGAGCCAAAATGACCGACGAACACAACCAGGCCAACGTCACTGGAGGAGGGCCGCCCCGCAGAACCGTACAATACCATCCCTGGGAGGAGAGGGTGATGGCCATACTGCCGGTGGTGGCAGTGGACGGATTAGAAGGACTCCGAGACCCTGGTGAGTACACAAACAACTCACCTCACATGGGGGGAACGTCATCCACAACCAAACTCACAAACAGGCACGCAACCACCCCAAGCTATCGCATGACTCAACCACACTCCATGAACACGCACATGCCACTGGCACCACCATGCCCCATGCACCCAGCTGGACAATGCCAAGTCACAGGCCACAGAAAACACCAACACATGACACGGTAAGCCGGATGGCGGGAGGGTGGGCCACAAAAATCACATAGTGCAAATCAGAAGCAGACAACAATGCCCCCTGCCCATATGGCCTAGGTCACAGCCAGACAAACAGTGTGTCCCCACACAGGAATGACTTGCCAGCAAATGGCGGACGCCTTGCATCAACACATGGGGGTGACGGCACGTTCTTGCACATGACAGCAGCTAATGAACAGCCAACACTGTGAAAGAGTGGCAGCACACACCACCACAGCAGAAGTGCAGACACAGACACTACACCCAATGGGTGCCTGGAGATCAGAAACAAACTCACATCAACAATCCAAGGGCCATTCAAAGATCTGCTAACAGTGTGTGCTCAGGAAGCTGGGCTGAGGTGACAGAGGGTGACACACAGAGGGAGGGAGAGGGGGACAGAGAGGGAGGGAGACACAGGGAGACGGACAGAGGGAGGAGGCTGACACACAGAGGGAGGGAGAGGGGGACAGAGAGGGAGGGAGACACAGGGAGACGGACAGAGGGAGGAGGCTGACACACAGAGGGAGGGAGAGGGGGACATAGAGGGAGGGAGACACAGGGAGACGGACAGAGGGAGGAGGCTGACACACAGAGGGAGGGAGAGGGGGACAGAGAGGGAGCGAGAAAGGGACACACAGGGAGAGCAAATCAGCCTTGTGGTGTGTGGGAATGTCTGCTCGTCAGCAGGTGGACTGCGTGCATGTAGACAAGGGTGGCCAGTGCCAGAACCCCCCCCTCTTCTCCATGGCAAAACACAGGGCCATGTCACAACCTGTGCGCGAGCACAACGACAGCTACCTGCATCATATAAGTGTGTGGAACAACTCCATGTGCCCACGTACAGTGCTACACGGAAGGCGCTAATGCATGGCTCGCCACACCTGCCCACTCCACTGCTGACTGCAGTCACAATTGACGCAGCAAGTAAGACTGTGCCACACATAGGTAAAGTCGCAAAAGCTGTGCCCAAGGGACATACCCATGCACAAGTGCACTGTGAGTGGAATGCAAGACATATCCAAATTCCCAGAGGAAATGTGCCAACTTTGAAGCCAATGAAACATGGATGTTGCATGGAACAAAATTAACATTGTCTCTCTCACACACAGGTCAACGTCGTGGATCACCCCCCAAGACTCACAGGACCCGGCTCGGCGGGATGACGGAGCCACCGGCAGCGACGACTCTCACCACTCTGTGGACGAAGCCGACCCCGACCAACCTGGCTCCTCTGGTGTCCAACGACCTGCAGCACCTGCGTCAGGTACAACTGGGCCAACCACCACCCCCACTCCTGCCACATCCCAAGAGACACCCAGGATCCCTGCCCCACCACCACAATGCAGCCAGGCTGGCCAGGAGGGACACGGTGTCCCGGGCACCCAGGAGGAGGCAGGCGACAACGCCAATGCCACCCCTCAGGGGTCCCGGCGACCCGATGTGCCCACAAGGGCAGGCCAGGTGCAAGTGGGCAGGGGTGGTGGGAGTGGAGGACGGCGGAGGCGCGAGCCTGACCGGTTGGCTGGGGAACCGGTATATTCCCATGTCCGAAACATCCTGGACACATACCGGCAGGACACCACGGGCATGGCCCAGGTTGTGTCCACCCTCAACGAGATGAAGGGGACCCTCGATGAGATCAAGACCCAGCAGGCCCAGCAACATGCGGAGCAACATGCCTGTCTACTGCGACACCAACGGCGGATGGAGGACAGACAGGCTGAGCTCGTGACAGTGTTCACGGGAATTCACAGTACACTCCGTCGGATGGCCGACAACATGGGCAACCCTCCCTGTGCCATCATGCGTAGAACATCACCACCCACAGGGAGGGATCAGGAGGAGGAGGAGGAGACATCCAATGGAGCATCCCAAACATCGTCACGGCCTGCTTCTGAGGGTCCCCGCAGGAGGGCGGGTCGTCCACGGAAAAGACCGTGAGGGTCGGCGCAACAGCACCATCTCCCAGGACACCTGGCCCACTGGAGCAACAGCAGCACAGCAGCAAAAGACATTCTCTGCCACATGGACTTGCTGGTCACTGTCTGACCAATGTTGACAAAGACTGTGGCATGGACTCTGAGGATTTCAAATGGCAAGGACACCAACTCCCCTAGTGAACTTTGGATTCCACACACCCGGAAAGCCCCTCATGTCAAATCCCCCCCCCCCCCACCCCAACCAAAATAAAAAGTCACACCATAAAGAGAAGATGCCTACTGATTGCATTATTACCTTACATGTGTCTTGTAAAGTCTAACCATGCTTGAGTTCTCATTTGACTTCAACCATCCACACCCTGGGGCCTGAGACTGGCACCGGACACACATGGGTCACATTGTATTAGGCAAGACAGACATGGAGCACCATACACACCCGTGATGGGCCCAACCAGCTGAGGGGGTGGCCGCACAACCGTGCCGACAGACATATTGAGTACAGCGACAGCCATGCGCAGAGGTCAGGGATCATGTGGAGTGTCCTGGGGGGCACCCAGGTATGTGTGGACAGGTGGCAGAACCATGTCCTGCAAGCTTGAGTCAGGTGGATGCAGAGAATGGTGGCCTGGCCAACGTTGGATGCATGGGGATGGCACATGTCACAATACCCACACAGTCATGGACATCATGCACAATACACAGTCTAATCCCACACAAACAGCTTGCATCTTGCTACTCTACACATAGACACATAGCCACTATCACGGAAAACCATGCCAGACATGCCGGATGCACCGTGGCAACACACCAGCATTGACTGAGAAGAGGCACCTTGGAGGCATAGGGACACCTTTATTAGTCATGTATTCGGGATTGCAGAGGCAACTCGGAGTACACATGAACGGGTCATGTGGAGTAACATGTGGGTCCAACACTGGCACCCCCCTTCTGCAGCACAAATGCGTGATAGCCATGGAACTGGCACACAAGTGTCGGCTAACAGCTAAACACCCCCTGCTGCTCACGGAGAGACTGCCATACACCATTGATCCGCTGATGTGGAAGTCCCACACCATGTCAAGCTAATGCAAACCGTATGTGTCCCAGGGCAGTGTAACACACATTGATGCCATCATCACATTCCACAATCCCATCACTGATGACTGTCAACAAGTCTGACCATCTATTCAGGTGTACCCAGCTGCATGTCATGTGTACCATGGTGATGCGACATGTCTGCAGAGGAACCAAACATCGACAGGGGCAGTGTGCATACATCGTAAACAACTGCCACACCCAATACACCCCTGATGCATCCCTTACCCTAAGGAGACTTCCAAACTTGTCCGTGCGTGTAACGCTGAGTCAGCACACGATGACGTGTCCATGAGGAATAGCAGTGCCACAACAATGCAACCAGCAGACGGCATGCACAAGTACCTGGGGATGAGAGACACACAAGAAGTCAGCCACAAAAAGCACAGCCACTTGCATGTGCATGTACTCGACACATGTAAGGATGACAACATGCCAGGTCACAATTATGACTGGGGAAATACACATCGCTGGCACCATCACTCCAGTGACACATCCACACACACCTCTGACTCACGTGGCATACATGCAGATGGACACACACATCGCAACACATGCCACACGGGGACCAATGCGTGCACACACAGACACTGGTACTCACCACTAAGCAAAGAAGTCGCGTATGAGCTGAGTCCGGATTTCCTCTTGCGGAACCACATCCTCCACATCACTAGCCCCATTGCCAAGACCTTCGTCCTCCACGGGTGGATGGTCCTGATCATCTTGATCCAGGATGAGTGGCACAGCTTTCTCAACTGCCATGTTGTGCAGCATGCAGCAGACCATGAAGATTTTGCAGACCTTTGCCGGGGCATATGGGAGGGCGCCGCCGGTCTTGTGGAGGCATCGGAATCGGCTCTTCAGGAGGCCAAATGTCCTCTCTATCACTCGCCTTGTCCGGCCATGGGCGGTGTTGTAGCGGAGCTGGGCCGGCGTGATGGGGTTGCGGAGAGGTGTGATCAGCCATGGCATGTTGGGATAGCCAGCGTCCCCTACATGGAAAGCACATGGACAAAAGTGGGACAGGAGAAGCGGTCGTGCTGGAAGTCTACGCAAAATACAGGACAGACAGAGTGTACCCACCAACAACACATGCTCGTTCGTTGCGCAGCTGCGTCATCATTTCAGGCACCCTGCTACGCCTCATGATGTAGGCATCGTGTGCTGATCCTGGAAAACGAGCACAGACATGTGAAATCACCATGTTGGACAGACACACCACAAGGGCATTGATGGAGTGGTAGTGCTTGCGATTCCTGTATGCTACCTCCTGTGCCTGTGGTGGTACCAAAGCCACATGTGTCCCATCTATGGACCCAATGACATGGGGCATCCCTCCCAGGGCATAGAATCCACGCTTGACCCCAGTCAACATTTCAGGGGTTGGGAAATGGATGAACTCATCCAGGTGAAGCAACATGGCCTCTAAGAAATCATGCAGCACACGGCAGAACATGCTCTGGGACATGCCACCAACATGAGCTATGGTATTTTGAAAGGTACCCGTGGCAAGAAAATGTAGGGCTGCCATTACCTTCAGCTTGGGTGTCAGTGCCGTAGGATACCTGTGCAGCGGTTGCAGGTGTGGTGCCAGCCTCGCCGTCAACTCCAGAATCAACGGTTGGGGGAAGCGGTAGCACCGGATACAGTCATTCTCCCGCATGTCAGCCAAGTCCTGAATTGCTCGGGGAAGAGGCGGCGCTCTGCAGTAATTTGGAAGTGACAAGGAAGAGTGAGTGCACTACAACAACAATTTTTTGGTGCTGAGCACATGTTAATCTGTCAATACACATATGCGACATACGGAGTCAGGTATGTGCCACATGCCCTGGACACGTATGGCTGCCAGGTGACAGTCCTACCAAGACCCAGCTACACACGGAGATTGTGAACCTCCACATGGGATTAGCTGTGTCCCAGTGTAAGTGAACAGCCAGACGCAACACAGGAGTGCATACATCCACACATCAGCAGAAGTAGGATGTCGATTGCAGAGACTGGTAGCGGAACACTAGAGCCACAGGTCACATGACATTACACTAGGACAGCCCACACACCTTGCCATGAAGGTGTACATGTGATGACTCACCACACATTCATAGAGAGGATGCAGACATGTCCTTGTTACGCTACTCCGTGTCCCATGCATACATACGCACCTCACATCCGATACCACATGTGGCCTGGTGTGCGTAACAGTGTGCCATGTCCATCTACACACAGACACATGTTGGTTGCTGCAACAGCTGATGCTTTTGAGGGAACACCAACATCAACCTAATGGGAACCCCCCACACATACATGACATAGTCACATCGTGCACCGTGGGTAGTGACATGTCTAGTGTGGTAACCCCGGTACCGGGCATCAGGGGACACTTGCGTGTGTTGTTGACCGTGCCATGCCAGTGACGCTCATCCCAAGTGTTGACATGGGTGTTCTTGCGTATGCGTACTCATAGTGGTATGGACCGTACACACGCCTGTACGCTCACTATCACTATGAGTACGCATACGCGAGAACACCCATAGTGATAGTGAGCGTACAGGCGTGTGTACGGTCCGTCTCACTATGGGTGTGCTCGCGTATGCGTACTCATAGTGATAGTGAGCGTACAGGCGTGTGTACGGTCCGTACCACTATGAGTACGCATACACGAGAACACCCATAGTGAGACGGACCGTACACATGCCTGTACGGGCCGTTGATATGCATTTGGGGTGCCCTAGGGCCCCGGGACGCACCGTACCTGTGTGTGGAGCTCCAAATTACATAGGGGACACATGAGGGACAAGTATAAAGGCCTACATGCATGCTGGTTGTCATGGAGACCCAGTTTAAAGTTTGCATTTTTTTAAGCAGGTGCACAGCAGTAGTCAGTTTGAATGAATCTACTTTGTTGCAATGTGGTTCTGGAGGTGACATCATGCTGAAGAAAAAAACACAATAAGAACCCACTGACTGTGCTAGGTTTGAAGGGATTGGAGGAAACATAGGATGCAAATGTGAGGGACCAATCACTCTGTACTCCTGTGCATGAAACAGGACAGCAAGGCAGATATAAGGCAGCCAGGTCCCATGAGGGAGCACTTGCCTGCACATCTTTGGATTCGACGACCCACCTGCTGCTACTGATTCCCTGGAACCATGTCAAGGTCTGTGGAGAGGTCACAGCCTTTCACCCTGGAGGAGAACCTGGCTTTGCTGGATGTGATCCTCCCACAGTACCCCCTGCTGTATGGGCGATCAGGGTATCAGGCGAGTGCAGAGTCCACTAGCACAGACTGTGTCCCTTTTTTGTGAGTGTGACTTCTGCCATTGTGTCCAGGTGTGACACACATGCTATGTACTGTAGGGGGGGTCCCAGTGGGGGAATGCCTGATGTCTCCCAGCCAGAGCATGCTGTGGTGCATGTCTGCCGTCCTCACTAGCATTGTGTTTACTGTGACAATCACTGCATGGTGCATGCCACATTCTGCCTGTCTTGTCCTCCTGGGAATGTAGCCTCTACAGTCCTCATGTGATTATGTGGTCAGCCCAGTGTGACAGGTGACTGTACCCACAGATGTGTGTTAGTTCTGTGTACCTGTGCTAAGAGTGTCCACATGATGTGTTCGTACCCTGGACATCGGTGTGTGTGTAAGTCCCCTGTCATGTGGGTGGGTGCATATGTGGAGTGTAGCACCCGGGCTGCATGAGGGATGGATATACCCTGCCCATGTGATGTGAGCAGGGAGCAGTGCTGTGTGTCTGACGTGCAGAGCCAGCCCCACACCTGTGAGCCCCCCCCCGTCTAGTGGCACATGTGCAGAGTGAGGTTTGTCGCTGCATTTGGCAATGGCAGGTGAATGTCCTGTGCCTGTGTGTGTCTGTGTACTCTGCTGCGGTAGCGTCAGTGGCCTGTGGCATGTGACTGCTTAGAGGTGCTGCACATTATCCTGGTGTAGCTTGTGATGCACAGTGTGAGCCTGGATCATTGATTGTGTGGTTGCCCTCATTCCACCTGTGTACTTTCAATGGCACGTACTGCTTTTGCCCTTCCCCAGAGGATCATGTCCCTATGACAAAGGTGCAATGCGTTGGATGCATACTATGCCTTGTTGTAAACAGCAAATTTGTTCTAATATGTCTCTCTGTGACATGTGCCTGGTGTATTGATGTAGTGTCACTTGTTCATCCTCACAGGTAGGCGCCTCTGCCAAGAAGCAGATATGGCTGACCGCCGTCAGTGCCGTGAGGAGTGCGGATGGTCACAAGCGACGCCTGGCCCAGGTGAGGAAACGCTGGCAGGATATCCGGTGCTGGACGCGGAGGATCGCACGGGTCCTGCTGGGGGACTCACCTGAGACCCATAAGAACCGCGGGCGCCGCCGTCTGACCCACATCCACAAGCGTGTGCTGGCGGTGGTATTTCCAGACTTGGAGAGGCGCTTACAGGAGAAGCAGCAGCAGGAAGGGGGTAGGTACATGTGTGTTTGTTGTGTGTCACCAGCATTTGTAAGTGCACAGTTGCATGGATACACTGCCAGGGTTTAAAGGTGCTGTGCAGATCCAGTTACCCACAGTATAGCTGTGCTCTCCTGCCTCCCTTCCCCTCCTTGCAATGTGTTCCCTGGTCTGTGTGTAGTCACTCCTTCACAAGGTAATGTAGGCTGGCGCTTTCTCCACGTGAACTATGCCTGTAGCATCATGTGTGGGGGTGGTGTCTGGAAGAGCACACGTAATGCCCGGTTTCAATTGGTGCAGTACTTTATCTTGCATAGAGCATATCTGACGCCAGCTAAATTATTTCAATATTTTGGGGGTCCCACTCCGCGGTGCCCTCGCTGTGGGGAGGAGGGGGCTGACTTTAAACACATGTTTTGGTCCTGTGGCGTCCTAAGCTGCTACTGGGGGGAGGTCATCGACTGCTTGACCCAAGTGACGGGGCGGGACTTGGGGGTGGAAATGTTTGCTGCTATGGTTTCCCCACACACGGCGCACGAAAGTCACGAGCAAGTTTTGCGACTTAGGGCTGGTGGTGGCTAAAAGAGAAATTACCCTACACTGGAAATCGAGCACGGGTCCCAGCTTCGCGAGGTGGAGAGCTGCCTTCACCAAATGGGCGGGTAGCGAGAGCACGCTCAGGCTGCAACTAGCGCTGAGGGGCAATGATGAAAAGGCGTTAGCCATGGCACATGCATGGGAAGCGCTGGTGGTTGACCTCCGAGGGTGGGGCACAGAAGCGGAGGAGGACACCGACGCACTGGAGCAGCAGGTAGCAGCGTAGCTGGGGAGAGGCTGCTGATGGATCTTGCATGAGGATGGGAGGGCTTCCCTTCTCCTTTCCGCTCGGCGCCTGACCATGGGGTTGGGGGCTAGTCCGCGGCCGCTAACACAGCTAATTGTGAGATAGCATTATCCCGGTACCTGGGGCTCTGGCACACTGACATGTGGGTGGGGGGAGGGAACATTTGCGTTGGGGAGTGTTGGAGGACAGTGCATTGGTAGTGGGAAGTGGTCTACACCGTACTATGCAATGGTGTCCGATACTGGGAGACGACCAAGGATTTGATAGTTATTGCAGATGGCAATTGTGATTGAGTGATGCAATAAAAATTGTTTTTGCAAAAAAAAAAAAAAATGTGTGGGGGTGGTGTGTAACAGGTTTGGGGACCTTGCCTGTGCCCTGTCCAGTTCAGTACATGTGGGTTCCATGTCAGTTGGCACTGATGCTGAGTACAGACATGGGAGTTAGTCTCTCAAGTGTCATGCCTTACAGCGCGCATGTCCTATGTTGTGGCCTGTGACATGATGTGCATGAGTGTGCGATACGCATGGTGCAGGGATGGTGGCGTGTATTGCAGTCATTCCCATTCAGGACCATGGAGTTGTGTGGCCACTACTGTCCCCTGGGGTATATTTTCCTAGGTGTCATGTGTGTCATCACAAAATGTGGACACTCTCAGTGTCTACAGCATAGGTTGTGCTCTGTGCCATTGTCCCCTGGCACCATGTATATTGACGTAAAATGTAGTACAAGTGTCCACTGTACAGCCTGACCTGATTTTCCTTGTTCATACTCACGGTGGCCAGTGCCTGTGTGTCTTGTTACAATCATCTGATGATGGCCATTTGTACATGATTATTTGGACAGGCGCACCTTGGGTATTTTGTGTCCAATCTTGCATTTTTCCAGCCCCTGTGTATTTCACCCAGACTAAGAGATGTAAGTGCTTCCTGTGTCTCAACAAATTGTCTCATGTAGGGGGTGGTTGGTGCGGGCAAAGCCTACATGTCAAAACCTGAAATCTCCTTGCTAGGTCTGGCCAGTGTGTGATGTTTGTCTGGACAAACACTCAAGGTGCAGTGAGCCAGTCATGGAGGGCATGTTTTCAGTATTACCTATGCTACATGTGCCTCAAGTTCATGGATATGGTCCCTGCTCATCCCTATTTTCGGCAACGCTGTGTGGTGCAGATGCAGTGCTGGATTGTCCCCAAGGCCTGGCTCCTATGTCAAACTCCATTTCATGTCATTTGCTATTGTGTCATGCTCTCCATGGATTTTCATTGGCATGGTGGGTCAACCAACTGTGTGTTGCATGCCCTACATCTGTACCTTGTTTTGTAGGTGTTACTGATCTTTCTTTGCATGCTATGCACTGTAACCTATGTAGATTGGACTCATGTGACATATGTATACAGGTGTGTGATTAATTGCTGTCTCTTCACCTTGCCCACAGCATCGTCAGGGGACACGGAAGGAGACATGAGCACAGACGGAGAGGAGGGACCGAGCACCAGTGCCAGCGTTGACATCGTGGCTGGCACATTGAGTGGTACTGAGGCGGAGGAGAGTGAGGCCGAGGACCTGTCCACTGGCACGACAGAATATGAAGCTGACGGGTCCGAGGATGATCTCTCCGAGTGGGCGGAGGCTGCACCAGCAGCTGACAGCGGCACAACATCGCACCCCGCCCCCTCCATTGCCATCAGCCGCCTCCCACTTGCTCGTGTCCCTTCCCAGCGTGCCCGGTCACCACATGTCTCCTTCCTGCCAGGCACCGCACCCCCTGCCCCTGTCTCCACTGCTGCCGCCAATGCTGAGTCTGTGGACATCCAGCGGCAGTTGCAGGTTGGTCAGGCTGCGATCCTTAATGTCCTCCATGGCCACAGCCAAGTGCTGCACAACATGGAGGCATACTTGGAGGGCATTTTTTCATCGCAGGCTGACCAACGCCAGTTGCTGAGGTCCATAGACTCGAAACTAACTGCAGCAGTGGGTCTCCTGCAGCGCTACGTCCCACCCCCTACCCCTGCCCCATCCACACTTCCCACTCCCATGCCTGTCCCACGTACACCCAGATGTCAGCACGCACCCACCACAACAGACACAGGCACCACACCAGCAGGGAAGGTCATACGCACACCTCCTGGCACGCACACACAGGGTGAAGTAGGCACACCCACTGGGTCGGGGGGCAAACGTAAGTCATGCAGCCAGAGTGGGAGTCCGCATTCCACCCAATCCACTCCCTCCAAATCCCCTCCCCTCAGCTCTCCTGGCCACATATCCGGCAAGGACTCCTTCATGGCCGCTCTGTCCCTGAGCCCCACTGTGACACCACCCCGCAAGCGGTCAAGGGAGTCCCCGGTCAAGGTGGTTGAGTCCCCCCCCCTGTCCACACCCTCCCCCAGTGGCGCTGCGACCCATCCCTCCGCCCCCCCCCTCCTTGGGGCCTGTGGTTCCTTCGGGTGCAGGGGAGACGCTGGAGGACCTTGCTAAGGTGTGCAGCGACATCCTGGCCTCCGCCTTTGGCCCTGCCCCACCCCCTGTGGTGGAGTCCTCCATCCCTGCACCCACGACGCCTACCCTTCGCCCTCATGTCCCTGCGGTGCCTGGTCCTTCCCCCCCACAAGATGCCCTCCCCGCTGTGGAAGACGAAGGAGTCTGACTGTGCAGGCAAGCTAGGGGATTCGCGTCCCACTGTGTCCCCCATCCAGCTGTGACTCATGGACTGCCCTATGGGCTTTGTAAATATTGAACTTTATCCACACAAACATTTTTTGATACTGCTGAATAAAGCCATTTTTTTTTCTCCTTAGAACACTACTGCTTTTCTGGTATTGCTGTTGGTGGGGCTGCTACATGATTTTGGGTGGTGATCATGTGTTGGGTGTGTGGGAAATGTAGTAGTGTGCTGGTCATAGGGGGGGCCCTGGTATCTGTGTGCCATCACAAGGTGTTAGCTAAGTGTCTTTGTTCATGTAAGCAGTTACTGCATGGTGAAATTGTCCCAAGGTGTGTTCCTTCCTCTGTGTACCCTGACATCTTCCCTGCAGGGTGTTTCCACTATGTGGTGCTGAGCTGTGTCTACATCAGCTGGGGGTGTGACGGACTCCTTCAACTTTGCACATGCATGCTGAGCGATGTCTCCACCTGCATCATTCGTGGCATCCTTGGTGGTCACTGTACTTGTGTATGTAGACTGTTGACAAGACTTCATGTGGACATGTTCTCTTTTAGGCACTATGCATGTGTGTACTCCCAGCCTCGCACACATGTGGTACATGTACTGCAGGGTCTTTGTGCACCTGACTGACATTTGTGGGCATTGTATCCATGGGTACTCCACCCTTTGCGTTCCATGGGCACTGCTGGGAGGACTCTGCACCCACCCCTCCTGTGTCTGGGCACTGCTGGGAGGACTCTGCACACACCCCTCCTGTGTCTGGGCACTGCTGGGAGGACTCTGCACCCACCCCTCCTGTCTCTGGGCACTGCTGGGAGGACTCTGCACACACCCCTCCTGTCTCTGGGCACTGCTGGGAGGACTCTGCACACACCCTTCCTGTGTCTGGGCACTGCTGGGAGGACTCTGCACCCACCCCTCCTGTGTCTGGGCACTGCTGGGAGGACTCTGCACCCACCCCTGCTGGGAGGACTCTGCACCCACCCCTCCTGTGTCTGGGCACTGCTGGGAGGACTCTGCACCCACCCCTCCTGTGTCTGGGCACTGCTGGGAGTGATAGGCACCCACCCCTCCTATGTCTGGGCACTGCTGGGAGGACTCTGCACCCACCCCTCCTGTGACTGGGCACTGCTGGGAGTCCTCTGCACCCACCCCTCCTGTGTCTGGGCACTGCTGGGAGTGATAGGCACCCACCCCTCCTATGTCTGGGCACTGCTGGGAGGACTCTGCACCCACCCCTCCTGTGTCTGGGCACTGCTGGGAGGACTCTGCACACACCCCTCCTGTGTCTGGGCACTGCTGGGAGTGATAGGCACCCACCCCTCCTGTCTCTGGGCACTGCTGGGAGGACTCTGCACCCACCCCTCCTGTCTCTGGGCACTGCTGGGAGGACTCTGCACACACCCCTCCTGTCTCTGGGCACTGCTGGGAGGACTCTGCACACACCCCTCCTGTGTCTGGGCACTGCTGGGAGGACTCTGCACCCACCCCTCCTGTGTCTGGGCACTGCTGGGAGGATTCTGCACACACCCCTCCTGTGTCTGGGCACTGTTGGGGTGGGGGGTATGCTCCATACGTACGCGGGTGAGGGTACGGGTCGTACTTACACTGTTGGGGTGGGGGGTACGCTCCATATGTACGCGGGTGAGGGTACGGGTCGTACATACACGGTTGGGGTGGGGGTACGCTCCATGCATACGCGGGTGAGGGTACGGGTCGTACTTAAACTGTTGGGGTGGGGGTACGCTCCATACGTACGCGGGTGAGGGTACGGGTCGTACTTACACTGTTGGGGTGGGGGGTACGCTCCATACGTACGCGGGTGAGGGTACGGGTCGTACATACATGGTTGGGGTGGGGGTACGCTCCATGCATACGCGGGTGAGGGTACGGGTCGTACTTACACTGTTGGGGTGGGGGGTATGCTCCATACGTACGGGGGTGAGGGTACGGGTCGTACTTACACTTTTGGGGTGGGGGGTACGCTCCATACGTACGCGGGTGAGGGTACGGGTCGTACTTACACTGTTGGGGTGGGGGGTATGCTCCATACGTACGCGGGTGAGGGTACGGGTCATACTTACACTGTTGGGGTGGGGGGTACGCGCCATGCATATGGGGGTGGGGGTACGGTCCGTACATATGCGTCCCCACGCTATGTGATGCTTGTGCGGGCCATACCCAGGCCTTTGCCACGTGGGTACAGCCGTCCCGCCATTGTTGGGATGATGTAGGTGTGGGCGGGGTACGACTCGTACCCACGCTCTTAAGGCGTGGGTACGGGACGTACCTGTATTGTTGTGTTGCCGGTTCGCGTCGTCAAGCACATCCGTTGTGGCGGTCGCTGGCTTTGCTGGACACGCCCCCACCCCCTCGTAGTGACCAGGGCCTGGGGGTCAGGTATGTCCAGGGCATGTGTGCTGTGTGACTTGGGTGGGGGTTTTGTGGCCTGCCCCTGGTCCTGCCCCCCCCTTTTCCCCCCTCCCTTTGTTGTTCTGACCTTCTGCGGCGTCTGCGTCCGAACCTGTAGAGGAGGTCGACTGCTATGAGGGCCGGGATGACACGTAGGTTCGGGTCCATGTCTGTCCGTCGCGTACAGGTACTCCTTGTTCGCGTCGTCCTGATTTCCTGGCAGTTTTTGGCAGCCGGAAAATATTCACCGTGCGGGATGACGTCGGTGCGAATCGTGATTCCTGGTTCATGAATGGCAGGCTGCGTGCGTCCCGACGTCACGTCGGCGCTTTCCCGGATCACATTTGTATGTTTATTTTCGTCGGTCGGGGTTTTGTACGATTCGTACGGAAATGGAGTTTCCGTGCGAATCGTAATTCCATGTTTGTATATTTTGACGACCGGGTACGCATCGGACGGAGAATATGCTCCGTCCGACGGTTCGTACCCGGTTTTTACAGGATCGTGATCGGCACCTTAGCCTAGTAAAAACAATTCAATAGCTCTTTTTATTCAAGTGAAATGCTCAAAGTGCAAGTTCATGAAAACTTTTCACATGTGCAAAACACAGAACTACTTTTAGCTAAATGTTTGCTATAAGTGGGTTAGGGCACTGGTCAAATTCCCTCAAGATAACTCAGAGGGTTAATGCTCTTTCGTGACAGAGTGTAGGTCCACTAAGTGTATTAGATATGGTAAAGCACAACTCTGACAAAAGTATCCGTTAATAGGGCTCAATCCAGCAAGAGATAATTCAGCAAAAGGTTGGGCAATCACTACTGCTATGATTTAAAGCGCCAAGAAACTATACCGTTCATGTTGTATTTTATAGGAAGAAGGGAACTCTTCAGCCAGGAGTGCTGCAAGGATGCAATTGATGTGAGTGGGGCGGGCTGTTACAAAGCCAGGGAGGGATGGTGGATGCTTCAGGTGCAAGCAGAGGGTGGTCTGAGTTATTGGATATCAGAGCACGGGTGGTCGCAATGCAAGTTGTTTGTGATGTATGATGTAACGGCGCTACAGCACTCCTTCCTCCAATATCAAGTCCAGAGAAGTAGGTTATAGATCAGGGAGGGGGCCGAAATGACAGGAGATGGGGCGGCTCTCTTTGTAACATGAAAGAAGCTCAGGTTTGAACACTAAAAATTGATCTAAAAGTAATAAAAACGCAGTTTGAACATATTGAGAAATCACATGTAAAGTGAAAGAACGGGTAAAATTGCAAGCTTGAATGCAGCTATTCCCCCTGCTCTGCGGGCCCTGTCTTTGTGCAGCAACAGGATGATATAACAGCTTCCAACAAAAATCTAATTGTCTTTCGGAACTTTTGCAGTCATTGTTGTTTAGCAATAAAAGTGCGCTTCTTTGTTGCAACATGAAAAATGAAAGCAGAGGAAGCCCTGTCAATCAGGCCCGGCTCCAGGAATTTTTTGTTGGGTGGGCCAAGGGTGCATTTGGGTGGGCCACTGCGGACCCAATTTGTCTTCTTCTAGCCTACAAGCCCTAGATTAGATTAGATTATATCTACTTGCAAACAGTCACCAGTATACAGCGGATCAATTCTGTGTGTATACAGAGCATGTGGAGAGTTATTTGAAAGTAAGAGCGATGTCTGGATGTAAGTGCAAACCCTCAAATTCCAACAGGCCAGGTTTTAACACAAGTACTTCCAGGCCCGATTATCCACTTTTCCACCATCCCGCTCCTGTGTACCTTATCTCACAGCTGACCTTCGGGCCCCAACCCCATATCAGCCCCATCCAGCTCTACTTTCATTATTCCCGTAAAACACATTAGCAAAATCACCTTCAAACTTAAAACATTAAATATAGCAGTAAATATAATTAGCACGCACTTTAAAATATGTTCCACAGTTGCCCTAATGACCTGATTGCTAATTAAATAAAAACAGAAAGGCAATGACAAGGCTGGTTTTATCGCTAGTATGTAATTCCGTCTACAGGGAATGTCACAGAGCCAATGAGGATTACAAGATGTAGGAATCACATGGCATCCATACTGGTGGGCAGTAAATTTAAAGAGGGTTTGGGCTGGGGAAGCACAAACTCAGGATTTAAAGCATACCGTAGTGGTTGGGGCTTGGCTTTACTAATAAAAATGTGTATCGGCCCAAACTCTTTTTAGCAACATTAAAATAATGAAAGACTGGGGAATTTCTAACTTTATAGTAACACAAAAAAAGTGAAGTTCTAACTGTACCATTCATGTTTGTCTGCAGGTCTTTGATGACAGTTCATAGCCACTGTCCTATGTTAGGATTATAACTTTTGAACTGCAAGTAACACAAGAATCTCTGTGACAAAGGCAGTAGCCCACTGAGCTATCCAAATAAAATACAGTTTATCTGCATTTCAAAACTACCAACAGGCAAAGGACTGCTCTCCAACAGGATCATTAATCACCCGTTCTCTGGACATGTTTTATTGTTGCCTTGCATCCATGGCCATGATAATGATGTGCCTTGCTGGGCCTGTGCAGATTTTTAAAATAGAAACAAATAAAAACAAACAGTAACACATTCTCTGACCTACACCTTGTGTCACAGCCTGATCTGATAAGCAGCTGCAGGAGTCAGGAAAGGTGAATCAGAATAAACAAACTTATTTTCTCAAATGCTGAACAAAAATGGAAATATCCACGCAGCAGCACATGACGGTAGGCAAAAGTTACTCGGTGTCAATTTCAAATAAAGCATTTGTTCCCTTCTTTCCCATGCCCCTATTGCACTTGCACACACAGCCAGCCCACCCGAGCCCAGGCCCAATAACGCATACGCATCTCCCAGAATATGAAGAAAAACAACGCCGGCACTGAATAGGCAATGAATACGCAATAGGCCACTCACCTGCTGAGTTGGTGGCAGACAGGGGGGGGGGGGGGGACTACCTCGGTCGGCCTTAAACCAGTCTCCGCTCCTTGCTGGAATAAATTTAAATTATAGTGGCGACCTGAGACGAGACCTCCTCACCTCCTCGTCCCTCGTCGTGAACTCGTGATGCCAAGTCACGCGCACCTGGGGCCCAATGCGCATGCGAGATTCGGATTCCAGACCGGGACCCTTATTAAACAACATCACCGACTGCACCCCTCTAGTGACGACGTCACTGCCGAGGCGCGCAGACGCGGCGGAGGAGACAGTGCGCGCTGCGCCCAGGCACCTCCTGCTGAATAGTAAGGTTAGGTTGCGACACGTCGTCATTGCGTTTCTTCTGGATTTAATTTTGCACGGTTTGCTTACACCACACCACACACCACACCGACCGGACCGGCCCTTTGCTGTCACCCCCCGTGAGGGTGTCACCCGGTGCGGTCCGCACCCCCCGCACCTCCCTAGTGACGCCGCTGGGAGCATGGTCTGAGAG